>NC_090448.1:120501389-120804419 GCF_031143425.1 Pleurodeles waltl | reverse complement strand
ATGCCACTTTTAGAAAGTGGACATTTTCTTGCTTAAACCATTCTGTGACTCTGCCTGTTTGTGGATTCCATGTCTGGGTTAGTTTGACAGTTGTGCTGTTTCCACCTCTCTCTAGACAGTGACACAAAGGGAGCTGGGGTGTAGCCTGCATATCCTGATGAGCCATCTGTGCTAGGAAGGAGGGGAGGAGTGGTCATTTACACCTGAAAGGGCTGTGCCTGCCCTCACACAATGCAGCCTTCAACCCCCTGGCAGGATTTCACAAACAAGAGAGGCTTACTTCAAAGGCCAAAATGGGTATAAGAAGGGCACCCAAACCCCTGAAAAATTAGATCACTTCAGGAAATCAATAGGAAACTCTGCTTGGAGAAGAGCTGAAGAGCTGAGGAGAAGTGCTGCCCTGCCTGAGACTGTGCTTTGTGGAGCTATCCTGCAGTTGCTGCTTCTGCCTGTGCAAGGGAACAAAGACTGACATTTGTTGTGCATTCTTGATTGTGCAGAAATCTCCAAGGGCTTGTCCTGAGCTTGCCTCCTGTTGTTGAAGTCTCAGGGCCATCAAAGACTTCCCTTGCCAGCACCTGGACTCTCTGCTGAGACTCCTGCCCTGCAAAGTGGTACACGATGCAGTTCCTGAGGGTTTGACCGATGAAGCTGGCAGACCAAGATTGAAAATCCAAGCACAGACCGTTGTGCGGGGAAATTTCTGACGCAACCTCCGAGACGCGGCTAAAGAAACGACACGCCGCTAGCTCCGTGGCTGAACTCGACACACTGCCTGCAGCGCAGCTGGAAGATCGATGCATGTGGCTGGAGAACCGATGCACAACACTGCTAACGGAGGCTGGTAACATCGCAAACCACACAGCACAGTTTTGCTGATACCGTGTGGCAGGATTTTCAACGCAAACCTTGCTTGGCACGGAAAAACAACGCAAAGCCTGTCCGGACAGTGCTTGCCTGACTAGATGCATCGCTCTCCTGCAGGAAGGAAAAACAACGCATACCAACCCAACCGGAGAAGGAGAAACGATGCACGGTCTCGCTTGCGGGTGAGAAATCAACGCATTGCTAACCTTTTTCAACGCACACTCGCCCGTGAGTGTTATTTTGATGCTACCCAGGTACTTTTCAATGCTAACAGTGTTTTTACTGTTTACAAAAGGATTTAAGACTCTTTTGCTTTTAAAATTAATAACTTCACTTGTGTATGTTGGATGTTTGTCATTTTGGTCTTGTTTTGTTTCGATAAATATTTCCTATTTTTCTTAACCTGTGTTGCGTCATTCTGTAGTGTTTTCACTGAACTACTGTGTGAGTTGGTACAAATACTTTACACCTGAACTCTGAAGTTAAGCCTGCCTGCTCGTGCCAAGATACCAACAGTTTTAGCGGGGGTTAGCTGAGGGTGATTCTCTTTTACCCTGACTAGAGTGAGGGTTCTTTCTTGGACAGGGTGTAACCTGACTGCCAACCAAAGACCCCATTTCTAACATTGGTGTTAAGTGGTTGGGACTGGATTTGTATTTCTACTTGACATACAGTGATTAAGTGTACACTACCGTTTTAAGTGCAGACCACTACGTGACCACATACTACCTGTCTTGTGATTTTTGCTTTTTCTCTGGGGACTCTTTTTGTTCTACTTCCATATTTTTGCTGATCCCTTGATTGACTTTTCTTGAAGTTCATTGGGAACTTGTTTCTGCCTTTGGAACTTTGCACTTTGTTGACTTTTCATCATGTCCCAATCTGGAGATACATCAGCTGGAGCTGCTTTTGACCAAAGGAAACTATAGAGCTATACACTGGCTCAGTTGAGCAGGAGGAGGATGAGGAGGAGGAGGTGCAATTCATTCACAATGGTATAGTGGGTGGGCCTGTAATGTCCAGGGAGAGAGTCTCCAGTGCAGGTAGCAGTGTGTCATCCAAGCGTCTGACCCCTGAAGAGTTACAGGACAGACAGGCAGAGAAAGAATACCAATTGGAGCTGGGGAAGCTCAAGTTCAAGATGGAGAGGGAGAGGGAGGAGAGAAAAATGGCCATTGAGGAAAAGAAGATACTGCTGGCTCCTGAGCTTAGCTTGAAGGAGTTAGATCAGAGGAGCCAGTCTAGTAGAGATTGTGGCAGCAACTCTACAGTGCAGCCTGAGAGGAGGGTGCACGTTCCTAAAGATCTTGTGAAGGATTACAAGAGGGAGGATGTCATATACTTGTGGTGCAAGGGGTATGAGTCTGCTCTCTTTATGAATCTGTTCCCTGAAGCTCATTGGGGCACGGGTCTGTGGAAGCACTTTGAGGTAGAGGGGAGGGATACTCTGACATCCTTAGGGGATTCTCAGTGGATCACCTCCTCTATCATGAAGGATGTCCTACTCACAAGATATGGTCTCACACCTGAGCAGTATAAGGAAAAGTTCAGGTCCTATAAGAGGAAGGAATCTCAAACATGGTTGGAGTGTGTTGATTCATTCAGCAGGTCACTGGATGGTTGGGTGAAGGGCAGTAAGGTAACAACGTATGAGGGGCTTTACAATTTGATTGCTTGGGAGAACTTGTATAGTTTATGTATTCCAGAGCTGTGCCAGCATCTAATTAACAGCAAGCTGACTGACCCCAGGAAGCTTGCGCAGGAAGCGGACCACTGCAAGAGCACCAGGGTCCAAAAGAGGTATGGGGAGACCACGCCAAGGGTGGGCAGGGTCTCTCTCAGAAGAAAGGGGGGGTAAGGGTAAACAGGGGGAGTTCTCTAAAGGGCCCCAATCTGATTTCCAGGTGAAGGATCCCCAGGCCCCCAGTGAGAAGAAGCCACAGTTCTCCAAAGGGAAACCAGTGGCAGGGGGTCCCCCACGTAAATGTTATGCATGTGACCAGGTGGGTCATGTGAGGGGGGACCCCAAATGCCCCAAGAGTACACCGGCACCCACCGGTGCACAGTCCCAGGGTTTGGCTAGAGTAGCGCTTGGGGAGGAGTTGGTTCCAGGTGGGTGGGAGCCAGCTGAGATGACCCTTGTCTCACTAGGGGACAGTGAGACGGTCCAGAGAACCCTCGTGCCTGAGAACACTAAGAAGTACAGGCAGTGGGTGACCATCAATGGGCAGAGGGTAAAGGCTCTGAGAGACACAGGAGCCAGTGTGACTACTGTGAGGAGTCACCTGCGGCCAGATGTTGCAAAGGGTTTTACCTATTCTGTGGCTATGGGAAAATGTGTTCATACATATGGACCCTGGTGTCTGAAGATCAGATTGATCCCCGTGTACTTCACTAAGTAATTGAAGTGGGCAACTCAGAGCACCTGTGCAGAGTGGCGCAGGTTCTCTTCGAATGGGTAGGCGGGGGTCTCAGGTTCCTTGAAGGTAGCTGTGAGTCCAATCATGCCTGTAGAATGTTTGTTTGGCAAGGACCTGAAGGATTCCCCTTGGAAGGAGGAGAAACACAGGTCTCACTTGGAGATGTTGGGTTTGCCTGGGTTGGTATGGGTATCCACCAGGGCAATGGCAGCCCGTCACGGTGGTCAAGAGCCCCTGGAGCCTGAAACAGTGGCCCAGAGGACCGCCAAAAAGAGGAGGGGCAGGGAGCTTGGGAAACCGGCCCCAGAAGTTCCCACAGTCTGGGAGGAGGCAGAGCCTACAGGGGAACAGGTGGCTGAACTGGGGGAGGTCCCTGAGCTGTCACAATGGCAGCAGGAAGGGGTTCCCACCAGGGAAGCTTTCAGTGAGGCACAGAAGACATGCCCTACTCTGGAGGGTTTGCGGCAGCAGGCTGCAGACCAGGCGGTTGGCAAGGAGCCAGGATCCCACCTGATCTATTGGGAGGTTGGCCTCCTGTATAGTGACCCTAAGGCTCCTGAGCCTGGGTCAGCCTGTGTGCTGGTGGTACCCCAGTGCTTCAGGGCCTTCCTACTGGGGTTGGATCATGATGTGCCTTTAGCAAGACATTTGGGGCAGGACAAGACCTTTGAATGGCTTGTCACCCACGTCTACTGGCCCCTAATGCACAGGCACTCAGATGCTCATTGTAGGTCTTGCCAAACTTGTCAGGCAAGTGGCAAGAGTGGGGAGAAATGTAAGGCTCCCCTCCAACATTTTTCCTGTTGTTAGTACCCCCTTTGAAAGGGTTGGTATTGACATTGTGGAGCCTCTGGATCTCAAGACAGCCATGGTAAACAGGTTCATCCTGGTTTTGGTGGACCATGCTATCCAGTACCCAGAAGCCATTCCTCTAAGGTCAATCACTTCCCCTGTGGTGGGTCATGCATTGATGGGGGTTTTTACCGGCATGGAGTTCCTCAAGGAAGTGGTATCTGATAGGGGTACCAACTTCATATCTACATGTATGAAGTCTCTGTGGAAGGTGTTTGGGTTAACCTACAAGTTCCACCCCCAAAGCAATGATCTGGTTGAGAGGCTCAACCACACCTTGAAAGGCATGATCATGGGCCTGTCAGAGCCCTTGAGGCAGAAGTAGGACGTCCTCTTGCCATGCCTTCTGTTCGCTTACAGGGAGGTGCCTCAAAAGGGACTTGGGTTTAGTCCCTTTGAGCTGATCTATGGCCACCCTCGAGGGGACCTTTAAGTCTGGTAAAGGAGGGTTTGGAAAAAGCTCCTAGTAAACCCCCCCAGGATGTATTCAGTTACATGTTGGCTCTGAGAAACCAGACTGCCCGCTTCAGGAGTCTCACACAGGAGAACCTAGAAGCAAGCCAGGAGGATATGAAACGTTGTTATGACCAGAATACCATTCTGGTCGGGTTTCAACCTGGTCAAAAAGTGTGGGTGATGGCACCAGTGGAGGTAGGGTGCTCCAAGACAAATGGACTGGGCAAGTTGAGGTGGTGGAGCACAAGAGCAAAGTCACCTACCTGGTGGACTTGCAACTCCCAGGAACTCTTTAAGGGTCCTGCATGTTAACCGGCTCAAGCCACACTTTGGGCGGACTGAACTTTCCATGCTCCTTGCAACAGATGACGGGGTGGAGGAGGAGAGTGAGCCTCTTACTGACCTCCTCTCTGCAGAAGAGAAAGATGGGTCTGTGGAGGGAGTGATCCTCTCCCCCTCCCTGACTGCAGATCAGCAGAGGGAATGTCGCCAGGTGTTGGGATAGTTCGCCTTACTGGGGTCACACACTAGTGCACACATGAAGTGGACACTGCAGACAGTACCCCCATTAAACAGAAAGTTTACAGGGTGACTGACAGGGTCAGGGCTAGCATTAAGGCTGAGGTATCCAAAATGTTAACCCTAGGGGTTATTGAGCATTCTAGCATTCCTTGAGCCAGCCCTGTGATATTGGTCCCAAAGGCCGCTGCACCTGGTGCCACTCCAGAACTGCGGTTCTGCGTGAACTACCGGGGACTCAATGCGGTCAATAAGACTGATGCACACCCCATCCCCCGAGCTAATAAGCCCATAGATCGGTTGGGAGCTGCGACCTACCTCAGCACTTTTGATTTAACGTCTGTGTATTGGCAGATTGCCTTGAGTGAGGGGGCCAAGGAGAGGTGTGCATGTTCTACCCCAGATAGGCACTTTCAGTTTAAGGTGATGCCATTTGGGATGAAAAATGCCCCTGCCACCTTTAAGAGGTTGGTCCACGAGGTGTTGCCTGGGCTGGATGAGTTCAGTGCCGCCTACCTGGATGACATTGCTGTCTTTAGTTCCACATGGGAGGAACATCTGCAACACCTCTGCAGAGTGTTGGAGGCCCTGCAAAAGGCAGGCCTCACTATTAAGGCAAGCAAGTGCCAAATAGGGCAGGTTCTGTGGTGTAATTGGGACACCAGGTAGGGAGTGGCCAGGTGACAGCCCTACAGCCAAAAACTGACACCATTCTGGCTTGGGAGCCTCCCAAAACCCAGACTGAGGTGAGAGCCTTTTTAGGCCTCAATGGCTACTACAGGAGGTTTGTCAAGGGATATGGCACCATTGTTACCCCCTGACTGAGTTGACTTCTAAGAAGCAACCAAAGAAGGTGATCTGGACAGAGGCTTGCCAGACCGCTTTTGATGCCCTAAAGGCTGCCCTGTGCACAGCACCTGTGCTGAAGGCACCTGACGACTCCAAGGAGTTAGTTGTGCAAAAAGACGCCTCAGAGCATGGCATAGAAGCAGTACTCTCACAGCTTAATGAGGAGGGCCTAGATCAACCTGTAGCCTTCATTAGCAGGCAGTTACTTCCCATGGAACATAGGTGGAGTGCCATAGAACGTGAAGCTTTTTATTTGGCCTGGGCCCTGAAGAAGCTAAGACCCTACTCGTTTGGGACTCACTTCTGAGTTCAGACCGACCACAGGCCCCTCAGATGGTTAATGCAGATGAGCGGTGAGAATCCAAAAGTGTTGAGGTGGTCCATTTCCCTACAGAGGATGGTCTTCACATTGGAACACTGCCCTGGCACAGAACACGCCAATGCTGGTGGTCTGTCCAGATTCTTCCGCCTTAGTGATGAGAGCTCCCATGAGGTTGGGTAGTTGCTCCCCACTTTCAGATGGGGGGGACAGGTGTTAGACTTGGCATCCTTGACGTGGTCTCCCTTAACTTTCTGTCTCTGTTTCCCAGGTTGTTGATGTGTGTTAGACTCTGTTTTTGCTGTTTTTGTTACTCTGGGCACTTTACCACTACTATCCAGTGCTAAAGTGAAAGTGCTCCAATATAAAATGTGTATGTAATTGGATTTCCATGATTGGCATATTTGATTTACTGGTGAGTCCATAGTACAGTGCACTAGATGTGCCCAGGGCCTGTAAATCAAATGCCACTAGTATGCCTGCAGCACTGATTGTGCCACCCACAATAGTAGCATTGTAAACATGGCTTAGACCTGCCACTGCAATGTTTGTGTGTGCAGTTCTAAACTGCCAATTCGAATTGGCAAGTGTTCCCACATGCCAGGCCTAAACCTTCCCTTTTCTTACATGTAAGACACCCCTAAGGTAGGCCCTAAGTAGCCCCATGGGCAGGTTGCAGTGTATGTTTAAGGTAGGACATATACTAATGTGTTTTATATGCCCTGGCAGTGAAATACTGCCAAATTCGTTGTTCACTGTTGCAAGACCTCTCTCTTTCATAGGTTAACATGGGGGCTGCCTTTAAAAATGATTAAAGTGTAGATTCCCTTTGGGAGCAGATAGACATGTGGAGTTTGGGGCCTCTGAGATCACAATTTAAAAATACATTTTTTAGTAAAGTTGGTTTTGAGATTGTGTGTTTGAAAATGCCACTTTTAGAAAGTGGGCATTTTCTTGCTTAAACCATTCTGTGACTCTGCCTGTTTGTGGATTCCCTGTCTGGGTAGGTTTGACAGTTGGACACAAAGGGAGCTGGGGTGTAGCCTGCATATCCTGATGAGCCATCTGTGCTAGGAGGGAGGGGGGGAGTGGTCACTTACACCTGAAAGGGCTGTGCCTGCCCTCACACAATGCAGTCTCCAACCCCCTGGTGTGTGTGTCTGGGACCTGGCGTGGGTAAGGCAGGATTTCACAAACAAGAGAGACTTTCCTTTGAAGTAGGCCTACTTCAAAGGCCAAAATGGGTATAAGAAGAGCACCCAAACCCTTGAAAACTTAGATCACTTCTGGATATCAAGAGGAACCTCTGCCTGGAGAAGAGCTGAAGAGCTGAGAAGTGCTGCCCTGCCTGTGACTGTGCTTTATGGAGCTATCCTGAATTTGCTGCTTCTGCCTGTGCAAGAGGACAAAGACTGAACTTTGTTGTGCATTCCTGCTTGTGCAGAAATCTCCAAGGGCTTGCCCTGAGCTTGCCTACTGTTGTTGAAGTCTCAGGGTCATCAAAGTCTTCCCCTGCCAGCACCTGGACTCTCTGCTGAGACTCCTGCCCTGCCAAGTGGTGCCCTATCCAGTTCCTGGGGCCTTGACAGGTGAAGCTGGCAGACCAAGATTGAAAATCCACGCACAGACCGCCTGTCACGGTGTCTTTTCCTCGGGATCTGCACGCTGCTGAACAAGAAGGCCCACCTCCCGACGTCATCAACTCAGAAAGCTTTAATAGCACAGAGTTATGATGAAGCCAGGCGGGGGGAAGGGAATTAGGGTAGGGAACAGCTGGGAGAGAGATCTGAAAAGGAAGAGGTTAGTAAAAGCATGCATATTCTCATTAATGTCAATCTAATTCACCATTAGAGACTTTGCGTACATGCATCTCCATAATATCAGATTAAAACTCTTTGTGATTGGGCAATAGCTTCTTCTGTAAATCACAACACCAGAGTGAACTGAGACCTCAGAGTCCCGAGAAGACCAGAGCTTTTGACCATGGACACTCTCTGAAATATCAATAATAGAACCACTTATGCATTGATAAAACTCTAAACATTAGATCTCTGTTTAGATGACTCATAAAACATTTGAAGAGGACTTTTTGAAATTCATGTAAAACACCTTAATATGTATCTCTCCTATCATGCATCTTAAACAATGAAACTGTGATTTCTTTATCTTTGAAACCCTTTTTTTATAGATTGTCCTGTGCATGAAAAGTGCTTTTACTGGAGCACGTTGCTTCCGTGAACTGAAGCGCTTTACTGAACGCGTTTTGCTGTTGTGAACTGAAGCACTTTACTGAGCGCGTTTGCTGGCATGAACTGAAACGCTTTCCTGAGCGCGTTTGCTGCCGTGAACTGAAGCGCTTTCCTAAGCGCGTTTGCTGACGTGAACTGAAGCGCTGTACTGAGTGCGTTTGCCGCAGTGAACTGAGGCGCTTTCCTGAGCCTGTTTGCTGCTGTGAACTGAAGCACTTTCCTGAGCACATTTGCCGCCGTGAACTGAAGCGCTTTCCTGAGTGCGTTTGCTGCCGTGAACTGAAGCGATGTACTGAGCGCGTTTGCCGCCATGAACTGGAAAGTGCTTTACTGAGCGCGTTTGCCGTCGTGAACTGAAGAGCTTTCCTGAGCGCAGTTGCTGCCGTGAACTGAAGCACTTTACTGAGCGCGTTTGCTGCCGTGAACTGAAGCGCTTTCCTGACCGCGTTTGCTGGCGTGAACTGAAGCGCTTTACTGAGCGTGTTTGCCGCCGTGAATAAAGCGCTTTCCTGAGCGCGTTTGCTGCCGTGAACTGAAGCACTTTCCTGAGCGCATTAGCTGCCGTGAACTGAAGCGCTGTACTGAGCACGTTTGCCGCCGTGAACTGAAGTGCTTTCCTGAGCGCGTTTGCTGCCGTGAACTGAAGCACCTTACTGGGCATGTTTGCTGCCGTGGACTGAAGCGGCCTAAAATGCCATGCTCGTTAGTCTAGGGGAATGCTGAAAGTTAGGGAGAAATAACTCCCTTCTGACTTGGGCTCTTCACGACCATACCGCCCACGAGTACGACCTACTCGTGTCTGAAATCCCAGAGGGAATAGCTGGAACCTTCGAGTTTCTGCCAAGCTGCCTTTAAAGAAATTCTGCTTTACTCCAGAGGAAGGTCCCTTGAGGTCTGACTGCATCGAAGTCTTCAAAATAGTGAGCCACGAGGTTGGGTGTGGCTGGGCTTTATAGGCCAGCCACACCCCAGGATGGCTGCTGCCTCTAAAAACATTGGAAATGTAGTCCCTTCATAGAATAGCTCTGATAAGTGCATGTTGACCACCAATGGCCTGAACCTGCAGCTATGTGGGATTTTCCATAGGGCAAGCGACGCTGCTGTCCATTCTTGGAACATGCGGGGATGACCAGTGGTGAGCATAATGCGCTGCAAACCTGTGCAGCGGACCTTCGGGTGGAACCTGGACTGCGTGCAGCCTTGATCCTGACACCGCCGTACAGGGAACTTTCCATCGCAACCTTTGAGACACGGCTGAAGAAACAATGCGCTGCCGGCTCTGCAGCTGAAATTGATGCACCACCTGCAGCACGGCTGGTAGATCGTCGCACGCAGCTGGAAGATCGATGCATGCAGCTGAAGAAACAACGCACAGCACTGCTAACGGAGGCTGGTAACATCGCAACCCACACAGCCGGTTTTGCTGATACCGTGCGGCAGGATTTTCAACGCAAACTAGCTTGGCGTGGAAACACGACGCAATGCCTGTCAGGATCATAGTGCTTGTCTGGATCGACGCATCGCTGTCCTTCGGAGAGGAAAAACGACGCACGCTGACCCGACTTGAGAAGTAGAAACAATGCACGCCTCGCTTGCAGGTGAGAAATCAACGCATTGCTTACCTTTTTCGACACACACTTGCCTGTGAGTGTTATTTTGAGGATACCCAGGTACTTTTCAACGCTAACAGTATTTTTACTGTTTACAAAAGGATTTAAGACTCTTTTGCTTTTAAAATTAATAACTTTACTTGTGTATGTTGGATTTTTGTCATGTTGGTCTTGTTTTGTTTAGATAAATATTTCCAAATTTTCTAAACCTGTGTTGTGTCATTTTGTAGTGTTTTCACTGAACTACTGTGTGTGTTGGTACAAATACTTTACACCTGAGCTCTGAAGTTAAGCCTGCCTGCTTGTGCCAAGCTACCAAGGTGGTGAGCGGATGTTAGCTGAGGGTGATTCTCCTTTACCCTGGCTAGAGGGAGGGTCCTTGCTTGGACAGGGGGTAACCTGACTGCCAACCAAATACCCCATTTCTAACATTCAGTTTTAAAACAAGAAGCAATAAAATAAGGAAATTAGGAGAACTCCATTTTATCTTCTGGACTTTCATTTGACATAACTATCTAACTTTTTTTTTAACATTTACAGCACGGATCGGATTGGAGAAATATTTAGACAAACCTTACAGGCACGGATTCCTATAGCAATGCAGAAAAGTATAGGCTATTTTAAGTACAACACATGGCATGGATGGTGGGTTGTTTTTTCAGCTTTATTTGGGGATGCCTGTAAATTATAAACTCTGACCAGCATTCAACACAACTTTGTTTCCTAAATGAGGCTTAATAGCCAACCTTTCCATAGTTGAAATTCTTTATTCTCATAATTTAAAAATACACGAAAATGCCTAGTATATATATATATGTACAGCGTTTTCAAGTTAAGTCCGACATTTCAATATGAAACAGTAGTTTCTGCACATCTCATTGAGATACATTGTTAGAAGCACCATAGGCTGAACTGTGACAATGTGGCATACTAGAGTGGTACAACTGGGTAATGTATTCAAACCATAAACAAAACAAATCACTATTTGACCGCTCACTCAAAGCATCAGCTAGTTATAATTGTTTTCTTGTACTGGAAATGTGGCAAGAATACACTGAAACATTAGAAGTCGGTTATGATAAGTATATTTAAATGTATTGATTCATTATCGAGTAAATTACTGACAGTTTCTTCCTTGGTAATTAGACATTTTTGATACTGTAAACAATTCAATGTGTTGCCGCTGTTTTCCGGCTTCCTGTTGATTACACTTGCAACATAGATTTTAAGATGTTCTAGACAACAATATATCGTTTTCAATTCGCAACTCAGCAGCTAATATTATGGTTAGAGGGAAAGATCTATAGTTTCTTGTAATACTAAATTACTGCCACTCACTAAGCAGCATTCATTGTGAAATGTGAACTAGGAGTATATCCTATTTATTTCAAGAGTTTAGTGAACTTCAGTTGTACAGAGTCGTTCTAACAACTGAAAAAGTGACACATCTTTCTTCATGAAAATACATCATTTACAGTTATTAATATTGTGGGATCTTCTCCAGGCTTCTAGGAAGGTATGCTGAGAGGAAGAATTATTCCAATTGCATTGCATTAAAATGCATACAAATTTCGACTCATACAAATGCAAAGTTTGCGATCTGCACCAGTCGCTTCTTCATCAGAGGGGTGATATTGATTCATCCATGCCTTTCCCTACTGGGTCTCAGCTCATTGTTCGTCAGACCTCAGGGTGGCTGTCAAATATTTCTGAACAAAATATTGGAACTCATTTAGCCCTGGGATGACCCCTCCCCTATTCCCCAAAAGAGCAGCAAATGCAGACTTGACAAAGCCAAGTGCCAAGTGGTCCACCATGTGGCTGCGGCCAACTCAGTATTATTTGTATTTTCTCATAAACAAATGGCCAATGTAGTTGTCTGTTTCTAAGATGGAAACCAACAGTTGCCCTACCATGTTGAGTGTTTATCCTGTTCATGGGATCCATTCATAATTTTCCCTCCTGTGTCCAACATGCCTGGCATCGCAGACCTAGGAATTGAAAATAGCCATGGGTAGGACCATTCTAAATATGGCAGTCCTCCTGATAAATGAAAGTTAGCAGTCTTGTGGTGGACAGACCCCAGACGCTGGCTGACCTCTCGCAGATGCTCCCACAGTTTTTGATTCAACACCTCTAATTGGTACATGCAAACTGTCAGTTGAGTAGAATAGGATCCCTGACAATTTACAACGGAGTTTCCCGCAGCACCAAACTTTTATGGCGGTTTCGAGTCACCATTTTCAGTATGATATTTGTGCCAATATGTGTGGCAAAATGTATTCCTTTTTAAAACATGTCACACAACTAGTAATTATACGATAATTAGTACAATTAGTTGTCATATTGCTACAGCCAGACCATAGACAAAGTTCAGTATATCAAGTAACCAAAAAAATCTAAATTCACACCTGGTAACACTTTTCCAGGATGCACCAAGGGAACAAATATCTGGCATTTTGATTCGTCATATTTCTCTTTTGTTTAAAAACAGTCCTTCAAAAAGTATGCATGGCTCTTATTTCGACTCTAGACATTGGTGAAGATAAGAGATACGTGTTAGACCTGACAGCCTTAGGGTTGTCTTCCCCCCAACATTTTGCCAACCTACACCATGTTTCTGATCTAATTCCTGCTAGCTTTAGAACTCTGATCACTTTACCACTGCTGACAAGTGATAAAGTGCATGTGTCCGCTCCCTAATACATAGTAACATTGGCTCATACCCAATCGGCATATTTAATTAACTTACAAGCCCCTAATAAAGTGCATTACATGTGACAAAGGCCTGCAAATAAAATGGTACTAGTAGGCCTGAAGCACTGATTGTGCCACCCACATAAGTAGTCCCTTAACCATGTCCCAGGCCCGCCACTACATAGTCTGTGTGCAGTTTACACTGTCATTGTGACCTGGCAAGGTAAACCACTTATCAGGCCTAAATGTTAGATTTTTTATACACATAAGTCACCCCTAAGGTAGGCTGTAAGGAGCTCTGAGGGTAGGGTGCAACATACTTAAAAGGTAGGACATGTACTTTTAAGCTTAACATGCCATGGTATTGAAAAACTCTCCAGTTAATTTGTCACTACTGCAAAGCCTATATCTCCCATAGGTTAGCACTGGGATTACCTTATTACATTCTACCAGTGTAATTTGGGACAAGATAGATATTTCGAGTTTGGTGTCCCTGGACTCACAATTTAAAATCACAACTTATGGTGAAGTTGGATTTTAAGCTGCAAGTCTAAAAATGCCACTTTTAGAAAGTGGGCATTTTCCTTACTTAAACCATTCTGTATCTTCTACTTGTCTCCAATATATGTTTGGGGTGGCTGACAGCTGGGATCTATGCATTTTCTCCAGACAGCCACACACAAAAGGTGCCTATGTGTGCCAGATGGGCCATTCACTTCCTGATGGACCATCACCAGGCTGATGGGTCTTCCTGGACTGGATGGGAGGGAGCAGCTCATGCTTGCACCTGAAAAGGCTGGGCCTGTCCCTACTAAATGAGCTGCATATCTTCCTGTAGTGTGTCTGGAGCCAGGACGGGATGGGCAGGGACCTTGTGCAGTTCAAAGCTTTTCTTTGAAATCTCCCCCACTTCAAAGGTACAACTGAGTATAAGTACTGGACCCCTGACACCACCAACCCAGTAAACTTCTGGACCTGTGTCTACTCTGCCATGAAGAACAACTGCTGTGCTGAAAGACTGCTACTATGCTGGACTGCTGCTTTTCTGATCTCCACCTTACTGTGCCCTTGTCTTGTCTGAGCTGCACTGCTGCTTGCTCTTCCCCTGCCTGAGTGAGAAGGACTGGATCTGCATTACTTGGCCCCTAAGTGTTTCCAAGGGCTTAGTGGCTTGCCTCCTGTTGCCTAAGTCTCAGGGACACAAAAGACTTACAACCCTCAAGTTTCAACCCTTAGGCTCATCTGCTTGTGAGTCTGTCCACCCCAGTCCTAGGCCCTTGGAGATGGACAGAGGGATTTGCTGCAGTGGAACCAATGCATCCTCTGCTGCAAGAGCAGAATCAATGCAGAATCAATGCATCGCCACTATTGTGAGATCTGGATTTGAGCATCACACTCAGCACCACTGCAACGAGCTCAGAACCACTACTCCGGAAACGCGTGGAAAAAATCAACGCATTGTCTCTACAGTGTCAAGAAACCCGCCATTTAACATTCAGAACCACTGCACTTCAGAACTGATGCTTCGCTCATGGATCCGATGCACTGCAGCAGTTGTGTGGAGAAATTTGGTGCAACACCTCATCTGCTTGGACATTAGTGATGTATCTTCCTGTTGCAACCAGAATCAAGGTACTTTTGCACCAGGGCCTATGTGGATTCAATATCTGGCCTCCACTCCATTGCAGGAGGGCTGAACACTTGACTTTGTCCCAGTCCAGCACGACCCATTAACTCTTTGAGTGCTATTTGCTTCTAAGCGCTGTACTTGCCTTAAATCGTTAAAAATTGATATCCCAACGTCACATAAATGGATTGTTGTCATTTTGGTTTTGTTTTATTTATAAAATCATAATCTATTTTTCTAATCTGGTGTGTAGTTTTTGTGGTTTTCACTGTGTTACTGTAATTTAAGTGTTGCACAAATACTTTACACATTGCCTCTTATGTTACGCCTGAATATTCTGCGCCAATCTATCAGAGGGTGAGCAGAGGATGATTTAGGGTGTGCTTTGCATTACTCTGACTAGGACTGTGGTCCCTACTGGGACAGGGTACATACCTCTGCTAAAAATATGCAACATGATCAACCTACAAAACAAAAATGCATCACTGCCGTTGTTCCAGATGGAGAAATTTGTCCACCTGCTCTTCACTAAGTCAAATTATACAGAGACCCCAGATGTCATGGTAGCTAATCGTAATCTTACTATCTACTATAATGAGCCACAATACATATCATTTTTTGCATATCATCTCCCATTCATTGATAGTAGTGCTTAATTTGTAGGCCACTCAAGCTTGCCCCACCCATTGCCCCTGCCAACACTGCCAATGATAGTACCACCACAACTACTAAACAACACATTCCTACAAGTGTGACAATTCATACTATTTCAGGTCCCCAAAGCTATCAGAATAGCGTTGGTGGCAGTTTTAGTAATTTTTTATGTATATTGAGTTAATAGATAGCGGTTGTTGTGCTTATCTCTACATTAGACATACAGCGCCACCATGTAGCAGCCTGTTATAAGTGCCGGTGTTAACAATTAAATGCCGGTGCTGAACAATGGAAAGCACCTGCTCAAATTAAGCACTGAATTTGAATCGCTGATAAAAACAAGCCTCGCAAAATATGCACTTCTAGATAGAAGCTGTTGCAACGTAATTTGTCTAAGCTATGATCTGGCCGTTTACAACATTTAATTTCAATGCGTTCATCTGCAGAAATCCGTGCTGTGCAGAGTATGAGAGTATTTTGTTCATACATATGGCAATCCACACCTGTGGATGTATGCCTGTCGACACAGTGGAAGGCTAAGTCAGCTTGGTCTCCTTTGGCATTTTTGTCTGATCAGAAAACATTCTGAAGAATTTACCAAATGTAGATGGGGATACAATTTCAGTGTTTGGCCTGTTACAAAAACTAACTAATCTAACAACAAAGGACACAGAAGCATTTACTTCTAAATTACTTTTAATAGAAAATGTGAATGTGTGCACCCTATAATTTCTCCTCTAGCTAAAATAAATATAGTAGTAAAATGTCAGATATAAGTTTTCACTGAAAATAAATCAAAGTCAGATTAAAACAGCAGCAAAAGTTAATGTAGGGCCCTAATAATACCCTTTATGTCTTTTTAGGAATTTGTTAGAAAAGCAGTGCCTATTGTCTATGAAACACTTGAAATAGGTTTTGGGTCTGTCCCTCTTAAAGGCTGGCTTTTAAAAACAAGCGTCATTCGGCCATTGGTTGAGACTATTTTAGTCATATCATAACTGAACCCAGAGAAGTATAGCTCTCTCATTGAATGCTATTTGTATTTGGGTTGTATCTTTTCCAATCTAAAGGGTCCTTGTATTGAACATAGCAAGGAACTTTTGTTAACAACTGGGCAAGGCTGCCTTCTGGTGTTAATTCTATTCCTTTTGTACATCAATGGCCTGAATTCCATATTAGTCAGTAAAGGGAAGGATATGTCAACTGTGAGTGAGCGAAGTGTCCCCATTCTCCTATTTGCAGACAACGCCATTCTACTGGCCAAGACACCTAATGGCCTTTAGTTAAAGTTAGGTATATTTGTGACCTTCATGGATGGCATGGTCACTAATTCAGCTGAAACGTTTGCATTGGCCTGTGGCTCCAAAAACCTGAAGCTACAAAGCCTCATACTACTGGGAACATTTTTTGCTAGAACCCATGACATTTCTTATCTCTGGATGACTTTTGACTCCCAGGGGTCCTGGAGCCCCTGTCTGAAACAGAGGAGGCTTAAATTCTGCCACACAGTTGACTTTCATTTTAGTCTGGCCTCAAAAATATGCAACAAACCCATAGCCCCTATGGTTGAGATTTATAAGAGAAAGTGACTCCCTTTTTTAACCTATGGCTTTTGTTTGTGGGGTTCTAAGTCCTTAAAAGACCTGCAGGATGAGGAGAACAGAATCACTCGGAGTATTCTTGGTGTCTCACCTAGGTCATCGACATATGCCATGCATGAAGATCTTCGGCTTCCGTATGTAGCTGACAACATCCTTCTGGCCCGCTACTGTTATGGTGCCCCATATGGCACAATCGACAAGCTTCCCTGAACAGGGAGATTGTTTGGGAATGCCTTTCCTTTAACAGGGGCCTTTCTATCCCTCGGCTAAGGTATGTCGGGGACACCTGTCATAGGCTTGGCAAAGCGGACTTCTTTTCCCTGGCAGCTAATCTCACTTTGAGGGTCGGAAATTGTGTCGAATCTAAAGGGACTTTAGAAGGGGGGAAAGTACTGCTGGAGCAGAAGAAGCCCACTGATAGGTAGTATCAGCTAGTTCAAACCACCTTAGGGCTGGGGTCCTATCTGGAGATGGTATTCTCCCATTGCATTCTGCTCCCTCATTAGCATTTTTTTCTTGTTTGGAATGCTTTGTTAATCACTTAGTAGCACAGTCGACCACCATGCCCACCTCTTTTTTTCCATACAATTTTAGTTTCTTTTAGTACCTCCTGCTTTTTTACATATATTGAACATCTTGTTTGAGGAGTCTTCTCTCCCTTGTCTGTCATGAGGCTGAGTCAGACCCAGAGGCGCTAGTTGGGCCTGGGGAGGTTGCACTGATGGCACTAGCACTAACTCCCCGTCAAGAACCCCTTGGCGCATGAACTGCGCATCACCCCACTGCAGAAAGCAAAAATAGGTCTCCTTTTTGTGTGTGACTGTGCTTGCATGTGTGCATCTCTGTAATTAAACCTGTCCTAGTCTCTTCGGTTCTTGCAACATGTTGACAGGGCCCCGGGAACATGTCCCATGATGATCTGTGGAGTACCAGATTAATGCACTGGAAGTGTTCCCTCTATACTCAGTGAGGCTTTCCATCTGACGTGCACATCACATTCCATTCAAAGATCTTCCAGTACCTTAGCTACCACATGCTAACTGGACACAACCCCTTTACATAACGCAGGGGGGGCAGAGCCCCTTTTCTGTGGTTAATCCCCAGCTGCCTGCACACATCAAACTCTTTGTAACAATGGCTCGTCTCTGCCTTAACATCCAGGGCAAAACAAGATGTGCATGGGTTTTGGCTGCTCAATGTACAAAAGCTGGTCTGACAAGGCGGGTGCTCATGCGTAATGCAGAATGCCTGCCCCCAGGATGCCAAGCGGTCACCTGTGTGTGTTGTACACAACGGACCCTTGGGAGGAGAAGACGCCAATGGTGTGCCTGGCATCTGTGAGGCACAGGGGTTTCCCTGTGGAGGCACAGCACCTCCCACCCAAGCCGGGAAAACAGCAAACAATGTCTGCGACCTGCTGCCACGCCAAGTTTGCGTCACTGCTGCCAAGGAGAGTTTGGACTCTCCTTGGACACTAGTTGGACTCACTGTATACGTCTCCAAATACCAGTCCGTGCCCAAACTTTAAGCTAGAAACGTCAAAAGTGATTGAAATAATTGACAGGAGTGCAGGCTCCCTATACCTCTGTATTAGTCGTGTGGGCTTTGGGTTTTAGCACTATTAAGATATACCACAACTTATTCCCTTGTTTCACAATATGTTTTTAGTATAAAATGAAGCGCACATTTAGTCGCCCTTCAACAGTATAGCTCAAGTGAGGTGAATTTGGTAACTTAAAAATAAGCCCTCCAAGCTTTATTTACACAAAAGACAAATCCTGAGAGGTGTGTCCACAGTTACTTTAAATGTAGGCAGCTGGGGCCGGTGTGTTGTCACGTGAAAAGCATGCGGGAATACATTCCAATTGGCAGAAGTTAGCATCTGCATAACTGAGAGTTCCTGAATCATTGTACAAAGGTTCCTTAACCTCTGACCTCAACTACAAGCCAAAAATAGATTTGTAGTATCCTTTCCCTCTTTTTTTCATTATCATAAAAATAATTGGGGCCAGTTTCACATCACATTGAGAAAGCTGTCACTTTGCAGATAGGACTCAGGAAACGGTATCACACAGTTGTACATGTAGTGGTGGACTACTGTTTTTGTAATACATTTTAATAATTATTTTTTTATTTCTATAAAAAATATCCACAGCATCAGGTACTGTCAGAATATTTACTAAGAATGAATGCATATAATTGGATATCTGCTTATAGTGCTTTCTTAGCGTATCTCTGTTTGATTGATGCTTTGTCATTACCCGATTCCTGTTCCTCATATTGTTTGGCAGTCTATAAACAGGCTTTTTATTCATCCTTTGGTGAACCCTGACTACAACATCCTTCGTTTTGGAAGCTCCAATGTTGGAGACCCCGCGCTGCGATCAATAGCATGTTGTGCTTTATGCAGGACAAGAACTGAAGTCTTCCCGGGGATGGTACCAACTCTTTCAATATTCAGTGGTATCTCATATCCTTGGATTTGTTGTGGAAACAGTCATATCTGCAATGGGAAGTTTAGTTTTCACAATTAAGCCAAATTGGCATTCGTGTGGTG
This sequence comes from Pleurodeles waltl, assembly GCF_031143425.1. Lineage (NCBI taxonomy): Eukaryota > Metazoa > Chordata > Amphibia > Caudata > Salamandridae > Pleurodeles > Pleurodeles waltl. Next base: position 120,785,142 of record NC_090448.1, on the reverse strand, counting down.
GCTGATTGGTGTCCTGAAAGCAAAGCAGTTGTACAAGGCCAGATAAAACTTGTCTTAGACCTGTATCACATTATTACAAGCATTGAAAAACAAGTCATCTGCGCGTTGACTGATAGCCTTTTCTTTTTGCTGATGCTTGTTTTGTCCTGGGTTTTGTAAAACCTTCTTTTTGGGGAAGGTGCTGGAACTGTCTTCAATATAAAAAACACACATTGTCATAGCAATCACTGACACTGAAGAAAACTTTGTGCACATGCAAATTGTGAAATAGCAGAATACCTTCTCTCACACTGATGTTAACCACTGGCTGAAGTGCGCTGACCCATTGCCCCATGCTGCAGGGTTGTAGGTGGGCAGAAGAAAAATGTGAATGACACAACAACAGACCTCGGGGCCAGTGGAATTATACAGCATGCAAGGGCCAAATAATAAAGCACACAAAAGGCAAATCATGTGGTGTAATGCAGCACATTTTGTGATGGTATTTCTTTATTAATTTGTCATTTTTAGGGTCAAACATGTGATGGCATGTGCCAGAGCATGTGCATCGCTTGCAAGATGCTGTTGTAGTTACAAAAGGGCTTGGAGCCCGCATGTTGCTTATCATTTGTTCGGTTGCATGGCACCCTTCTTTACAGCCTCCCATTTAGCCATGGCTGCCTTTTCATCATTTCTGTTCCTGTCCATTACGCAGGTACCAAGCATTGATTTATGCAAATTAATCAGTGCCTGTCCGCTGCTCCCGACGTGATTGGAGTATTATTTTGTTCTTTTTCATTTCTCCTGTGCTGCAAACAGAAGGTGTGTGACTGGCAAAAACATACTCATCGGGACAAACCAAATTTTAACGTTTTATTTTTTACAGTTAACTTTTTGATTTATTTTGTCAAGTCTTCTTTTCTCACTTAGCACTCATGCTATATTTTGATTTTGCACGAGTCATTTACAATGCCAGTAGCTGTAACTCTGCAATTGTAAGACCGATTGCATTGCAAATGCTTGCATTTCTTTAGAAACAAAAAGAACACCTTCACTAGAGGCTATTTTGCCTCCAAGTGAAGTTTGTTTTGTTTCCTATGTCAAATGAAGTTAAGGTGGCAAGGCAGCCTTTATTAAAGTGTTTCGTTTGTTTCTATGTCTTAGAAACTAAAGAGGTGACAAAAATGAGGGCACCCACGTCTTATCACCTTTTCACAACATAGAAACTAAAACAGGACAGTATTGAAAGCAAAGGATCCTTTTACCTAGATCAGTACTAATTTCTTACATGTATCTTGGTTTAATATGCTTATACTCCATGTGTTAGCACATTAAACTCAGACCTATTTGATTTGCATAACCAGTTGTTTTTTTTTTCATGGCATGGACGATGACTCGGATGTTAATGAATAACTTTGCATGAGCGGCAGCAGCATCCTTTCGGCTGTGCATGGTCCGAAGAGACTGAGACGTCCTTTCATTTCTGCCTCTTCTGTACCTATTCTTTAATCTCGGTGGAGAGTTTACTGGCTGCCTGTCACATACGGGATCACTTTAAAATGTTGTTGCTTGCCCCATAAATGCATTGACCAGCATGCACCTAGTGTTTTTATTAGGTTTCATACTACATGCTCCTTCCTGCCCATTCCGGCCATTATGGTCTCATGCACAAAAGAGCTAGAAGTCGCTTAACCCAAATATGTGACCAGAAATCATAAAAGGCACTTTAGGATACAGTTCATGCAGTCTGTACCTTATATGTCAGTTTTGCTATAAAATCGAACTTTCAAGCAAAATGTTTTCCTTCGCCAATCCGATCAGTCCAAGCAAAGTTTAGCAATGATAATATTTCAATTATCAATACAGGGGAATCGCTTCAGGGGGGTTTGGGGCCTGACACCCCCCAAATAAAGGCACCAGTCAGTTCTGCTACGTGTGTGTTGTGTTTTCTGCCAAGAATAAAAGACAAAACATTGAGCTTTGGCCCGAGTGAGATGGGAAGGGGCATAGTTTCAGGGCGGTGTATGAGATGTGACATTCCCCAAATGCATCTTAGCTTGGTAGATAGGTCTGGGTCCTTAAGTGAGGTCTGCTATGTCTTTCTTGGTTTTTGTTGTCACTCTCCCTTCACTAAGAGCTTTTAACTTGTTCAATCTTTGGAGTGGAAACGTAAATATAGTGAGTAGTTTACCAAGTAATGGTAAATCTGCACCCATAAAATAGTTGCAAATGTATTGCGTACTGGAATTCAAACACTTTGGCAGTAGTAGGCTTGGAAATCACACCAGTCTCAGGACATACTACTGGTGACCAAACAAAGAAAAGGTGAAGGTATGAATGTTTGCAAATACTCTATCCACTGGCACTGATGCAGCATTCCAACCCATCTTTTTTCGCTCAAGATGCCATTTAGACAGAGGCTCACTTCCTGTAAATCAGTACCATTTTACTGTGTATGTAGGCTTAGCTCTTTCTTGCTTGTCTACAGGCGCGCGGCAGGGGGCAGGTTCCTTGACGAACCAAGGAATATATGAATTCATTCTCCTTGGTTGATGCTAGCGCAGACCTAGGGAGCCCAATCTCTAATATGGGATGGGCGACTGTACTGACCAACTGACTTAGACATATTCTGTCTTCTACTCTGTAAGTGACTATATGTGCACTTGGTTGATTTCTGACACATAGGAGAAGTAGTTTAATAATCAAAGGCTTTTTTTCGTGGGTCCTGAAGAAGCGTCACTGGATCACTTTGTGACCAACCATAGACGCGAAACATGTTGACCTTGTAGGATTAGGTAAACTACCTTCCCTAATTATAGAGTGTGATGGTACATTATTTCCAGCAACACTCTTATATTTTTGTTTTTAATCTTGGCCTGAACCCAATCCCTATCGCATTAAAATAATGGCTCAGGTTCAGAGCTAATTTTAAGAGTTTTGTCTCTTTTTTCTACACTCTCCGTTTCTTATTCAGTTTCTTTCCCAGACCCTTGTTGTTAGCAATTTTACAATGGTTGAGTGCCACCCAGAATGCTGGGTAGCCCGCCAGGCATTGCAGCACCAGTCTGGCGAGGAGTAAGCCCGATGATGATACCTGTCACCCAAGTGAGTGCTTGAGGGCTCTCCTGAGTATACTCAGTACTTATTCGCCACTTCCAAACTCGATTGGTTGTCTTGTTTCTCTCTCTCTTGTGGAACAGTGCACTTATATTGATATTATTAGCTCTTTCTTGTACATCACTTGTGTCTATATAACTTAGTTATTCCCTTTTTAGCGTGTTCTTTTACTAACGTATCAATAGATGTTAAATCTCTAGTAGCTGTCTGTTAGTATTGGTCCTTATCTTCATGGAAACTACCGATGTCAAACCTTAGTTATTTCAACCCTTCACCCTGCAGTCCACTGCTTGTGTAGTTGGGAAATTTGAGGTTCATATCTCCCCACATCTTACTGACTAAGCTACATCCCAGTATCAATGTCCATCACTGTTGGAGTCTTATCCTTGTAAGTTAAACCAACATTTCGAATAGTTTTAAGGGCCAAATTTACAAGGCCCTTGTGCCTCCTTGCACCACATTAGTGTAATTTTACGTTATGCTAATGTGGCATTAAGAAGGCTATATTTACAAAGGGGCGCAGTGTGCCACTTTATGCCTGCGCCAGGCATAATGTACACAAGGGAGGCATTCCCCAGTGAGGAGGCCCTCAAAAATGGTACATTGAAATCTGCAGGTTTTCACTGCGTAATTTTTTCCGTTGGTTAAAGTGACAGACTCACAGTGCTAACGCTGCAAAGCGCCACAATAGCATCATAAATTATTATGCTATTTTGGAAATGACCGCAATGGTGCATCGTATTGTAAATACGGTGCAACCATGGTGTCTTTAGGTGGGGCAGTGGCGAGGCAAGAAAAGTGGCACATTAGGACGGATGCGCCACCTTCTTGTAACTCTGGACCTAAGTATGTTATTCAGGAACATATAGGTTCTGTAAGACTACATGTACACGCTCAGTTGCACCAAGGGTTTAACATTTCCTTTTCTCATTTGTCTGTACAAAATTACATTGCACAGTGACAATGTTTTCTTATTTTCTACAAGGTCAATGCAGTGGACAATTATACAGAATAGGTGCAAAATCCTCCATGCTTCTATTAACTAGGGCTTGGTTCATTGAGTCAGCACATTGGATAAAGCGGCCAGGTTATGACGACAGCTGCAATGACTGTGTATGTACTTGTATTATGTATGTATATGAATTATGAATTAATGAATGTCATTTCGGTATATACCTGTATATATATATATATATATATATATATATATACATGTATATATATATACGTATATATATATATATATATATATATATATATGTTGGATTTTAAAATTCTGCTGACCGACAAGAGCAACTCTTTGTTTAACACAAGTTCATGTTCTGCAACTGTCTACCCTCAACTTCAGCCACTTCAAACTGATCTCACTCCATTTTCATGAAGACATGTATTTCTGTATGCAGAATTAAGTTAATTGGTTTTTAATTAGCATTTTTATAAACCAAGATTTCACCAGAATGCTGTCAGTAGAGTGAACAGATAAACAGCACATAGATGCATGGCATCAATTACGTAGAACTGGAATATAAACTGTGAATATATAACACCATTTGTGAAAAGATAAGAAATTCATGAACATCATACTATTCAAACAAAACTTTGGAAATTGTCAAAATTAAAACTGACTTACAAAAGCTTAGAAGAAGTGAAAAAAGCCAAGAGAGGAAGAGAAGCAGAGTCGCACAAATGAGAAAGAGTTTACACCAAGATCATAGCTAAGAGTTATGTGATAAGTATAATACATCAAATTCTGCCAGGTCAAATAAAATGTATCAGGGTATAAAGGCTCAGAAAAAGGAAAAGACAAAGGCCCTGATTTATACTTTTTGGTGCAAACCTGCACTAATGCAGTTTTGCACCAAAAAGTTTAGCACCGGCTTGCACCATTTCTGAGCACCAGCCAGACACCATATTTATGGAATGGTGCAAGTCGGTGCAAATGGTAGGTGTTAGAAATGGGGTTTTTGGTTGGCAGTCAGGTTGCCCTCTGTCCAAGCAAGAACCCTCACTCTAGTCAGGGTAAGTCACACACACTCCAAAATCAGCCTGTGCTCACCCTCCGGTAGCTTGGCACGAGCAGTCAGGCTTAACTTAGAAGGCAATGTGTAAAGCATTTGTGCAATAAATCATACAACACCATAGTATAACACCACAAAAATACACCACACAGTGTTTAGAAAAATATAGAATATTTATCTGGGTAATTGCAGGTCAAAACGATCAAAGTTGCAATATGAATTCGTAAAGATATCACTGAAAAGTGATATAAAGTGTCTTAACTCTTTAAAAAGCAAATAAAGTGTCTTTCAAGCACAAAGTACCTGGTTTCTGGTGGGAAATCTCCTCAGAGGGCCACAGGAGAAGAGATACGTGGAAAAAGGGTGTGTGCGTCGATTTCTCCTTAGCACACACAGACTTGCGTCGTTCTTTTCCACGCGGGGAAGTCGTGCGTCATTTTCCGGCGCGCAGACAGTCTCTTTTAGTGGATCGCGGGGATTACCAGATGTCCTGGGTCTGTGCGTGGATTCTCCTGCTTGTTTTCCCGCTGCGCGTCGTTCTGCGGGGCTGCGCGTCGAAGTTTCGATCTCACGGCAGGCGTTGCGTCGATTTCTCCTTGGAAGTCGGGCGGCGTTGTCCTTGCGAGGCCATGCGTCGAAGTTTTGGTCTCACGGCAGGCGTCGCGTCGATTTCTCCTTGGAAGTCGGGCGGCGTTGTCCTTGCGAGGCTGTGCGTCAAAGTTTTGAGCTCACGGTAGGCGTCGCGTCGATTTCTCCTGGAAAGTCGGGCGGCGTTGTTGTTGCGAGGCTGTGCGTCGAAGTTTCGATCGCCCCGAAGGCGTCGCGTCGAGCAGCGTCGGTGTGCAGCGTTTTTCTTGCCGCGGAGTAAGCTGTGCGTCGGAAATTTCGGCGCACGGAGCGTCCAAGTGAAAGGGAGAAGTCTTTTTGGTCCTGAGACTTCAAGGAACAGGAGGCAAGCTCTATCCAAGCCCAAGGAGAGCACTTTTACAGCCAGACAAGAGTTCAGCAAGGCAGCAGGCCAACAGCAAGGCAGCAGTCCTTTGTAGAAAAGCAGACAGGTGAGTCCTTTGAGCAGCCAGGCAGTTCTTCTTGGCAGGATGTAGTTTCTGGTTCAGGTTTCTTCTCCAGCAAGTGTCTGATGAGGTAGGGCAGAGGCCCTGTTTTATACTAAGTTGTGCCTTTGAAGTGGGGGTGACTTCAAAGAGTGTCTAAGAAATGCACCAAGCCCCCTTTCAGTTCAATCCTGTCTGCCAGAGTCCCAGTAGGGGGTGTGGCAGTCCTTTGTGTGAGGGCAGGCCCTTCACCCTCCCAGCCCAGGAAGACCCATTCAAAATGCAGATGTATGCAAGTGAGGCTGAGTACCCTGTGTTTGGGGTGTGTCTGAGTGAATGCACAAGGAGCTGTCAACTAAACCTAGCCAGACATGGATTGAAGGGCACAACAAGATTTTAGTGCAAAGAAATGCTCACTTTCTAAAAGTGGCATTTCTAGAATAGTAATATTAAATCCGACTTCACCAGTCAGCAGGATTTTATATTACCATTCTGGCCATACTAAATATGACCTTCCTGCTCCTTTCAGATCAGCAGCTGCCACTTCAACAGTGTATGAGGGCAGCCCCAATGTTAGCCTATGAAGGGAGCAGGCCTCACAGTAGTGTAAAAACGAATTTAGGAGTTTTACACTACCAGGACATATAACTACACAGGTACATGTCCTGCCTTTTACCTACACAGCACCCTGCTCTAGGGGTTACCTAGGGCACACATTAGGGGTGACTTATATGTAGAAAAAGGGGAGTTCTAGGCTTGGCAAATACTTTTAAATGCCGAGTCGAAGTGGCAGTGAAACTGCACACACAGGCCTTGCAATGGCAGGCCTGAGACAAGGTTAAGGGGCTACTGAGGTGGGTGGCACAACCAGTGCTGCGGCCCACTAGTAGCATTTAATCTACATGCCCTAGGCACGTGTAGTGCACTCTACTAGGGACTTACAAGTAAATTAAATAGTCAATCATGGATAAACCAATCAATAGTACAATTTACACAGAGAGCATATGCACTTTAGCACTGGTTAGCAGTGGTAAAGTGCTCAGAGGTCAAAAGTCAACACCACCGGGTCAGAAAAAATAGGAGGAAGGAGGCAAAAAGTTTGGGGATGTTCCTGTCAAAAAGCCAGGTCCAACAGTAGGCTAGCGTAAAAATAAAATGACATTAGCCGGGTGGGCTTGGCGGTGTGGAAGAAGTGGGTTTTGCTCCAAAAAATGACGTTAACCATGCTAGAGTAAAAAAAAGAATTACTCTAACCAGCCTAGCGTCATTTTCTGATGCAAAACCATCCACACCACATGACTCTTGTCTTAGAAAAGACAGGAGTCATGGCCAGCACAGGGGACCAGGGTCCCCTGGGCATGGCCATAGCACCCAGTGCCATGTAGAGGGGCCCATTTCAGGACACCCAATGGTACTTTGAAAAAAATACTTACCTGTACTTACCTATACTTACCTGGGATGGGGTCCCCCATCCTTACTGTCCCTCTAGTGTGGGTGGGGGTGTTTCTGGGACCTGGGCAGGGTACCTGTGGGCTTATTCCATGGTGTTCCACCATGGAAATAGACCCACAGGTCCCCTAACGCCTGCCCTGACCCAGGCATTAAATAATGGTGCAAAGCAAGCTTTGCAGCATTATTTGACCCCTCCTCCCTCTGAGCATGATTTTAGCACGGGGATAAATATGGCGCTAAGGACATAGAGTCATTTTTTCCACGGTAACACCTACTTTGCATCTCATTGATGCAAAGTAGGTTTCCACATCCAAAAAATGACTTTAACTCCATAAATTTGGTGCTAGACGGGTTTAGCGCCAAAGTATAAATATGGAATTAGTTTTGCACCGAATTTGTATTAAAAAAATAATTATTCAAATTCGGTGCAAAACAAGTATAAATATGCCCCAAAGTATGCAGAATGCTGTTGTTAAATATTGATGTTGCATGTTATGCTTCATTTTCCAGTTGAAAGCTCGGAATAGTTGGCATTTACCTCACCCTGTAAATACCTCACCCAAGGGTAATAGTATTCTCCATGTGTTGTAAATACCCCACGCTACTCTTACCAACTTGTAATGAGGGGCTTGGAGAAATTTCAACTCCTGCATGCAATCACCAGTAACGATTTGAAGAGGAGTATAATTACCTGCCTCATGACAACTAGCATGATGTCTACCTATGAAGCTGGAAGGAACAAGTAAGATCTGACACAAATGGACCAGTCCACCCTGACAAGAGAGAGGTAGGTTATGCTTCTCATACAATGAAGACTGCTAGTAGACAACAATACATCCATAATGTAGTGACACACAAGGTAAGGGCAGAAACACAGAGAGGAGTGTGGCGTTTGAGTGGAGCAGGAACAACATCATTACTCCTCTAATCATTCTCATTTCAGTACCATAGTGCTCCTGTGCTACCAGAGGGCAGATTCACGTCTACACTTGTAGCAGTTTTGCTCACAGCCTAAGCCTAGGACGGTCCACCTGTCTCAACAATGAGAGAGCATTGGGGGCTGACCACGGCTATTTGAAAACACAACATGTATTGATTGTTGTATTCAGAGGCTCCATTATGTGAACTAGAAAACCCACTCTGTTTAGAAGTTTTCCAACTCGCTTTCATTGACGGTTCCCCTTTAGGGGTCCAGGGTTACACCCACCTGCCTTTTTATACCAAGAGTGAATAATAATCTTTTATTCACTATTGGAATACAAAGAAAATGCTAACCAGCAACAGCCTGAGATAGCTCTGCTAGAGAGGACATCTGATGCCTGGCACAGGTGCATGAAGGTACCAGCAATCAGAGGTATTCAAAGGCTGATGAAACCCCCAGCCCTGGCCTTGGAGCCCTCGCATGCCTCAGTGCCTCCCAAACTGTGATGTGGTAAAGCGTCACAGATAAAGCTAACCATGGCAATTGCAGACTTAGACCCTGCAGTGCCTCTGTCTGCATGTCAAACAGCTAGTCACCTTACCCCTTCCCAACTTATCACAGAGTTGGGAAAGGGTAGGGTGAATGAGCAGAGACTGAAAACTCGAATCTGTGACTGCGCAGTTTTGAGATTTCAGTTTCAAGTTTCCAAAGCTGAAAGAAGCAGGAGGAGTCCAAAAGGGACCTGCACACAGAGCAAGGTAAGCAAAAATATGCTTTGAAAAGCTGTGTATGTATGTGTGAGAGTGTGTGTCTTTAAGAGAGTGAGTGTATATGTGATCATGTCTGTGTGACTATGTGTATGTCCGCGTAAAAGTAAGACTGTCAGTGAAGGAGTGAGTTAAAGTGAGGACAATGCTTGAGAAGAAGACAGAGTCCAAGTGAGAATGAATGAGTGAGGGAGAATGACAGGAAATGTAACTGAATGTTATTGTGTGCGAGCTTGAATGAACCAAGGCTGAGTCAGAGAAAGAGTGAGACAGAGTGAGTCAGGGTGAATATGTGAGACTGATTGAGTCACACTGAGTGAAAATTATGTGTCTGAGTCCAAGTAAGTATAAGTGAGTCAGAGTGAATCAGAATGAGTATGACTGAGAGAACCAGTGAGAATGAGTGAGATTGAGTGAGAATGACTGAGGCTGACTGTCAATGAGTTAGACTGAGTCACAGTGAGACTGAGTGAGTCAGAATGAGTGATACCAATTGGGACTAAGTGTGAATGAGTGAGACTGATTGAGTATGAGTGAGTCACAGTGAGACTGAATCAGAATGAGTAGGACTGAGTAAATGATGGTGAGTGAGTGAGTTATGGGGAGGCTGAGAGAAACTAGGTGAGAATAAGACTGCGTGGGAATGAGTGGGAATGATTGAGACTCATTTAGTATGAGTGAGTCACAGTGAAATCGAGTGAGTTGCAACGAATGGAACAGTGAATCAGGGAGAACAAGTGAGTCATGGGGAAACTCAGGGAAAGTGAGTGATAATGAGTGAGACTGAAACGAAACTGAGTGAAACTAAGTAAGACTAAGTGAGTCAGAGTGAGATTGAGTCAATCAGGATGGCTTTGAATGAGTGGAATTGATTGAGAGTAATTGAGAATAAGAGAGTCTGAGTGGGTCAGAGTGAGAATTGAGTGAGACTGCATGAGACAGTGAAAATGAGACCGAATGAAAATAAATGACTGCAAGTGTGAATCGTAGTAAATGACTAAGACCAAGTGAGAATAAGTGAGACATTAAGACTGTGAGTGACCCCTCTTGAAACCTCCAAGTAAGTGATTCAGTCTTGGTTACTGGAATTTAGGTCAAGGATTATGACCCAATTTTAATGGTCAGCAGCTGCCACTGCCTGCTTTATGTTTGCTTCATGTTGGCTAGTCATTCGGTGGCAGAGTGCATAGTGCTGATATTTTGTGGCACCTAGGTGCCACTGTGTGAGCTGACAGACCTGGTGAAGGCATGTCTCTGCATGAACAGCTGCAATCAGGGAACTTAATTTTACATGCAGAAACTGAAAACATAAGTCAAAAAGTGATGGAAATCCCATTGAGTCAATGCCTAAAGCACACAAAAAAAGACAATGACCAAGGGGGCTAAGGGGGTGTCCCTCTCTGTATTTTATGTTCTGCTGACATGAACTCTTCCACACGGCGAGCTGTCAAACTAGGCCTACAAAGATTTATATTATTTATTTACAGTATATTTATGGCATAATTAGTACAAAGGAATTTATGTCATATGCACATTTTGTTTGCCTTCAATTGAAGCCTTTCTGGTAATCATATAAGTTTGGAGTTCATTCTAGGCAAACAAACTCCTCTTATAGTGGATGGTTAGAGGTCAGGTGCTAATGGCGACTTGCAGCTGGTATTTAATTGTTGTTAATTATCATTCACCTTCATTTTTAAGCTATCCTTCAGTAGGGCCTTTTATTGATGAAGCAGGTAATTAACTATTCTTAATACCCATCAAAGAGTACTTTAACATCGTTTCAAATTGCAAGTGCTTCATTACTGTAAAACATTGGCTGCGTACACAGGTTGAGTGCTGTACCTCTCAGCTGACATCATAATGGAGAAAGAACAACATGCATATGTGAATAAATGAATATGTTCATATAGACCAGGAAAATTACTTCTCCAAAAACATAATTTACCTCAGTATTGAATGAACCTAAAAGGACAGATGCTATGAATAATATTTGATTTCCAATTTTAATGCAACTACATCACATATTTCAAGAATATGAAATGCAATAATTATTCAAATAACGTTTTGAACAGACGTCCGACATGAGCTATATCATAAAAAAGCATATTAATAACAATTAATTCACTTCCATAGGAAGAAATGTTATCTGACATTGAAAACATGTTCTAAAATATACATGTTGCTACTGAAGCAGGAATACTTTTTTTTATGAACAAGAAAATGCTGGGGTTGGGTAATATCTAATACCTAATTATTGATCCAAGGGTTAAAAGGCATAATATTGAGGAAGGCAAATATCGAAGACAAAATATCAAATCCAAAACATTGAAAGGTAAGTAAATATAGATTTTCTATTCCTAACTCCACTTATATGTACTGTGTGTAGGTGTATATTAAATATCATCAAGGTACATAGACGTAAAGTTAGGTTTCGAAAATCTATACTTGTCTATATGTACTTACTTTTCAATATTTTGTCCATGATATTCTCGTATCACAATATTTTTTTATCATAATATTCAGTAGTCCAATAGTCTTGCAATCATCTTGCTTCAGTTCTTTAAAAACTCAAATAAAACAAATAAATTGATTAATTTCAAGTTCCTCACATTTTGCTACTGCTTTAAACAACACGGCTTCTCACATCTGTACATCATGAATTCCAGTTTTTCAAGTATCTACCGATGAGGAATTCAAATCACTTTGGTTCATCAAGCCCAGATTTAAGGCATGTTAGATCAATCTAAAGGATTGATTTTTGTTCCTTAACTCACAATAGTTCTAAATTTCTCAAAACATAACTAAATAAGGTCAATCATGCAGTCCTCTCTTCTCTGGTAAAGATTGTCTGTTGTTCATAATAATAAGTATAAAAGTGCCCTACAAATGTGTCACATTAATACAAGACAAAAAACTGTCATTAACATGCAGCCAACGTTGGAAAACATGTCCAGGAGAGGAGCACCCGAACCTCTGGCATCCATACCTACGACAAAAATAAATGAATAAATAAATAAATAAACAAATCATATATTGTAAGATGCACACTAAAACAGTTTACCATGATTGTTCATTTTCATATATTTGTAAATATGGCAACATCCCCTTATTTCACTAAATTCGTTGTTTCAATATTTGAATGTCTATCAAGTTCACTGAGCACCACATTTCAGTATCTCTGTTCCCACAGCAATGCCTCAGATTGCTAATATAGCATTATAGCCCACCGTTGAGGGCTATACTGGTTGTTATAAGCCTTGATCCCCAGTTATAGCCCTGAGCTGGAGGTGTGGCCTATAATGAGGGAGAGGGCCATTAACAACCAATATAGCCAGAGGCAGAAGGGCTGTATGGCTATTAGAACATTCCACCACTGAGGGTAGAATGTTCTAAATTAAAAAGCAAGAAATAAAAAGACAAACATTTGAATGTTGGAGCTCTGAGTTTATACCAACCATTCTAAGCCCAGAGCTTTCAACTTCCCAATGTTCTAATACTGTGTTCTTGTTTACACATTTTGTATTGCATTTATTTTTCACCACTCCATAACCTGTCTCCTTCCTATAGTGTGCATAGTTTCCCTATTTTCTTCTGCCACTTGAAAACAGTAGTGACTGGTGGAACTTGAAAGTGGAGGGGAGTACATGTTACAGGTGTACATGGTGTTGTGTAGCCATTTTAGTTATAGCTCCATTCATGTTATTTTAGCACACTAGGCCTGCTGCTGTGCAATTTAACCTAGATATATTTTATTCAGCTTTGTATATTATTTTAACAATAGCCACATTTGCGGCCTTGTTTAATTTCTCTGTAATTAGCTGTTCTTTGTTTAGACCAGCACTGTGTTCTTAAACAAGCACTCTGTGCTTCTCTCAAGGCTGTAGTAAGATAGTTTGCCGGTAAACATTGTAACGTTTTGTCTTTGGTATTCATAGAAACATACACATCCTTACGTAGGGTCATTTTCTCAGAACATCAGCTGTTTTATTATAAAAGCATTTCCTTGTCCCATACACATTAGAGGGAGATCCAGCCAGATGACCACGACTGTATACTGATTGCTGAACGCTTCACTACAGCTGCCTATGAGAGACTTCAGGCCTTTGCTCAGGTATGGGGGATGACTTCTTCCCAAGAGAACCTGAAGGGCAGAATTAGAGCTTAATATGCTGTGCTTTAATATAGTCTAGGTAGGGATTAGTCTATTGATTCTAGTGACAATATGGTAGTTATTTCTATGCTTCACTTTCCTTGTCACAATTTTAATCCTGTCATGCTTCATCGTCCTGGTTGTTTCAGTACATGCTTTATTATCTAAGATGCAGTTGCTTCATTAAAATGTATTGAAACATATACTGCCTCTGCTTGTCCTTGTGTATGTGAGACCAATGTAACTGAGAGAAACGGATGCGATCTGAGTGACCACGATTTCCCTGACGAGTCAATTGTGTCATGCGCTCAGCTGCTCAATCATCCTTGCTCTTGGGTAGAGATGAGGCACTGCTAGTTAGCCGGAGCAAAACCCAGATGAGGCCGATAGGTGTCATCTGTAGTGGGTTAAACTCAGTCCCCCACGCTACGTGATAATGGAAGGAGCTAGTAAAGTAAAAATCTCAACTATCTTAAATTATGCTAGTCCCTGACCATTTTAACTTGAAAAAGAGCTTTGTTCTAAAAGAGCTTTTTCAGAGCTAAATTATCATTATAAATGTTTTAGACGTGTTTGTAGAAAATACATTGTGTATTTGTTATTTCCATCTGTGCAGAGATTCTCTACTAAACACTAACAAACAGCATGCAGCAGCTGCAGTGTGGGTTTCATATGTTTCCATAACCATCTAGCTGGGTTATAAAACCTGTCTCATGTTATAATATATTTAAATCCATTGTTGGAAAATTGATTATTGGTAAGGGCAGGTAATTACCTACACTTAACAATAGGCCACTAACCCCCACTAGGTCCAGTCAGGTCTCAATAAATGAATCCCTGCTCAACCCTTAGTAGCTTGACAATGAACGACAAGCCTCAACTTAGGAGACAGGTGTGTAAAGCATTTAAAAATCACAAAACAGTAAATAAGTAAAACACAAAACACAATACAAATCCAACACCAATTTATAAACATAGATGATATTTGTATCTTTAAAATGACACCAAAACAATTAAAATCAGATAGGGGTAATCAGAGATATGAATTTTTAAGGAATTAAATGGTCATTATGAGTTAAGTGGTCTTTTCCGAAGACCGCCGTGCCAACCGCTGCTAAAATACTGCAGCGTAGGCGGTAAACCGCCCACCGTATTACGAGTCAAAAAAATAATCCACCAGAAAACAGACAAAAAAAATTACACCGAAAGGCCGAAGGATGGTGGGAGCGAGGCAGTCCCCACCACCACACCAATAACATCCCACCCTCCATGTTACGACCCACACATCAGCACAGTGGTCTGTCAAGGGTGGTAATCCATTGGCGGTGCAGAACGCCATGGTCGAAATGGTACCTCCACCACAGCACAACACCACATTTGCCAATTCGAATAACCCACACCTGATACGCATACACATACCATCAACCCCCACATATACTACTATAAAACACACACCCACACAACCCACAATTACCACACGTCCCATGGACACTCTGGAGAACACACTGTACTTACTCACCACACCCCTCACGCATCACACAACATATTTGCACACAAACAGACACATCACCATCACCATCACCATCACCATGTCCCCTCAAAGGCACCCCCGTTATACAGTTGAGGAGTTGTGCACCATGGTGGACCAAATTGTCAGGGTAGAGCCACAGCTGTTTGGTGCACAGGTCCACCAGACAGCCATTGCCAGGAAAATGAAGTAATGGGGGAGGATCATCGACAAGGTGAACTCAGTGGGAAGCCATCCACGCACAAGGGACGACATCAGGAAGAGGTGGAACGACCTGAGGGGGAAAGTGCATTCCATGGCATCCAGGCATCAAATTGCCGTGATGAACACTGGTGGTGGGCTCCCAGGTCCTCCCCCGGAGTTTAAATCATGGGAGGAGAAGGTATTTGCAGTCCTGCACCCTGACAGCCTCAGTGGAATCACCAGAGGACTGGAGACAATGGTTAGCCAACGTCAAACAGGTTAGGTAGAAGTGAATAACAATCTTCGCTATCCAGAGGTACCACTGCAAATGTCAGCCTTCAGCAGGTGCCACAAAGAACCAGTCCTCCACCAGAAGAAGGCCCCAGTGATGACAGCAACTCTGGATGTCTGGAACTGGAAGACCTCCCTGAGCCATCTGTGACCCCTGGTCAGTCTCCCTCTTCAAGCCTCACCCAGGCCACAATGGAGCCTCCCACAACTGTGGCCACCACAACACCAGTCGCCCAACACCCCCAAACCAGTGCCTCCAGGCCAGAACATACTACAGTGTGCCCACGTGTACAGGGATCGGAGTCAACACCTTCCACTCAAGACAATGAAGGCCCTGGTGTAAGTGGGAGTGGGCACACTGTGCCCGGGGCCTCAAGCACAGGGGGCTAGGGTCAGTGGGAGGGCAACTGTGGGCCAAAGGGTAGGGCAACCCAGGGAAGCGATTGGGCAGGAGGCCACATCACAAGTCCTGGGAGCATACTACCAATCCCAGTACAGGATGGGCCAGATTCTAGCCACGTTGCTAGAGAACCGGAGGCAGCAGAGGGAACATCATCAGGAAGCCATGCAGCAGTGGCGGGCCCACAATGCCACCAGGGCCTCCATTAATAGTGGTGCTACAGGAGCTGACCTCCATCCTGCCTGAGTCCCCAATCCACCAGCAGGCTCCTTCCACTAGCCACAGTCCTGCCCACCCCTCTACATCTGCAGCAGCTAGTGGAATGGAGGCCCTGCCAGAGGACTCCCAGGCTACTAGAACCCCATCTCCTGTAGCTGAGGAACCCCAACGCAAACGTTGCTGCCGAGCCAGACATCCTGCAGGGACTGAAGCCAAGATCAACTCCTCTTTCAGGAAATTAGACTCTTCTGAGCTGTCTCCCTTGTGTGCCACTGAAACACCTTGTTGACATCATTATCCTATGGCCCCTGGATACTGGGTCACCACACTGAAAATTTCAACCACCATGACCCCACTCTTCTGCACCACCCCTTCCAATTTTAAATCACAATAAACTCATTTGAACACACCTACTGTATATGTGAATGTATTCTCTGTCAATGGAATGCTTGTACTACAATGAGACACTGGAAATAATACTAAACATTAGGTTTCTGCCATTGTACTGTCAGGTTGGGGTACACAGCCTCTGTGTAACTGCTTGTCACTATTCCCCATCCACACATCTCTGTGTAATCAGGTAGCAGAAAGGCACAGGAGCTCAGTACCCACCGCTACAACACATGTGAAAAGTGTAAAACAGGCGTGCCATATAAAATACAACCAAAACATTGTTACGCTCTCTATAACACAGTCTACAATCACTGGCATCAATTGCATAATATACAACACATAGCAGATGTAAGTTACAGGACTACACACATCTCACAACATCAGTATTGGCCTCATGACACATGCTAGGATTACAGCCTAGCTCTATTGTCTGTATGCTGCCCTCTCCTGATTGACAGCCAGTGCTGGGGGAAAAGTCAGAGAGAGTCAATTAACTGAGGGGATGTGTTTGGACATCAGTAATGAAGGTACATTCCAAAAATCACTTAAAAACTACCACAATATCAGAGATGGGAAATGGTTTGGGACGACCTTAGAACACACTCATACAGGAGAAACATTGCAAAGGCAGGAGTACTTTAGGTCAACATATCCTACCTGTACAGCAATGTGTACTGATGTAAGTCACTGAGACTGAACAGTGATCATACTACAGAATGGTTACTGACAGTTGACACACTGTACTTCAGGATACTTTGAGCAAAATAAAGGCACATACCTACCTGTCATTGGAAGTACTGCTGAATCAGCTGAGTTCTTGAGTGCACATCATCCTCCTCCCCATCTTCATCACTGTCTAGTGTTCCTTCTTCTGCCGCCGATGCATTGGATGCTCTCTCCTCTTCAAGTAGTGAACGTGCCTTCTCAGGGCCAAACTGTGCAGCATGCAGCAGGCTATAACTATCTGGCAGACCTTTTGAGGGGAGTAGGCCAGGGAACCACCTGAGATGTGCAGACACCAAAATCTTGCTTTCAGTAGGCTGAATGTCCTCTCCATCACCCTTCTAGTCAGGCCATGTGCCTCATTGTAGCGATTTTCACTCTCTGTCCTGGGATTCCTCACTGGTGTCAACAGCCAGGATAGGTTAGGATAGCCAGAGTCACTTCAGAATAGTGCAATAATAAATGACAGTTCTGCCATACTCAGAGGAGAAGGGAAAAGATAGATGAAGTGACAGTGACTAAACACACAAATCCTACTTACCAATAAGCCAGGCTCTTTCCTTCTGTAGTTGTGCCAGCAGGTGTGGAACTCTGCTGTTCCTCAGAATGTAGGAGTCATGCAGAGAGTGCTGCATCAGACAAGCATGGTTTGGTAATTGGTATGTGTCATGTCTAGCATGAATGTAAGATGTTAACAGTTGGTGGGTGAGTATTCTACATAAATGTGCCTTTCTCTCTGTGTCTCCCATCCAGGGCGAGGGACTATGGTGTGCCATGGCCAATGAAGTGCAGGCCCTGGGGTCCTCTAGCCGGTAGAGCACCCACTGCAGAAAGCAGTGGGAGGACCTGGGATGCTGGGTCCGGAAGATCGTGGAAGCTTAGCTGGGGATGTCCTCCCAACGGACGAGGGGTGCCCGTCGGACCCTGACCACCTAATGGCCCTCATACTGGTGGTGGCCTACCCAGCATTGGATGGGTGCTTGAGGGCAGCACAGCAGCCACAAGGGGGTGAGTACTCAGAGTGTGCTCAATGTTCTATAGGGAATGAATAAGTTTGCCAATGAATGGAGGATGTCTGACGAATCCTTGCTAGGGTATGTAGCTGAAATCATTTTTTTAAGCCTTATTGTTATGTTATATAGGTAGGTGTGATTTCCATGGTTGCATATGTAGAGGGGTACATCCTAGGATTAATCTGTACCATAGTGAAACTCATCTAGAGCTGTTTCCCATATCTATGTGGTATGTACAGGCAAATGCAGATTGGTCAGACACAGTTATGGAGCACTTAAAGGTGTCCTTTATTATACTCCCAACCATGGTTTATTGAGTCTTGACAATCTGCAGGAGAATCAGTGTAGTGTCTCATGTTGTGTGTAGGCAATCGTGTGGTCAGGAGGTAGGCTCAGCATTCTGTTCTGACCTTTCTAAATGGGAAAAAGTGATGGTTATTTGTGCTAGATGTGTTGATATTGTCCCTGTGCTCCCTTTCTCTCACCCTCACCCTCACCCTCTCTCCTTGTCCTCTTCTGTCCTTGTGTTCATTAGCATCAGCAGGCGAAGGACTTGGGGCACCAGAGAGTGGGGAGGCTGCAGTCCACGGGACCCAGGAGGCAGAGTCCACCAACGCTGAGGGGACCAGTGAGTTGGAGGACGGGGGGAGCCCCATGGGGGAGACAGGAACTGCAACTTCTGAATCTGATTCCTCCTCCGATGGAAGCTCCCTTGCAGTGGCGGACCCTTCTGGGACCAGCCCAGTTACATCGTTGTCCGCCATCCCCCTTACCAGCTCCGCCCTCCCAATAGCTCCCCACCCGGTTGCCCGTGCCCGCTCACCCAGGAGTGTGGGCGTCTCCTTTGCCACAGCCAGCTCTGCCCCTGCCCCAGTCAGCCCTGCTGCCCTCAATGAGGAGGCTATTGGCCCCCTGAGATCCATCTCTGTGGGGCAGTCATCCATCATAAATGCCATCCAAGGCATGGCATCCCAGATGCAGCAGAGCAAGGCCTACCTGGTATGCATTCACAGTGAATTGGCTGGCCTACAGAAATCGTCTCAGGCTCTGACCTGTCAGCCAGTGTTCCTACTTCCTCCATCTCCCCTACAGCTACCTGTGCTCAATCCCAGAGCCCCCTCACCTCACCCATCCAAAGTACACAATCAGACCAGCATTCACCCAGTGCAACAGAGAAGGTATTCAAAGACAAACACAGGCACCACAAGTCACACCACAAGCATGCACACACTCAACACACACTAGCACACACAACAGCCACTGCCTCCACTGTCTCCCCACAACCTCCTGCCCCACATTCACATCACTACTCATACCTGCCAGCACTGCATCCTCACTCTTAGAACCTGCCACAAGTTCACTCTTGCCCACAGTCACCACAACAGCAGATACTCAAACATGCACCCCATACACCACATCAGCACTCACCACAACCACCATCATGACCACATGCAGCACACACACCTTACTTGTAGACACCACCCCAATATACATTAATTCAACCTGTCTGTCTTCTCCCAGCCTCTCTTCCCCCTCCTCCCAAGAAACATAAATGCACCCACTCAAACACTCAACATTCATCCACCTCACACAGGAAAACTTTGTACACACCTGTATCCATGTCCAGCACACATACACGTCCTACAAGCACTCCCTTTACCTCCACTCCCGGGCCTGTTCCCAGTGCCATCACCCCTGTTCCTAAGAAACTTTCCTGTGCCTGCCTTGATCTTTTCCCTGATTCACTCCCACCTGTGTTGTCTCTGGCCATCACGTTGCCCTCCCCAAGCCCAGCCCCTCCAGCTCCTAGTCATCCCATGACACCCCTTCTGTTGCCTATGCCCCTCCCCTATCCAAAAAGCCTCCCTCATTGAAAAAAAAGTATCAACTCCTACCGCCAGATCCAAACCCACTCCCTCTCCATCAATAACTAAGTCCAGACCCCCACCCCCTCCCAAACCTAAACCTGAGGGCCCCCCTTCCAAATACAAACCCCCACCCCCTGACCTCTGAGGTGCCAGCCTGCCCCATTGATGTCCCTGTCCTGTGAAGGACATGAGGCTGTCAGGAGTCAAGTTGGGGCAATTGCCTGGCCCTGTCTGTGGCATCTGTAATTTTGCACTAGCCAATGGCCTACTTTTGTATATGAATCCTGATGTTTTGACATATATCGAATACATCTGCCCAACATACAATGTTGGTGACAATTGCTCATATTTGTCCAGCCTTTCAATCTGCATGCTTATGTTACTCATGTTTTTGGACTCAGTTTTTTATGCATGTATATGCTATGTGACTGTATGGCTGCATTGGCTGGCTCCATTACTTGAGCAGTGTGATTATTGTTATGTGTTTGGAATGGTGTGTATGTGTATGCTCAGTTGTGTACTTTGTGTGGGTGTATATTTGGATGCATGTGTGGAGAGATTAGCATGCTGTGTGTACATGGCGTGTGTACATGGCGTAAGTACTGTGCCTCTGCATGGATTTTTGAGCCCTTCAAAGTGGTTATTTTGTGTGTTTCCATTGCCATGCAGACTGTGTTGACAAGTGTATGTGCTTTGTAGCCCTTTCTGCAGAGGCGTTTGAGTGTTTACAGTACTTTTTTTGGCTATTAAGTGTGGGTTGCTCTGGGTGAGTGCATGTGAGGTGCATTGATTTTTTTTGCATCAGGGTGGGTTTGTATGAAGTGTGTGTTATGTGTGGTGTGTGTGTTTTGGTTGTGCGTGTATGTAGTTTGTGTGTGTATGTGTCTGTGGAGGTGTGTGTGTGTGTCTCGATACAGGTGTTGTTCTGCATGTGTGAGCAATGCAGTCCGTGCAGGGTGTGTGTGTTGCGCGTGGGTGTGTGACTCCCTCTTTCTCTCCATTGTGTGCTAGGTGGGTGTACTTACAGTTGTTGTCTTCATCGCATTTGCTGGTCCTGTAGGTGTATGACGAAGTACAGCAATGGAAAGACTTCCAGTTCAAGTTCCATGGTGGCCACAGACTCATCTATGTCCCTGGAGGTGAGTGTCTCCCTGTATACTGGTCGTTTCTGCCAGGCTTTTCGTGGCGGTCTGCTGACTCGTAATATGGTAGGCAGTGAATTACTTTCCGCCGGCATGTAGATGGCAACTCCAGACATAGGCGGTTTGACTGCACTAGTGATACTGGCCCGGAATTGGCTGTGTCACAGTCAGATCACCGACAGGGTCGTAATTTGTAATTCTGCACCACTGGCCTGGCACGGTCTGACCTCCACCGCCGGCGTGGTGGTACGATGACTGCCAAACTCGTAAGAGGACCTTAATGTTTTCTAGCACATAGAAACGAAAAGTGCTAATCTGGTTATTTGGTTGCATTAGACCCCAAAGTCAAAGTTTGAGGCCAAGAGTGCTAGAACCCTGCTCGGCTACAGCAAGTGGGAGGCCTCAGTCAAAAGTTTACCTTCAGATTTAGGGCCTGATTACAACTTTGGAGGAGGGTGTTAATCCATCCAAAATGTGACGGATATCCTGCCCACCATATTACGAGTTCCATAGGATATATTGGACTAGTAATACGGCGGGTGGCATATCCGTCACATTTAGGACGGATTAACACCCTCCTCCAAAGTTGTAATCAGGCCCTTAGTCTTTTTCTTGAAGATTTTCTTAAGCGGGAAAAAGTCACCAATCCGATTGACTTCCATGGAGCCCTCTTCAGGTACACATCGCAGGATACCTTTGTCAAGAATTCTGAGTTTTGACTTAGACAATTTTTTAGGACAAAATCTTCATCCGGGGCAAAACTGAATCTTGATCTAACATCCCTGGAGCCCTCCTCGAATACGCTGCGGGGGAGGTCCTAGTCAACTTTTTATCTTCAGACTTAGGCCCTCATTACAACATTGGCGTTAAATCCAACTTACTGCCATGCAGAAGACCGCCAACACACCGCCGCAGCTGTGGAAATCCGCTACAGCTATTACGACCCACAGCTCGGAATCAGCCAAAAAACACCCACACAAGTATGCCACACCAAAGGTCAGTGATAAACTGGTGATACCAAAACCTCCACCGTCACGCCAACAGGAATATGCCCACACTATCACGACCCACGAATCCACGCGGCGGTCTTTCAACCTCGGTAAACCATTGGCGGTACACACCGCCGGGCTCAAAATAAACACACATTTACAAAACACAACCACATTGGACAATTCAAAATACACACACCTAATACACATACACATACCACTCCCACACACCCAATACAATATAAAACACACACCCACATTACTCACAAACCCTTACAACAAAAAATTTGGAAGAAGCAGAGAGACAGAAAAGCAAAGACCACACCTGCATACAGAGGCACACAACACCATCACTCATACACATCCACGCACAAAACACCACACACCCGAAAACATCACCCCACGCATCACAACAGACACCACCTCACACATCACCCACACCACCCCATGGCACTGCAAAGACACCCCAGGTTTTCTGAGGAGGAGCTCATGGTCATGGTGGAGGAAATCATCCGGGTAGAGCCACAGCTATTCGTATCACAGGTGCAGAACACCTCCATAGCTAGCAAGATGGAGCTATGGCACAGAATCGTGGACAGGGTCAACGCATTGGGACAGCATCTAAGAACTAGATGACATCAGGAAGCGGTGGAACAACCTACGGGGGAAGGTGCATTCTGTGGTCTCAAGACACCACATTGCAGTGCAGAGGACTGGCGGCGGACCCCCACCTCATCCCCCACAACTAACAACATTGGAGGAGCAGGTCTTGGCTACACTGCACTGTGAGGGCCTCGCAGGAGTAGCAGGAGAAATGGACTCTGGTAAGTCAACTACCATATCCCCCACCCTACCTGTATGCCAACACATACCCCCTCCCTCGCCCTCACCCCCATCACTCCAACTCCTCACATATGTCCTATTATCACAAACCACTCATCACAAACCACACATCCCAACACCAGGCCCTGCATGTAACACCAAAGCATGGACACCCATCACCAAAGCATGTCCACTACACATACCCACACAGACCCCAAAACAATGATCACACAAAGTCCTACACAAGAATGTAAGCACTGGGGTGCAGGGTCACCCACCAATTGCACACCATGGCACACACATATGCAATAATTATGCCTTTACACCCCTGCAGGACCCCTACACAACCTCACTGGACAGGAGGTTCCAGACATGTCCACCCCCCCAAAGAAGAGGCCCACAGTGATGACAGCAGCTCTGTCCAACTGGATCTAGATGACCAGCCCGGCCTATCTGGGACCTCAGGACAGTCGGTTCCCCTGACACAGTCACAGGCCACCACAGAGCCTCCCCCCTCAGGAAACACCAGCACAGAACCCACCCAGCGGGCCCATACCTCTGTCCCCAGGACACGTCAAGCAGCAGTGTGTCCACCACTACAGGGAACCCAGGCAAACCCACAAACCCAAGAACAGCAGGGACCTCTGGGCAGTGGCAGTGGGCACACGGTTCAGGGGACAGAGGCACAGGAAAACCAGGGAACTTGGAGGTCTGCTGTGCGACAGGGGGAGGACAGGCCCAGGGAACCCACTCAACCACGAGGCCCTCTCCAACATCATGGGAGCGTACCATCATTCCCAGGAGACGATGGAAACGGTACTGGCCAACTTTCAGGAGACCCAGCGCCTGCAGGAGGAACAGTATTTGGGCTTCAGGGAGGAACTCAAGTCCATCAATCCCACCCTGGGCACCATTGTAGGGATGCTGAAGGACCATGTGAACCCCAAGAGGGACACTGTTGGACAAAAAGGGGCCCCTCACACTAGCCTGGACGATGAACTGTCCACCACCTCTGCCGGCGCTAGTGGACAGGAGGCACTGCCACAAGACCACAACACCAGCACCCCACCCCCTGCAGATGGAGAACCACTCTGCAAGCGGTCCCTGAGATCCAGGACAAAGACAGAGAACAATGCCAAGACCCCCACCAAGAAATGAGACCACCCTGATTGTCATCCTTCTGTCAAACTTTGTCACCCTGTCCATCCTTAAACTGCCCCAGCTCCACTTCCTATGCCCCTTTGGACAATGCACCTGCGAGACTAATAGACTGAACTCTGCCTTGGACATTACTTCACCATCACCCCTGACCATTTTACAATTGCCTCCACTAATTTACACTGAAGTAAACGCCCTTAAATCACAAAACAATCTGGAGTCAGTCTGTGCTTTCACAAATGTGTATTTGCAATAACTGAGGGAAATAGCAATGTCCATTCTATTGTCAACATACGTATGTCACACAGCTCTAGTCCATGAGGTTACATAGCAGAGGTCACACAGTGGGACCCACATCTGTGAAATCGAAAGGGAAAGTGACAAATCAGGGTCCATACACGGGGTGAAAGTGACAGACAGATGAGGTAGAACAATTGTATCAGATGTAGGAGGCAGTGATGTCTTCTTACCTGTGTCTCACTGGAAGTATTGATGGATCACAGTGTTTCTGTTATCTATGTCCACTTCTTCTGCCTCCGCTTCGTCACTGTCCACAGGCTCCACAGCTGCCACAACACCTCCATCTGGACCATCCTCCTGCAGAAAAGGCACCTGTTGTCGCAAAGCCAGGTTGTGCAGCATACAGCAGGCCACGATGATCTGACACACCTTCTTTTGTGAGTAATAGAGGGAACAACCTGTCATATGGAGGCGCCGGAACCTGGCCTTCAGGAGGCAGGAGGTCCTCTCTATAACCCTCCTAGTTCGCCCATGTGCCTCATTGTAGCGTTCCTCTGCCCTTGTCCTGGGATTCCTCACTGGGGTCAGTAGCCATGACAGGTTGGGATAGCCAGAGTCACCTGCAAATGTCGAGGGACAACTGTTAGACACACACTAACCCTTAGGGACAACCCCAGACCCAGACAACTATTCACATGGTATAGGGTCCTTGTCCTCACCTAATAGCCGCACATAGTGCCTCTGGAGTGGGCCCATCACATAAGGGATTCTGCTATTCTTTAGAATGTAAGCATCATGCACTGAGCCAGGAAACGTGGCATTCACATGGGAGATGTACTGGTCGGCCAAACACACCATCTGCATATTCATTGAATCTGGTTTCTGTACACCTGTTCACTCCTGCGCGTGGGTACAAAGGCCACATGTGCCACCTATGATGTTGGGGATATGTCCCAGGGCATAGAAGTCACCTTTCACTGTAGGCAAATCCTCGACCTGAGGGAACACGATGTAGCTGCGCATGTCTTTCAGCAGGGCAGACAACACACTGGACAACAAGTTAGAGAACATGGGCTGGGACATCCCTGATGCTATGGACACTGTTGTTTGAAAAAACACACTTGCCAGGAAATGGAGTACTGACAGGACCTGTACTAGAGGGGGGATTCATGTGGGATGGCGGATAGCTGACATCAGGTCTGACTCCAAGTGGGCACACAGTTCATGGATTGTGGCACGATCAAGTCTGTAGGTGACTATTACATGTCTCTCTTCCATTGTCAGCAGGTCCACCAGCGGTCTGTACACCGGAGGATGCTGCCATCTCCTCACCTGCCCCGGCGGACGTGCCCTATGGTGGAAAACAGCGAGCACAGAGTCAGCCAACACTGAGGTAGTGAGACAATAATTTTATTGCACACATTTGTCAATACGCTATGTGCCTGTCTCTGTGTTTATGCAAGGCCTATATATGTGGGACGCATTAAAAATTGATGCCATGTGGCCCCCTGAAATGGCAGCTGCCTGACCTGTAATGTGGGACAAGGGGATATGAGGTAACTGCGCTGGCGTTGCACACCGTCACGGTAGGCGGTCGAAGACCGTGGCGCAATCCTGCATTGGTTAACTTTGGGCCCTATGGCTTCCAGGAGCCAATGACGATGGACGCCGGCGGTGATGGTATGCACCGCCGCAGATGTGACCGCCATTTTCTCTCTGTTCACTCACTTGATACCTGATCTTCGACAGGAGAGGACCTCCACTGCAAGTGCTGCTGTGACCTCAGTCTGGAAGCGACAATGGCTCATGTGTCTGGGGAAAGGGCCCCTGCCTTCACATCGGAGGAGTTGGAGAAACTAGTGGATGGGGTCCTCCCCCAGTACACACTACTCAACGGTCCTCCAGACAAACAGGTGAGTACACTGTGAGCATGCTGTATGGGCAATGCCTGTTTGGAGTGGTGTCGATGGAAGATACGGTGGGGGGGATGAGGCCTGCATGATCGGATGGTGAGTGTATGTGCGTCAGGGCAAGGGGGGGAACGTGGGACAATGACTGCGACTGTCCGGACGGTAAAAGATTTAAATTTTCCCCTGTACTATTCCTCTAGGTCAGAGCCCACCAGAAGATGGAGCACCCACTGCCGAAAAAGATGGGAGGATCTTCGCCACTGGAGCAAGAAGACGGTGGAGGGCCAGCTGGGAATGGCCTCCCAACGTGGGAGGGGTGCCTGTTGCACCATGACCCCCCTGATGTTCTGGATCCTGGTGGTGGCGTATCCGGAGTTGGATGGGCACTTGAGGGCATCACAGCAGCCACAAGGGGATGAGTACACTCTCATTCAGCTGACTCTGCACGCATTGGAGGTGTCTGGGTGGGGGTAGGCAAGGACCCTTTGTGAGGCAGGCTAAGTGGCACCCCATCCCCACCAGTGGTAAGAGACATCTACACCTAGTCAGGCTCCTGTGACTTCCATGTATGCAGCAATCGGGCATAGGTCATGTACCCCATGTCCCTGTGATTAATTAGGGAACTCTAAGTGAATGGCGCAGTGCAGAGGGCTGCTGTGTCTGTAGTTTCCGCCGACGTTAGTGGTATTGTATGCACTGAACATGTCTTTGTTCTTTCTTCCCCTCCCCTTTTTGTGGTCTCCCTGTTCTTGTGTGCATTAGCATGAACTGGCGGAGGAGCTGTGCCACCGGAGCAGGAGGGAGCTGCATCCCACATGGCCCTGGAGGGCCAGACAACGGAGTCTGAATTCACCAGTGGGACGGAGGGCGAGAGGAGCTCCACGGCAGGGACAGTAGCTGAGACCAGCAACACCGACTCCTCTGATGGGAGCTCCCATGCGGTGGCGGGCCCCTCTGTGCCCACCGCATCTACAGCCGCTACCCCCCCTACCAGCAACGCCCTCCCAGCAGCCCCTCAGCGTGTGTGCTGTGGCCGTTCACCCAGGAGGGTGGGCATCTCCTTCACCCCAGGCACCTCAGGCCCTGCCCCAGTCAGCCCTACTGCCCTCAGTGAGGAGGCTATTGACCTCTTGAGATCCCTCACTGTTGGGCAGTCTACCATTCTGAATGCCATCCAAGATGTAGAGAGGCAGTTGCAACAGACAAATGCACACCTGGAGGGCATTCATTCTGGGCAGGCAGCCCAACAGCGAGCATTTCAGGCTCTGGCCTCTGCACTGATGGCAGCCATTGTCCCTGTGTCCAGCCTCACCCCTCCAACTTCCTCCACCCAGACCCAATCCCCAGTACCTCAGCCTATCCCAAGCATACCATCAAACCAGCAGGCACACACCTGAACACACAAGGGTGGCTCTGGCAAACATAAGCACCACACATCCCACAAACACTCACACAAGCATCATACCCATGCACACATACCAACACTGCCTCCACAGGCAAGTCAAGATCGCCGCCAACCTGCACAGCGGACAAGACCGCCACAGGCACCGCCACGTGCACCACCGCCATGGACACCGCCGCCAGCAGCCCACATACTGAGCCCTTCACCAGCACCGCAGACACTGTGCCCTTCAGCAGCACCGCTGTCAGTGAGCCCGCCACGAGCACCGCCGCTACTGACACCGCCACCAGCACCGCGGTCAGTGAGCCCGCCACCAGCACAGCCGCTACTGACACCGCCGCCAGCACCGCGGTCAGTGAGCTAGCCACCAGCACGGCAGTCAGTGAGCCAGCCACCAGCACAGCAGTCAGTGAGCCAGCCACCAGCACCGCAGTCAGTGAGGCCGCCACCAGCACCGCTGCCACAATGACCGCCGCAAGCACCGCTGCTAATGACACAGCCGCCAGCCCCGACAGCGGACCTGCGATAACCTGAGCCAGTGGCACCACCGCAGACATGGCTGCCATCCCCAGTGGTCATCCGTACATGGCTGGTGGTCCATTCCAGGGGCCTGGGCAGCTTCCATGTTGCCCCACCGTCAGTGGAGTGTCACATCCACTACCTCAGTCCTTGGCAGGATGAAGCACTCTGGGCACAAGGCCCCCTCCAGAACAAGTGGAGAATCTCATCCACTACCTCAGTCCTTGGCAGGATGAAGCACTCTGGGCGCAAAGCCCCCTCCAGAACCAGTGGAGACTGTTATCCACTAGAGACTATGGCTCTGCACTCCCCAGGATAAAGCAGTGGGCAACCCCCTCCACTGGAGAGACTTGAGACTGTGGCTTTGCACTCCCCAGGATAAAGCAGTGGGAAAACCACCCACTGGAGAGACTTGAGAGACTGTTGCTTTGCACTCCCCAGGATACATCAATGGGCATGGAGCCCCCTCGTGGAGCTGGCATTGTGCACTCATCCGGCTGAGGTGCCCCCCCCTTCTTTTCACCCTGAGGTGTCTGTTTTATTTCGATCTGATGCCCCTGCAGTGTTCTCTCCATTTCGATCTGGTATCTTGTGTGGGCCTCGTCCATGCATTTTGGGCCCAGTGGTCCACACACTATAGTCCAGGTGCAATACCTGGACTTGAATTCTTGGTGTACATATTTGTTTATAGTGTATATATAAATAGTGGACTAATGGATTTTTATTGATTACAACAGTTACAATCAATTCCTTTTGTCATTGCGTTCTTTCAGGGGTGTTTGGGGGGTGTAAATGTAATGTTTCAGCAGGTATTGGTGTGAGTGTTGTTGTAGGTGAGGGTGGGGGTGTTGCATTTGTGTGTCACTCTCTTTTCCCTCCCCCCTCCCCTGTGTTGTAGGTGCAGTACTCACCATGGTCGTCGCCGCCGCCGGTCGTGCTCCTGGTAGGGAGTATTTGGAGTTCAGGCTCCATGGCTTCCTGGTTCCTCGTGGGTTGTGTAAAGGTGAGTGTTTTTCCTTCCAAGTCCTGTTTCCGCCGTGTTTTTGTTCACGTTGAATCTGCCCCAGAAAAGGTGGCGGATTGGCCTGTCATAAGAGTGTGGGCGGTACATTGTCTACCGCCTGTCTGTTGGCGGTGACTGCCATGCTGTTTGTTTGTACCACCGTGGCGGTCGGAGTGCTAAATTGGGTGTCTATGTTGGTGGTTTCCGCCATGGTCATAATTCAATTTTTTTTACCGCCATCCTGTTGGCGGTTTTACCACCAACCGCCAGGGTTGTAATGAGGGCCTTAGGCCCTCATTACAACCTTTGCGTGCGGCATAGGCCGCCCGCCAAGTTTAAACCGCCGGGTGGCCGTCAATGCGGCCGCACTCCCAGCGGGGTCTATTTTAAGATCCCCGCCGGCCCAGCGTGAATCTCGGCCGCAACACGGGAGCCGGCTCCAAATGGAGCCGGCGGTGTTGCGGCTGTGCAACGGGTGCAGTTGCACCCATCGCACTTTTCACTTTCTGGTATGCAGACAGTGAAAAGCTGCATGGGGTCGTGGCAGTTCAAGCCGACATGAAAAGGCTGGCGGGAGGGGGACTGGTAATCCCCTGGGCAGCGCTGCAAGCAGCGCTGCCCTGGGGGATTTAAACCGCCAGGACTAAAGTGGTGGGAAACCGTCGGTCTGGGCGGTGCGACCGTGGCGTTTCCGCCACGGTCATAATTCCCTAGGAAGCACCGCCAGTCTGTTGGCAGTGCTTCCGTCAAAACAGCCCTGGCGGTTAAAGACCGCCAGGGTTGTAATGACCCCCTTAGTCACTTTTCAGACGACCCTCCAAAGGAAGGCAATTTTGAGTGAATGTCGTTGGATTGCCTTTCCAGGAGCCCCCGGTGACATCCTAGAAGTCTGAGGGTCTGGAGCGTTTCAGCTGGATAAACCTGTAAGTCAAGCCGGGTCGAGGTCAATGTAAGCCGGCTTGACTCTCGAGGGTGGATCGTCCCTTTGTGGAACTTTTTTCCAAAAGTTCCCCAAACTTCTCCAAACTTCTGGATCTTCTTCCAGAAGGTCTTTGTAGGATTTGTAGGAGTCCACAGCTCACCCCAAGATTCAAGAAGTTCTGAGTTGTTCCTTGAGGGTTAGGACTCAAACTCCCAGAATGTACCTGGCTCAAACTCCAAAATGACCACTGGACAGCTTAAGTTTTGTGTCATTTAAGAAAACTTTGGCAGCAACGGATCAGAACAATTTAGAAAAAGCACAAATTAAGTAATTAAATAAATGAGTCCAAATTTGAAAGATCAAAAATAAGTTTGCTCTAGGTCAATTTAGAGGATTTTTAACTTGTTTCCCTTAAAACTGTAGCGTGATTTATTCTGAGGGACAAAGTCAAGAATTAGATCCGACCTCCATGGAGCCCTCTTTGGATATGCATCACAGGAGACCTCAGTGAAGAATTCTACGTTTGCACTTAGACAATTTTTCAGGACAAAAATCTTCATCCGGGCCAAAGCTAAATCTTGATCTGACGTCCTTGGAGCTCTCCTTGGATACACTGTGCAGGAAGTCCTGGTCAAGTTTTTACCTTTAAACTTAGGCGGTCATTACCGAAGACCGCCGTGCAAGCGGCTGCCAAAAGACCGCCAGTGATGGAGGAGTGAAGATACACCCAAAAAATGACACACCAGCCAAGATGACAGCGTGAAAGAGGCGGCTGCATCAGCAGCACAGCCACGCCGCGAATATCCCACCCGCCAAATAACGATTCACAAATCAGCACCGCAGTCCGAACACCTTCGCAATTCATTGGCGGCCTCAACTGCCGCAGTAAAAAAAGGCACCACCACCAAAACACTACACCACATTGGTCAATACCATTACCCAACACCTGAGACACATATACACACACCTGTCAACAGCACTACAAAACACTCCCCCACACATACCCAGAACACTTTGCATCCAGAAACTCTGAGAGAGCAAGTCAAGAGCACACAGAAAAGGAGGCACTGCACCTAGATACCACAGGCACCATCACACGGAACATGCAACACACCACTGCACACAAACACCACAGAGCACACACGCATACCACTACACAAGCTCACATCAACAAACAGCACACCCAGAATCCCTACACAGCATACACCCCTTCCCACAATACAACCACCATGGCACTACCAAAAAACTCACGATTCTCAGAAGAGGAGCTGAGGGTAATGGTTGGCGAACTCGTCAGAGTGGAGCTGTGACTGTTTGGAGCACCGGTCCAGCAGACATCCATAGCCCAGAAGAGCGGCTTATGGTACAGCATAGTAATCAGGGTGAATGCAGTGGAGAACCATCCACGCACAAAGGAGGACATTAGGATGAGGCAGAACGACCTATGTGGGAAGATACAGACCATGGCTTCCAGGCACTAAATTGCCGTCATGAGGAGTGGTGGTGGTCCCCCACCGGCTCCCCCAGAAATGTCACAGTGGGAGGAGAAGGTCCTGCCCATTATACATCAAGAAGGGCTGACGGGAATACCAAGTGGGCTGGACACTGGTAAGTGTACTGTACTTCCAGACCAACATGTCCCTGTGCACAGCTTGTATCCCCATCACCCTCTCACCTCCTCAGACCACCCTAATGTGCACGAACCCACCATGGACCCAATACTCAGCCTTGCATACCACAGCACCCTACTGTCACCACTCCCTCACAGGCCCACCTAGTGCATGGCTACCTCACAATGCAGCAAGTACCACAACAACCACAATGCAACACTCCCTACCCTTTGCAAGACTGCTACATCCACATCTCTGCAATTGCAAGTTAAACCATGTCACTCACCATCACCAATAAGTATAAGGAATGCACATCAGTACAAGGCAATGACGGTACAAAGACAAACATTAACTATCCTCCAAAATAGGCCCATTGCAACATTCCACTGATGGTAACACAAGCAGTGGACTAGTAAATGTCAATGCCATTACTGCCCTGCAAATCCAGTTAATGATGGCATACAAACATGTGTGTCACTGCTACAATACCATCATCTGACACAATACCTCACATTACACAGGTCTCCCAAGTACTGCCACACAGCCAAGGAGCCCAGTGACAGAAAGCCCAGTCCTGGAAGCAGGTCCTATAGGGGAAGACTTCCCTGGAAGTCTGGATATGGACGACGAACCTGGCCCATCACGCATGAGTGGTCAGTCTACCACCACCAGCCTCACCCTGCCCACAACTGAAACCACTTCCCCTGTGGCCAATGCACAGCAGAGCCCACCTTCCCACACCTGTATCCCAAGGTCAAATCAAACATCAGTGTGTCCCACAGGACAGGGGCAGGAGTCAACGGTGCAAACCAAAGACAATGACTCCCTGCTGTCAGTGGGAAGGGCCACACTGCACCAGGGGGACAGGCACAGGGGGCAAGGGGCAGTGGGAGGGTAATTGTGGGCCAAGGGATGAGGCAGGTACATTACACAACTGGCCAGGAGGCCAACTCCAGAGTCCTGGGAGCCTACCAGCAAACAACTGACAAGATGGGCCAGATACCCACCACCTTGCAGAACATGCAAAGGCTGGAGGGGAATACCACCAGGAGGCCATGCAGCAGTGGCTGGCACTAATGCCACAATGGTCTCTATATTAGGGGAATTAAAGGAATTGAACAATAACCTGTGAGACAAACAGCTGTACCACCCACTCTGATCAGCGCCCAGACATTTACCCCACTCCTCTGGACTATGATGTCATACACTTAATAAACACAAATCCATACAAGTCATGGTGCACGTCTCTTCATTGTATGTAGTGGCAAGCCTGTTTCCAAGCAGCAAATATATACACATATCGGCACCAGAACAATGTTGAAGTGACAGATGTATTGGGACACCCCAGCAGGTGTGTAAGTACTTCCAAATTGTAATGAGATCCAGTGTCAAAGATGGCAACAGACAATACAGTAATTAGGTTGCAGACAGAGATGTGACCTGAAGAGGAAATATGAAATGTAATCAGGATCAATGTTGTAAGGCATGTGAATCAAGTAAATCATCCACAGAATTTGAACACATACACAGGATGATTGGTCCTGCAGCTATGATACCACATATATAAGGGTCTGCATAGGTACTAACACACGTGTTCACCTCCCTGAGTAGTCTGGAACAGGTACTTGCCACATAGCAGCTTACAATGCAGTATGACATGCCTACGCAGCAGGACAAGCCTGATAAGTCCCCCTAATATATCCCCAAACAGGCAGACTGAGGACCCTAAACCTTTGGTACAACTATAAGGCAGTACTGCAATGGCACCAGCATTCCACACATGTACTTAGCAGCAGTGCATTTACACTACCCTTCATGGGAAATCACCTACCCTTCAAGGTCAGAAACCAGGATGGAAGGCTGTAGTCCACACACACACCTTGATGCATGCAAATACTCGCTACAGACTGGCTTCAGCCATATATCTTCCATGTGCAGATGACAGCCAATTCACACATACCTGTACATCAATGAAAGTAGTGATGAATCATGTCAGTCCTGTTGTCATGTGCCTCATCCTTGTCTGCCTCCCCCTCAGCATCAGAGTCACCAGCCCCAAACACTGCTCCAGTATTAATGTCCCCCTCCTCAAACAGTGGGAGGGGCCATCTGAGAGCCAAATTATGGAGCATGCAGGATGCAACAATGATCTTGCAGACTTTCCCTGGTCGGTACAGTAGGGCACCACCAGACACATGAAGGCAATGAAATCTAGCTTTCAAGAGACCGAAAGTCCGCTCAATCACTCGCCTCATCCGGCCATGTGCTTCATTGTACCGGTTCTCCCTTCCTGTAGTTGGATGTCGCACAGGTGACAGGAGCCTGGGCAGGTTGGGGTATTCGGAGTCACCTGTGTGGAAAAGGGAACATGACTATAGGTAACAATGCTAGGCAGAGTGCTGACTGTATTATAAGGGGTATAAGAGTCTGACATGGAGAGCAGTACACATACCTATGAGCCAGGCCCTTTCTCCCTGTAGCTGTGACATCATTGCAGGGACACTGCTGTTCCTCAGGATGTAGGAATCATGTACTGATCCAGGGAATTTAACGTTCACATGTGTTATGTATTCGTCTGCAGGACACACCACTTGTACACTGAGTGAATATGTACTCTTCCAGTTTCTGTAGACCTGTTCAGTGGTCCTCTGAGGTACAAAGGCAATGTGAGTCCCATCAATGGCCCTAATTACATGTGGGACATTTGATATGTTGTAGAAGGCTGCTTTTACAGTGGGCAATTCAGGGTGTTGTGGGAACCTAATGTACCTGTGCACATGCTTGAGTAGGGCATCCAGCACATCCTGCAACACCTTACTGAACTGGGGCTGTGAAAACCCTGCAGCCAGTCCCACTGTGCCCTGAAAAGAGACACTCGCCAGAAAATGCAGGACTGACAACACCTGGATTGTTGGTGGAAGGGCATGGGGATTTCTCAAGTACGGCAGGAGGTCCGGCTTCAACTGGGCAACCAGTTCCCGGATGCAAAAACGGTTCAGTCAATAGGTCAGGGTGATGTGGCTCTCTTCCATGGTGTCAAGATGTATAGGAGACTGGTAAACTGGTGCATTCCTCATCACTCCATTGTGGCAATATCTGTGTGGGGACACAAACATCAGTTTGGGAACCTCTCACAATGTAGTGAACAAAGTATGACATACGACAGTCACAAGGCTTTATTCATGCAAGTTGGCTGCCAAGTTGTGGGAAGACACATTACTCCACACTACATTCCTAACCTGATGATAGCACATGATCCCTGTGGCAATGGACCTATACAGGACATGTGCATGTACACCTTCCATGTGTTCCACTATACTGATCATATATGCTGACAACTGTAGTGACAAGTGTGGTGATGTCACCAGACACTCACTACACGTGTCATTATCCACAATGTGTGACCTAATGTATCTAATTGTGACAACATGCAGGTAATTACAATTATCTTACAGACTAATATGGCATCCTCCTGTCCAGCATGCATTGGACAGCTGGAAGCGACCTCGTTCTGCTGGCGGAAGTTGCCA
This sequence comes from Pleurodeles waltl, assembly GCF_031143425.1. NCBI lineage: Eukaryota > Metazoa > Chordata > Amphibia > Caudata > Salamandridae > Pleurodeles > Pleurodeles waltl. The sequence goes on along the minus strand of NC_090448.1, from coordinate 120,749,820 downwards.
TGGTGGAAGGCGGTCTGAACCGCCGTGCAACTCCTCATTGGTTAACATTTACGTCTATGGGAGACTGGGAGCAATTACGATCACCTCTGGTGGTGACTGTCATGACCGCTACAGTCGTAACTGCCATTTTGTATGGGCAGCTCACTTGACTCCTGGCATTCGAGCAAGACAGACCTCCAGTTCGTGTGCTGCTGTGTCCTGTATCTTGGAGCAACTATGGCATTCACTGCAGGGTATAGGGCCCCAGCCTTCACTGTGGAGGAACTTGAGAAACTGGTGGAAGGGGTCCTACCCCTGTATGAGCGGTTGTATGGTGCTCCATGGCAACAGGTCAGTACAACGTCCTTTGTCCCACATGTGAGGTGGTGTATCATGATGTATGTGTGTGCACATTTACATGTCAAGACTGATCAGCTGTTTAGCATGCACATGATCTGCGTGGCATATTGGCAGTGTGCATGGTCCATGTTTGTTGTGTGTCACCGAAGGTTACTACTATGTTGGTATTATTTACATTGTGTCCCCTATTTTTGGAATGTTTCCCATGCAGGTCAGTGCCCACCAGAAAAAAAAAGGGTTATAGAGAGCCGTTATCAAGGAAGTGCGGACTCTGGGGGTCCATAGCTGGCGGAGCACCCACTGCAGGAAGTGGTGGGAGGACCTGAGACACTGGGCCCGGAAGACAGCAGAGGCCCAGCTGGGGACGGCCTCCCAATGTGGGAGGGGTGCCCATTAGACCCGGACTCCCCTTATGGCCCGCATACTGGTGGTGGCCTACCCAGAGTTGGATGGGTACTTCAAGGCAGCACAGCAGCCACAAGGGGGTAAGTGTTGACTCTCAGGTGACTACGCATAATTGCGTATTGTGACCCTCACTGGACTTGGAATTTACGTGATCCGATGTGATTTAGGGAATGTACAGTCCTGGTTGTCACACCCATCATGTAGGAGTGTGTCAGGTTAGCTATGTTGAGCCATGCAGGTAAAGAAGTGGTGGTACTGTGACACACGTTCATCTGTACGTATGCTGTCATGTCACTGGCTACATCCTCCATCTCTGCGTGTACTGTAGTAGTACAAGGTGGTCATATTGGCACTGTATATAGGTAATGACAGGCATGTTACATGAACATTGCAATTGTGTCACTTGCTACATCAATGGACCTCTGTACCACATGTACTCCACACATTCCTGTCAGCTAGTTATTGTTCTCAGTCCCTCTGTGCTCAGATTTGTATCATCCCATAATGGATAACACGTGGTTGGGTATGTTCCTGGGCTGGATTGTTGGCTAAGTCATTTAGGCAGCTGATTGACATTTAGTGGTCTTCATTCAGGTGTTAAGGCTGCAGGTTGAGGTGAGTTTGGGTATCGCTTCTGTGTCTCAATTGTAAAGGATTGCTAAATGGCGGCTCTCTGGTGGTGGCGGACCCATCTGGGACCACCCCAGCACCACCTTTGTCCACTACTCCCCTTACCAGCACTGCCCTCCCGGTAGCACCCCACCCAGTTGCCCTTGCCCGCTCACCTAGGAGAGTGGGCATCTCCTTCACCGCAGGCACCTCTGCCCCTGCCCCAGTTAGCCATGCTGCCCTCAATAAGGAGGCTATTGACCTTGTGAGGTCCATCTCTGTGGGGCAGACAACCATTGTGAATGCCATCCAGGGACTGGCATCCCAGATGCAGCAGTCCAATACATTCTTTGAAGGCATTCACGGTGCCTTGTCTGGCCTACAGAAATCATTTCAGGCTCTGGCCCCGTCGTTTATAGCAGCCATTGTCCCTTCATCTTCTGTCCCCCCTCCAGCTACCCGTTCCCAATCCACAACCCCTCTCCCTACACCTGCCCGAAGCACAACTACAGACCAGCATACTCCCACTACAACAGACAAGGTGCACAAAGACAGTCATGGGCATCACAAATGTTCACACAGGCATGCACACAAACAACATACATCTATAGACATAACAACAGACACTTCTCCCAGCATCCTCCTCCCTTACAGTCACATCTCCACTCACACCTTTCAGCACTGCATCATCACACACTGGTCTTGCTATCATTACTGTCATACCCTCAGTCACTACAACAGCAGACTCACAGACACACCCCACATACCACATCCTCACTCACCACGACTACCGTCTCTGTCTCCCGCAGCACATCCACCTCACTTGCACACACCACCTCAACATTCACTCACACATCTCCCATTCCCTCTCCCTGCCCCTCCTCCCAATGAATGCCCACAGACCCACTCACCCACCCAACATTCAGCCACCACACACATGCACGCATTGCACACACCAGCATCCAAGTACGGCACACCAACACCAAAGAGCACTCCCTCTACCTCTACCTCTACCTCCACTCCCAACCCTCAATTATGTGACCATCTCTGTACCTACAAAGTTTTCCTTGCTGCCCTTGACCTCTTCCCTACTCCTCTACCACCCCGTGTTCCCCGTAAACACAGTGTCCCCCTGCCCCTCTCAGGTTCTTCCACCTCCTATTCCTCGCGTGCCCCCTTCTGGTGTTTCCCCTGCTCCTCCACCCAACAAGAAATCCACCCCTCCCAGTGCCAAAGTCACCTCTCTCAAGCCAAAAACAAAACATGCCCCTTCCACATCCAAGCCTCCTCCAGCACCCCCAACCCCTGAGGTGCCTGGCTGTCTTCATTGATGCCCCTATGACATGGAGGCCTATTTGCTATCAGGAGTCGAGTTGCGGCCATGATATATATGGACTTAATGTGCTTCTGCATTAATGCAGGTTGGACTTGCCATTTGGCAGATTTTGTACATATTTATTATATTATTTTTATGGTTCCAATTACATCTGCCCACATTGCTGTGGTTGGCAAGATGAGTTGCTTCTCCTGGTTTTCTTCTACTTGGTGGTGTGACATCTGTGTGCAACGGTGTGTGAGGTCTGTGTATGGATTGTGTCTCAGTTGTTGCATGCGCTGGGTAGATGGGTTTTGCCATAGGCATGTTGTAATGTGTCTGACTGCTTGCTTGTAGGGTTGTATGGGGTGTTGTGTGTGTCCATGTGGATGGTGCTGCATGTGTGGATTTCTTTGATTGTTGGTTGTACCTGTTGAGTCATCAGTGTCATTGTTTGGATGTGTGTCCACTGCTTTTAATTATGTGTCATTGCTAGGGAGGTGACTGTCCAATCACAGGCAGGCCACTACCCTCTTGGTAGACCACTTCCTGGGAAGTGTGGTAAAAATCAATCGCAGGGAGCAACATTCCTTATTAATCCAAAATGGCAGGAATTGAATTTTGGAGGTTAGATCTGTCTGAGCCCACCCACTGGTGTGGTTAGAAATCCTAAACGACACCCCTCACCTGCCCTCTCCTAATCTAATAAAGAGGGCACCTAGTTGCCTAGGGTTTCAGGAAATGGGGAAGTCGCGAGCTGCACCAAATGTCCTTCCGTCCCTTAAAGACTAGTTTGGCTGCTCTCCCCCCATTCTGTTTCACGTATGCTAAGGCAGAGCTCCTGCCCCAAGGCACTTCCTTTGTGTTCAGCCCAGGCCACTTCACCCCTCATCCAGGCAGCCTGGCCAGGCAGTCAGAGGCTGGCCAATCAGAAAATCAGAAAAGGGCACTATAGAGCTGAAATTTGTCTCTTTTAGGAAGAGTTTTAAAACTCTTTCCCTGAACTAGTTATACTAAATCCAACAATAACAAGTTGTGGAATTCATTATAACAATTAATTTGAGACCAATCTTGCCATATCTTGCTCCTTTGGAGACTTTTTTGGTGGTCATTACAACCCTGGCTGTCGATGTTAAAGTGGCGATAAGACCGCCAACAGGCCAGCGGTAAAAAATGTGAAATTACGACAGTGACGGAAACCGCCAACAAAGACAGCCACTTTAACACACCGAGCGCCACGGCGGTACAAACAAACAGCGCAGCGGTCACCGCCAACAGACAGGCGGGAGACAATGTACCGCCCACACTATTATGACAGGCCAATCCGCCACCTTTTCCGGGGCGGATTCACTGCGGATAAAAACAAGTCGGAAACAGGAATCCCGAAGGAAAAACGCTCACCTCTACACACGCCAAGAGGAACGAGTACGCCATGGATCCGGAACTCCAAATTCTATCTGCAATAGTCTTGCTGCTCCTCTACCAGGAGCACGAATGCCAGCGGCGAAGACCACTGTGAGTACTGCACCTACGACACAGGGGAGGGAAAAAACAGGGACACACACACGGAACACCCCCACCCCCACCCTCACCCACTACAACACACACACTAATACATATTAATACATCACAGTTACACACCCAAACCCCCCGGAAGAATGCAAAGACAATAGAAAATGAGTGTAACCATTGTAATATATTAAAAGCAAGTAGGCGGAAACATATATATATACACCATGAACAAAATATATACCAAGCATAGTAGTCCAGGTAGTGCTCTAATAAAGTCAGTGGAACACTGGGACCAAACGGTATGGGAGAGGCCCACACAAGATCCCCGACCATGATGGATAGAACACTGCAGGGGCATCAGAGAGCAACTAAACAGGCACCTCAGGGGGAGGGAAAGGGGGCACCTCAGCCGGTTGAGTGCACAACGCCAAATGAACGAGGGGGCCACATGCCCACTGTTCAATCCTGGGGAGTGCAAAGCCACAGTCTCACAAGTCTCTCCAGTGGGTGGTTTGCCCACTGTTCAATCCTGGGAGTGCAAAGCCACAGTCTCACAAGTCTCTCCAGTGGGTGGTTTGCCCACTGTTCAATCCTGGGGAGTGTAAAGCCACAGCCTCACAAGTCTCTCCAGTGGGTGGTTTGCCCACTGTTCAATCCTGGGGAGTGCAAAGCCACAGTCTCTCAAGTGGATGACAGTCTCCACTGGTTCTGGAGGGGGCCTTGTGCCCAGAGTGCTTCATCCTGCTAAGGACCGAGGTAGTAGATGTGATACTCCACTGGTTCTGGAGGGGGCCTTGTGCCCAGAGTGCTTCATCCTGCTAAGGACAGAGGTAGTGGAAGTGAGTCTCCTCTGGTTCTGGAGGGGGCTTTGTGCCCAGAGTGCTTCATCCTGTCAAGCACTGAGGTAGTGGATGTGATACTCCACTGGTTCTGGAGGGGGCCTTGTGCCCAGAGTGCATCATTCACCCCGTGATGGACTCAGTTGCGTCAGTGCCCTTGCCGCTCATGGGCCAGCGGTGCTTGAGACGGCGGTGCCCTGTTCAGCAGTGCTTGAGACGGCAGTGCCCTGTTAAGCGGTGTTTGAGATGGTGTGCACTGTTCAGCGGTGCTTGAGACGGCAGTGCCCTGTTCAGCGGTGCTTGAGATGGCGGTGCCCTGTTCAGCGGTGCTTGAGACGGCGGTGCCCTGTTCAGCGGTGCTTGAGATGGCGGTGCCCTGGACAGCGGTGCTTGAGGCGGTGGTCTCCATTGCAGGGACTCAGCTGCTGGCAGTCCTTCACGGCCCAGCGGGGCTTTTGCTGGCGGTGGCCTCCTGGGCAGGTGGGCTTGTTCTGGCGGGCCTGTCCTGGGCAGCTGGGCTTGTGCTGGCGGGCCTGTCCTGGGCAACTGGGCTTGTGCTGGCAGTCCTGTCCTGGGCAGCTTGGCTTGTGCTGACAGTCCTGTCCTGGGCAGCTGGGCTTGTGCTGGCGGTCCTGTCCTGGGCAGCTGGGCTGGTGCTGGAGGTGGCCTCCTGGGCAGAGGGGATGATGGCAGTCCTCTCTGCTGTGCTGCTCTTCCCAGACTTTCCTGGTTTCTTGTGGCCATTCCCCACCTTTGGAGGGAGTCCACACTGCCACCGGGACCCCTGGGAGCGGCTTTGGTGGCTGGAGTCTTCCCCCTCTCCCGCCGGGCACTGGCCAACTTCTGATGCTTCACAGGTGGGGGACTGTCTGTGCTGTGGCTCCGTGCCACACTGGCTGCCCTGGTGGCCGGTGCACTCCAGATTCCGGTGACTACAGGCACCACTGGTCCCGGAGATGTTGTGGCTAAGGTGCTAGTTCGGGATCTAGGAGACGGACGGGGTGGGGGAGGTGTGGGAAAGAGGTCAAGGTTGGACAGGAAAAGTTTTTTTGACACACTGGGATGGGTAGCTGGAGGGGGTTTGGGAGAGGAGGAAGAGGTGGTGGTTGTAGGAGGTGTTTGTTTGCTGACTTTGGGTGAAGGTGCATGCGCTGGAGGCTGTCGTGAGGTGGATGGCTGTTGGGTGGGTGTGTGCCTACGTTTGTGTATCTTGGGAGGGGGCGTCACAGACACACTGGGAGAGGACACAGGGGACGTGTGAATGGTAGTGGGGTGGTGACTGCACGTGAGCGGAGTGTGTTGGTGGGTGTGCTGGAGAGGGACGTAGTGGCTGTAGAGGTAGTGCATGCAGGTGTGAGTGTAGACAAGACTGGGAGGGAGGAGGGAGATAAGGAGGAGGTGGACACAGTGGAGGCAGTGGATGTTGGTGTGTCTGCATGTATGTAATGCTTACGTGAGTGCCTGTGGGATGTGTGGTACTTATGTTTGCCTGAGCTTCCCTTGTGTGTTGAGATGTGTGCATGCTGGTCTGTAGGTGTGCTTGGGAAAGGCTGAGGTACAGGTGATTGGGTCGGGGTGGCGGAAGTTGGAGGGGGGAGGCTAGACACAGGGACAATGGCTACCATCAGTGCTGAGGCCAGAGTCTGAAAAGCTCGCTGAAGGGCCGCCTGACCAGAATGAATGCCCTCCAGGAATGCATTTGTTTGTTGCAACTGCCTTTCTACACCCTGGATGGCATTCAAAATGGTAGACTGCCCAACAGTGAGGGACCTGAGGAGGTCAATGGCCTCCTCACTGAGGGCAGCAGGGGTGACTGGGGTAGGGCCTGAGGTGCCTGGGGCGAAGGTGATGCCCACCCTCCCGGGTGAGCGGGCACGGGGCGAAGGCTCAGGGGCTGTGGGGAGGGCGGTGCTGGAAGTGGGGGTGGCGGAGGTACCTGTAGATGGGGGGGGCACAGATGTTGCCGCCACCACAAGGGAGCTCCCATCAGAGGACGAGTCTGTGTCACGGGTCTCAGCTCCTTTCCCCGCCGTGGAGCTCCCCTCACCCTCCGTCCCACTGGTGAAGTCTGAGTCCGTAGTGTGGCCCTCCATGGCCATGTGGGATGCAGCCCCCTGGAGCTCCGGTGCCACTGCTCCTCCGCCTGATGATGCTAGTGCACACAAGAATAGGGAGAACACAAAAAAGGGGGGGAACGACAGAAGAAAGACATTTTGAGTGCATGCAGTACCGCTACTGTTGATGGACACGACAGACACAGAAGCCCCATGCACTACGCCATACTCTTGGGCTCCACTGGTCAATTCCTGGGAAATGCCCTACAAGGCTATGGACGACATCTGCACACATAGATGACACAGGGGCATGACTAGGTGTACTTGGCACTCTACAGAGGTGGGGTGCCACATCACCCGGCATAGGGAAACCCACAGCCCACCTCCCCCACAAAGACCCCTCCACTGCGCGCAAAGTCAGGAGAATGAGAATGTACTCACCACCTTGTGTCTGCTGTGATGCCCTCAAGCGCCCATCCAACTCCGGGTAGGATCCTGAACATTAGGGGGGTCATGGTGCAATGGGCACCCCTCCCACGTTGGGAGGCGATCCCCAGCTGAGCCTCCGCCATCTTCTTTCTCAAACGGCGAATGTCCTCCCATCTTTTCTGGCAGTGGGTGCTCCGTCTGTGGAAGACCCCCAGAGTCCGGACGTCCTTGGTGATGGCACTCCAAATATGTTTTTTCTGGGTGACTCTGACCTACATGAAATGTACAGGGGGAAGAGTAAGTTATTACCAACTGCACCGTCAAAATGATTGGCCCCCATCCCTACCCTTGCCATGTGACACATGCATTCACTGTTGTTTCATGCACACCGCACTCTCCCCCCTTCCTTCTTACATCCAGCCCTCTCCACACAGGTATAGCTAATACAGCATGCTCCCAGTGTACTTACCTGTTTGTCTGGAGGACCGTAGAGTAGCGTGTACTGGGGGAGGACCCCATCCACAAGTTTCTCCAACTCCTCCGATGTGAAGGCAGGGGCCCTTTTCCCAGACACTCTAGCCATTGTCTCTTCCAGACCGAGGTCACAGCCGCACTTGCAGTGTAGGTCCTCTCCTGTCGAAGATCAGGTATCGAGTGATTGAACAGATAGAAAATGGCGGTCACGTCCGCGGCGGTGCATACCGTCACCGCCGGCGTACATCGTCATTGGCTCCTGGGACCCATAGGGTCCAATGCTAACCAATGCAGCATTGTGCCGCGGTCTTCGACCGCCTACCGCGACGGTGTACAACGCCAGCGCAGTTATCTCACATCCCATTGTCCCACTTTAGAGGTCGGGCAGCCGCCATTTCAGGGGCCCACATGGATTAATTTTCAACTGCGTCACACATACCTAGGCCTAGACTCAACATACATACAGGCCACCTTTTGTTTATGAATGGTGTTCTGTGTAAACTGTGGGTACGTAACTCTGAGTTGTTTGACTCTGTGCTCGCTGTTGTCCTTCATAGGCACCGTCTGCTGGGACATGTGAGGAGATGGCGGCATCCTCCGGTGTACCGACCGTTGGTGGATCTGTCGACAATGGAGGAGCGACATGTGATTATCACATACAGGCTTGACCGTGCCACAATCCAGGAACTGTGTACCCAGTAGGAGCCAGACCTGATGTCAGCAATCCGCCGTCCCACAGGAATCCCCCCTCAATTGCAGGTGCTGTCAGCGCTCCATTTCCTTGCAAGTGGGTCATTTCAAACAACAGTGGCCATAGCATCATGGATGAACCAGCCTATATTTTCCAACGTGTTGTCTAGAGTGTTGTCTGCCCTACTGAAACACATGCGGAGCTACATCGTTTTCCCTCAGGTGGAGGATTTGCCTACAGTGAAAGGTGATTTCTATACCCTGGGACATATCCCCAACATCATAGGTGCCATTGATGGGACCCATGTGGCTTTGGTTCCCCCCCCCACAGGAGTGAACAGGTGTACAGAAACAGGAAGATTTATCATTCAATGAATGTACAGATGGTATGTTTGGCCGACCAGTACATCTCCCATGTGAATGCCATGTTCCCTGGCTCAGTGCATGGCGATTACATCCTGCCGAATAGCAGCATCCCTTATGTGATGGGTCAACTCCAGAGGCACCGTGTGTGGCTATTAGGTGAACACCTGGGAGCAAGATAGTGGGAATGGTTGTCTGGGTATATCCCTACAGGTTAGTGCGTGTCTAACAGTTGTCCCTCGCCATTTGCAGGTGACTCTGGTTACCCCAACCTGTCATGGCTACTGACCCCAGTGAGGAATCCCAGGACAAGGGCAGAGGAACGCTACAATGAGTCCCATGGGCGAACTAGGAGGGTGATCGAGCGGATCTTCGGCCTCCTGAAGACCAGGTTCCGGTGACAGGTGGATCCCTATTCTACTCACCAAAGAAGGTGTGCCAGATCATCGTGGCCTGCTGTATGCTTCACAACTTGGCTTTGCGACGACAGGTGCCTTTTCTGCAGGAGGATGGTCCAGATGGCGGTGTTCTGGCAGCTGTGGAGCCTGTGGACAGTAAAGACGAGGAAACAGAGGAAGAAGACATGAACAACAGGAACTCAGTGATCCAGCAATATTTCCAGTGAGACACAGGTAAGAGTACAGACCTGCCTACTACATGTACTTTAACACTACTACCTCTCTACTGTCTGTCCTTTTCACCCAGTGTGTTGGCACTGAGTTGTCACTTTCCCTTACGATTTCACAGATGTGGGTCCCACTGTGTGACATCTGCTTAGATTCCTCATGGACTAGAGCTGTGTGACATAGGTATGTTGACATTACAATTGTAAGAGCATTTTGTCACTGTAATTGCTAATACACTATTTCGAAATCACAGACAGACTCCGGATTGTTTTGTGCTATAAGTGTGTTTATTTAAGTGCTCAATATTGGAGGGGGTAGTAAAATGGTGAGGGGTGATGGTGGAGGAATGTCCATGGCAGAGTCCAGTCTATTATTCTCACAGGTGCATTGCCCATATGGGCATAGGAAGTGGAGCTGGGGCAGTTTAAGTATGGACAGGGTGACAAAGTGGGACAGTGGGATGACAATCAGGGTGGTCTCATTTCTTGGCGGGGGTCTTGGCATCGTGCTCTGTTTTTGTCCTGGATCTCAGGCACCATTTGCGGGGTGGTTCTCTCTCTGCAGGGGGTGGGGTACTGGTGTGGTGGGCCTGTGGTGGGGCATCCTGTCCACTAGCACCGGCGGAGGTGGTGGGCAGTTCATCGTCCATGCTAGTGTCAGAGGCCCCTTGTAGTACCACACTGTCCCTCCTGGTGTTCACGAGTTCCTTCAGCACCCCTACGATGGTGCCCAGGGTGGAGCTGATGGTTCTGAGTTCCTCCCTGAAGCCCATATACTGTTCCTCCTGCAGGCGCTGGGTCTCCTGAAACTTGGCCAGTACCGTTCACATTGTCTCCTGGGAGTGGTGGTAGGCTCCCATGATGGACCGTGTACCCCAGTGCTTGCATTCCTGTGTGGGACCTTGTGTGATGATGGTTTAGGGGTTGTATGGGTATGTGCATGGCATGCATTGGTGATGGGTGTCCATGCTTTGTTGTTGCATGCAGGGCTTGGTGTTAGGATGCGTGGTTTGTGATGTAGGGACATTTGTGAAGAGTTAGAGTGATGGGGGTGAGGGTGGGGGTATGTGCTGGCATGCAGGTAGGGTGGGGGATGTAATAGTTAAGATTTGACTTACCAGAGTCCATTCCTCCACCTACTCCTGCGAGGCCCTCAGGACGCAGAATCGCCAAGACCTGCTCGTCCCATGTTGTTAGTTGTTGGGGAGGAGGTGGGGGTCCGCCCCCATTCCACTGAACCGCCAGGTGGTGTCTTGAGACCACGAACGCACCTTCCCCCGTTGGTCCTTCCACCTCTTCCTGATGTCCTCCCGATTTCTTGGGTGCTGTCCCACTGCGTTTACCCTGTCCACGATTCTTCGCCATAGCTCCATCTTCCTTGCAATTGAGGTGTGCTGCACCTGTGATCCGAATAGCTGTGGCTCTACCCGGACGATTTCCTCCACCATGACCCTGAGCTCCTCCTCCGAGAACCTGGGGTGTCTTTGCCGTGCCATGGGGTGGTGTAGGTGATGTGTGGGGTGGAGTGTGTGGTGATAAGTGTGCTGATATGTGGTGTGTTGTGTGAGGTGCGTGGAAGTTCTGTGGGTGATGGTGTTGTGTGCATGTGGATGCTGTTGTTCTTGCTGGTGCTGTCTCTCTTTGGCCTTCTTTCGGAATTTTTGGTAGTAGGGGTTTGTGGGAAATATGGGTGTGTGTTTTATATTGTATTGGGTGTGTGGGAGTGGTGTGTGTATGTGTATCAGGTGTGTGTATTTGGAATTGTCCAATGTGGCTGTGTTTTGAAATATGTGTGTATTTTGAGCGCAGCGGTGTGTACCGCCAATGGAATACCGTGGTTGAAAGACCGCCACGTGGATTCGTGTGTTGTGATAGTGTGGGCGTATTTCTGTTTGGCGTGACGGTGAAGGTTTTGTTTTCGCCAGTTTATCACTGACCTTTGGTGTGGGAGACTTGTGTGGCTGTCTGAATTTTGGCAGATTCCGAAATGTGGGTCATAATAGCTGTGGCGGAATTCCGCGGCGGCAGAGGTGTGTTGGCGGTCTTCTGAACGGCGGTAAGCAGCTTTTACCGCCAATGTTGTAATGAGGGCCTTTATTAATTACAATAAATTCTCCCCATTTTAGCTTATGGAGCCTATTCACTACAGTGAGGGAAAAACAAATGTGGCTATTTTACCTCAACAGGGCTTATAAAACAATTGTATAAGGTCCCTGCTTATAGTTACAAGGCACCCAACCCTAGGGGCACTTAGGACACACCTTAGGGGTGATTTATATGTAAAAAATAAAGTAGTTTAAGACTTTGGAAGTACTTTTAATTCCAAAGTCGAATTTACATATAACTTTAATTTAAAAGCAGCCAGCAAGGCAGGCCTGGCTTTAAAATGATCCTAGGCACCTCAACAGTGCACCTATAGGTGCACCATCTATACTGGGGTCCCTAAACCTACATGCCAACCATATACTATTGACTTATAGGTAAGTTGTCATAGCCAAATATAATTAGCCTAATTTCCATCCTCATTTCACAGATCACAGGCCCTGGGACAGGTTTGCAGTACCCAGGGCACCATCAAAGTCAGGAAAAGACCTGCAAAAAGTGAAAATGGGAGCAAAAAGTTAGGGGGCCTCTTCAATCAAGACAATCAGATTGTTCTGAAGTGGGGTTGGGAGGGGAAAAAGTGCAGTCTCAAAATCCCTGAACTGAACTGTTCTCACAAAGGTGGACAAGGAAAATAGAACAATTGCCACAATAATACCAACTAAATCAACTGGTTGTTTTATTGTTGTTGCAGCCACGGGTGGCTTCCTTTTACTGAACAAGCAGTCCAGGAAAATGCAGAAGCTTCTGTGTGACAGGAAACGTCATTCAAGCACCCCAGTATCCCCGACGCAGTCTGAATCAGTTTTCCGCTTTTTACTCCGAATTCATGGACACTGGCAGTCATTCTGACCGCGGCGGGCGGCGGTCGCCGCCCGCCATGCGGTCACCGCCCACCATGCGGTCACCGCCGAATGACCGCACCGCGGTCAAAAGACCGCGCGGCCATTCTGGCTTTCCCGCTGGGCTGGCGGGCGCCCACCAAAGGAGCACCCGCCAGCCCAGCGGGAAAGCCCCTGCAACGAGGAAGCCGGCTCCGAATGGAGCCGGCGGAGTTGCAGGGGTGCGACGGGTGAAGTAGCACCCGTCGCGATTTTCACTGTCTGCTAAGCAGACAGTGAAAATCTTTGTGGGGCCCTGTTAGGGGGCCCCACGACACCCGTTCGCCAGGAACAGGCTGGCGGGAAGGGGGTCGGAATCCCCATGGCGGCGCTGCAAGCAGCGCCACCATGGAGGATTCCCTGGGCCAGGGGAAATCCGGCGGGAAATCGCCGGATCCCCTTTTCTGACCGCGGCTTTACCGCTGCGGTCAGAATGGCCCTGGAAGCACCCCCAGCCTGTTGGCGGTGCTTCCGTGGTCCCCGGCCCTGGCAGTTTGAAACCGCCAGGGTCGGAATGAGGGCCACTGTCTTTAAGCTAGCTGCTCTGGTTCTGCAGTAACTGTCGGCGAAATGTACTGGCTCATTTGCTTGCAATTTGAGGTGTGGTATGTACCTGTCATATTGCCACTTTAGCTGACTGCTCATGATGCAGAACCACTCTGTGTTTTGAACATTCTTCGGATGCTTTTTCAAGAAAGTGAACAATCGCCGAATAAAAGTCCTGAAAAATGTTTAGCAGGCTTCTGGAAAAATAGTTGCAATTTCTACGTTCCTTAAAAAATAAATAAAATAGTAAAGAGTGTCAGTGTTCCCACGCAGTATTAAGCTCAGTTAAAAAATTAAGTTATAATTGCACTTACTGGCCGAAGATCACTTCCTTAGCAACAACATGCTTGTCCACATTTCAGAAAATCTGAAATCGAAAGTAAAGGCGTGTACGATGCAGGACTCCTCCTCCTGACTGCCCCTTAGCATTAAACAGCACACTAGCATTGGGTGGAAATGAAGGAGATGGTTCCCACACCTAGGTGATTGCTACCCACTCCTTCCTTGTCTTATTCTCATCAGCTGGCTCTGCCCTGGCCTATCACTTGAATGGAACTGTGACGACAACTTAGGCCAAAGCATAAACACCCAAATGGAAACTTATTCAGTAATTATAAATCTTACTATGACCAGCACTGTGATGTCACTGCCCTGGCTTGTGCCTAAAGGGCGAGGTCTTTCATCGCACGACACATGCTCAGGGCTCTCCAGTCATAGAACTCACCAAACAAACAACCTAGTAGTACCACTTGAATTTCTATCTCTTCCACCCAATTGATAGTAGAGCAATGCCCACCACAATCTTAAACACCGACCACTAGTGCCTTAAATGAGTGTATGTCCCAAATTAACTTGTCTTTTGATTTCAAGTCACTCCCCACAAGTTAGACTCATACTAACCATGTAATTAATTTTGTTAATAGTTAAAGTATCTTTGGACCAGATGTACAAAACAAAGCAATTTTGCATTTCGTAAATAGCGACTTAATAGAAATCGCTATTTAAGAAATGCAACATGCTATGTACAAAGATACTGATTTCCTAAAAGCGATTCCTACAAAGTAGAACTCGCTATTAGGAAATCGGCATTAAGTAATCCCATTGCATTTGAGTCAATGGGCCAGTTTTGCATTTCCTAAATAGTGATCTCTTAATAAGAACAACAACAGCTATTTTGCCAGACTGACACATAGCAATAAAATCAGAGCATGCTTGGCTTGGAAATCAGGCTATGGACATGGAAGGAGTCAAAATATCAGTTGCCCTTGGCAAAAAAATGATGAAAAGATTTCTCAATACTGGGCCATGTAGCAGGATTGTAATATTTGTAGGCCGCATGCATCTTACACGGACCGAGAACCATTGAAGTCTAGAAATAGGAAGCTTTACAGTGGCAATGTCTGTGGACTTGAAATCAGTTTGTGGTGGAAACAGAGAAAGTAAGTGGTAGACATTGTCCTTCAGTTCAAACTGCATACCTGGCCAGAGTGTATTCACTTTGGAACTAAGATGAGCATTTTTTTCACCAATCGTCAGGGCCCTACATCATACTGAAGTTGGTAATGAATGGTAATTGAGTCCTCCATTTGTTGCAAATACGCCCAATCAAATAGATATGATAAATGCAATGTTATTGACTGGCAATTACAGCATCACAATGTCATAATTCATGAAACTAACATATTATAATTATTTTAGATAATTTAGTGTACTTAACATACTTGACATTTTTGGTATTCTGATTTGGTTGCTTTTTGTCCCATCACCACCCTCGGTTGTTGCCGAAATTTCTATGTTGTAATCTTCACCTACAGGTAAGAACAGCTCTGCTGAGGTATATTTGGTTTGTAGAATGTTTTTCTGGTGGTCATTTGTCCAATATAAAACCTATCAAAAACAAAAACAAGTTATGAAATTGCACCATAAATCATTTGTTAACTAAAGAAAAAATCTCACAGTTTGGGTTCTGCATCTTTGGTCGAGTGTGTGCAGGATTAAAAACACACAGAACGGGGCATTAGAAACGGTCATGAATATATACCCAGATCTTCTCTTTAATATGATGTTCTGTATACCCGAGTCCCTAGCGCTGTGTTGCGGTAATGAGGATTTTCTAGATATACTGAATATAATATTCCTCAAGGATCATCCCTATCCTGCCTCTTGTTCTTAATATGCTTCTATTGCAACTTCTTAAGCAGTGCTAACTTAACTTCATAATGTACGTAGATGTCACAAACATCAATTTCCAACCCAGTTGCATTATAAACACCACAGACATCACTTCATGCTTCAATCATGTACCCCACTTGATAAACAAGATCGTCCTTGGTATGAAGAGAACTATACTGGGATCACTCAGAGGGTGTAAAGCATTCTGTCTCACTACCCTCTAACTGTCTCACTAACGTCCAAATTTCTCACTACTCTTGACAGTACTCCTTCATCAAGCATCCCAAAGCCAATGCAGTGGTCAAAGAGACCAATCTCAAGCTCTCCAAAGTCCTCTCACTGTTCAAAACCAAACATCAAGTGAAAATGTCTATTGTGATGAGTATGTCTTTTCTAGACTAATTGGAAGATCATTTCAAATCACTTCAGCAAACTCCCCATTGCTTCATTACAACGCAACATAAACCGCTGATCATCAGTTGCTAACTTGATACGTTAATACTGCCTCAAGCAGGTATTAAATAGAGGAAGACGTCTGAGGAGCTCCATCAGCTCCTCCTTGAGATCTGAAGAAAATCATATGCATTCCAGGAATGTACTGATAACTGAACACTGAGCATTTATGTTCCAAAAAAGCAGACTATCAGGAGCCACAGTTGTGCAACATCAGCTATGGACACTTATCTACCCAATTTGATAAATTTTGGCCACTACTAACAACTAAACTTTTGGCATTTCTTATTTTGTGCACTGAAGTATCCAAAACGCAAAATGTAGCACATTTATAAAATTCAAAATAAATTACATTCATATCTGAAACATTGAACACGTAGCACCTCTTTCATTCCTCAATTGTTAGCAGCTTCTTTTCACTCTAGACTATGGGGGTTATTACAACTTTGGAGGAGGTGTTATTCCATCCCAAAAGTGACAGTAAAGTGACGGATATACCACCAACCGTATTACGAGTTCCATAGGATATAATGGACTCTTAATACGGCTGGTGGTATATCCGTCACTTTACCGTCACTTTTGGGACGGATTAACACCTCCTCCAAAGTTGTAATAACCCCCTATAACTGTGCTGACCTAATCTGTGAAGTCCATCAAAGTGAAATACTTTGGCACTATTCCATCATAATTCAATGCGATATTCCTGAGACACATACTAATACTATTGCTAAAAAGAAAAAGAATAATAAAAAATAAACTGAGAAACTATTTTGAACAGAGCTTTGTACTACACTTCAACAATTCTTAATCATTGTAAAAATCAGGTGATACTGTTTCACAATTTAAATCGTGCCAGCGTGCCAGACTACAGAATTATAGAGTCACCCCTGATGGGGTTCAAACTTGTGACCTCGAGATTACAGCTATTTAGGTAACACAAATTCAACCCATTTAGGCATATTACCTAATTATGTCCATTACTGCATCCCTTCTAAATTTGCCTTAGCAAACGTCAACAGAAAGTAGCCACTACTACTTTCCTTTACTTCTGTATATTTACTGCAACATGACATCAGCTGAGGAAAAATATGCCATTTTGTAATTTTGAACATTCTTCACTTTCAGTGAAATGAGATACTTGAAATTTCGTTCTAGAAATATTTGATAAAACCAGTTCTCTACAAAGACATTTCACCATTACAAACCGAAACTCATACTATTGTTACTATAACATTGTAACTAACTCTATGTGGTATTTGTGTTTTCAGGCCTACAGTGGCAACACTATATGTAAAAATTCACGCTTCAAAACTGATTAATGGAAGTTTTTAACATGTCACCAACCCCAATGTACCTGTGTGTTATACCAGTGACTGCATACAGTATTTTAATACACAAATACATTTGGAAAAATACAGTTGATCAAAATATTGACTTTCTATACCTACAATCTAAAGTATATAAAAAAATTACAGCAGAAATATTGAGGGTAAAAAATTGAAAAAGATCTATTACAAAATTATAGCATTAAGAAACAACAATCCATTTTACCGATACATCTTAAATTTTAATGATTAACATCCTGTTGGGCATGGCCTTTTCTGCAAGATCAAACATTGTGCCTTTCCCCTTTACTTTTTGCTGAATTTGTTTTGCTGGCCTTAGGATTCTTTGGACATTATCACTGCTACCAGTGCTAAAGTGCTTGTGCTTCTTCCTCTAAACCTGATAGAACTGGCTTATCTCAATTGACCTATTTAATTTACTGTAAAGCCCTTGGAAAGTGGTACTACATGTGTCCAGGGCCTGTAAAGTCAATGCTACTAGTAGTCTTGCAGCATTGAATGTGCACACATTCAAGTAGCTCTTTAACAATGCCTCAGGGCCGTCATTGCAATTTGTGAGAGTAGTTTAACTGCCATTTCCAACTGGTAAAATAAACCTTTTGCCAGGTCCAAATCTTCCTTTTTGAAACATGTCATCTCTAAGATAGGCCCTGTACAGCCCAGGGGGCAGGGTGCATTCTATGTAAACTGTTGGGCATGTACTTTGAAGTTTTACATGTCCTCATAGCAAAACAACTCTTACATTTGTTTTTTTCACTATTGCAAGGCTTACCTCTCCCATAGGCTAACATTGGATTTACCTTAATACATTTAATAAGTTATAATTTCTAAATATGAGCAGGTAATCAATTCATGATTGGTGTCTTTATAATTGTAATGAGAAATCTTCTCTTATGTCAACATCAGATTTTAAGTTGAAATTTTGAAAATGCCACGTTTTAGAAAGTTGGAATTTTCCTGCCTAGTCATTTATGCTTGTAGTCTGCCTTTGGGGCACATGACTCGGTTTAAGTGATAGTTGAGCTTTGAATATTTCCCCTAGACAGCTGCAAAAGAGAGCTTAGTTGTGCCTGGATGGGCCATCACTGGCAGGAGGAGAGTGCGAAACTGGGCACAGTCCTACCTACACTTGAATAGGCTGTGACCTGCCTCCACACAAAGAGCTGCATTTCCCCTGCAGTTTGTTTGGAGTGAGGGCAAGGAAGAATGGAAGCCTGTGGACTTCAAAGGTAAGCCGCTAGAAGCATCTGCCACTTCAAAGGCAGAAAGTAGTATAAATATTGGACCTCAGCAACCAATTCTTCAGTACCCTTCTAGACCGGTGGATACTCTGCCAGAACAAAGGACATCTGTGCTGCTGAAAGGACTGCCACTCTGCTGGACTGCTGCCCTTCTGCCTTTTGCCCTTTTGAATGGCTGAGAAGGACTAGACCTGCATCTGTCGAACACAGGACCTCAAGGTGATTCCAAGGGCTAGTTGGCTGGCCTTCTGACTAGAGCCTCAGGGACAGAAGTTTCTGATAACCTTGATGCCAGCACTTGGACTCTGCCATCTGTGAGCACTAACTGCTTTGGCAGTTAATAGAGTAGTCCTGTCAAACTTCCTACATCCCAGAATCAGGTGATGGTTGTGTATTGTAGAGGGGTGTAAGTTGTGTGATGTATAAATCTATATGCACTTACAGGTCATATGTTGTGCATTTGTGAGAGGCAGTGTCTCTCATCATGTTGTCTCTTAATATGACTTTGAAGACAGCACATATTACCTGTAGTGAGGTATGTAAGTACAGAGATATTCTCAGAGTTGTAGCCATTCTGTTGGCTGTTCATACCTGGAAGTGCACATTCTCCATTTCTTTATTGGAGGCGCAAAAGGTCTGATGTCTAGTTCTAGTTTTATTGGGACATGGTCTAAGATTCTCCCCTCTAGGATCGCGCAGTCTGGTAATGCATGTAATGTCAGGTTGGATGTGAGAAGGTACTGCACACACAGGATATGAAAGTGTACTATTTCTTGTATGGATCGAACAGTTACCAGAGGTCGATCAATCCATGTTCAGCTATGATAATGCCTACTATGGCTCTATTTTTCACCTTGTGTTAACTTTATTATCCGTAACATTTCTATCTATGATTGGATCGAAGGTTAGGTTGCAATCACCTCCTGTCACAATTTTTGCATTCTCTTTTTCCATAAGGACATGTCGTAGTGCAAATAGAAATCCTGCTTTGCTTGTGTTTAGTGTGCGTTTGTTGTATAGACCAAAATGTTGTGTCAAGAGTGCATAGTTTTGTAATTGTAAAGTGACCCCTTTGGTCAATTCATATTTTAAGGACTGTATGTTTTAGGCAATAATTCAAAAGTATTGCTACCATACCCTCCAAAACTGTCCCCTGGTCTGGTCCTGGTTGGTCAGCAGTCTGTCTCATTCTTCAACTTCCTCCCTGCAACTGCTGCCCACACAATCCCTTTTCAATTTCTATAATTCATAAAGGGTCAAGTGTGTTTCACATATCAATGCTATACTTGTTTTTTGTCACCATTTGACATAATAACTTATTGCATCTTATGTAGTTGTTCATCCCATTGATATTTAGATTATAGTGAGTGGTGGCCCAGGATCAATTGTCCTTATGATAAGTGTATTGTTCTATTTCTGCTTCATCTCACCCTGTAAGAGCAGTTTTATCAGCTATAACATTTTTAGCTGGGTGGAAGTGGGGAGAATGGCTTGTAATGGAAGGAGGCAATGACCATAAAACAAAAGTAGCCAGAACAGCACTGGAAAAAGGGGGAAGGGGCTATAATTGTCGGACTGCTGATGTGCACTTTCTATTACTACAGGGGCTTTTACTGTACAGGTCAAGCCTGCAGAAAGGGAACCACAAGGTGTTTGGTGTAGTATTTGCACATTCCTCTTTATCTAGAAACAGTCAGTGAGATAAGAAAGGAGGTCCTATTCCAGTAAAGTGACCAGTTTATCAATCAATTAAGCTAAACTTTGAGCCTAATGGATTACCTCTTGAGGCTCCTAATGCCCCGCTCATCCTATACAGTGAGGTAGAGAATGCAATACAGTCCTAAAACTTTCCAGGTGTGCAGAACAGTGAAGTCAATGCTACATAACAAGAATCGAGTAAGATCATTTTAGCTTGGTTGGAGGAGTCAATGGCCAAAAAGTAGAAAAAAGAAGAAAGGAATGAAAAGGTGGGTGAGCAGAATATTGAGTACTGTATCTGTATACCCACCTGCTCAGAGTCTTATTGGCTTGTGGAGAAATATTCTCTGTTTACAACACAACCCATGAGGGGTTCAAATCCAGTTGGACACCATTGATGCAAATGTATAGGTAACATAAGCGATGTGTGGTGGTCAATTGTGCTCTGCAAACTCTTGCACCTAAGCACTAGAGTGGTGTTAGAAATGGGGTATTTGGTTGGCAGTCAGGTTACCCACCGTCCAAGCAAGGACCCTCACTCTAGTCAGGGTAAGTCACACACAATCCAAATTATCCTGTGCCCACCCTCTGGTAGCTTGGCTCTGTGCATTCAGGCTTAACTTAGAAGGCAATGCGCAAAGGATTTGTGCAATAAATCATGCAATAACACAGTAGAACACCACAAAAATACACTATTTATCTGGTAAGGTGCAGGATAAAACGATCAAGATTCAATAAGTATACTTTGAAATATCACTGTAAAAATGAAATAAAGTGTCTTTAGTCTTTTAAAAAGCAACAAGTGTATCCTGCAAGCACAAAGTACCTTGTTTGCGTTAAAATTCTCAGCAAGGGACCACAGAGGAGGAGATGTACAGAAAACGGGGAGGTGTGCGCTGATTCTTCCAGTGCACACAGACGATGTGTCGTTGAATTTTCATGCAGGGCAGGCTTTGCATCAATTTCCGGTGCATAGACTGGGATCCTCTTCAGGTTGTGAGGTTTTCGGATGCCCCAAGGATGAGGCGTCGAAGTCATGGGCATGCAGGACAAAGTCACAGGGGCTGCGTTGATCCGGAAGGAGATGTGTGGAAATTTCTACTGCACGGCAGGTGCTGCGTCAATTCCTCTCAGGAAGGCGGGCTGTGTGATTCAGGCTCCGCTTTGTGTTGATCCAGTGGGCTGTGCATCGAATTTCCAGTTACAACGCTGACACTGCGCCGATCTTCTCCTTGCAAAGTCAGGCTGCATCATTGCGGTTCAGCGTGCAGTGATTTTCTCAGGCTGTGCAACGTTTCTTGCAGGCTGTGGGCCAATTTTCGCCGCACAAGGAGTTCCTTTGCAGGAATGAAGTCTTTTTTGGTCCTGAGACTTCAGGGAACAGGAGGGAAGCTCTAACCAAGCCCTTGGAGAGCACTTCTCAGCACAGCTAGAGAGCAGCAAGACAGCAGGGCAACAGCAAGGCAACAGTCCTTTTCAAAAAAGCAGTCCAGGTGAGTCCTTTGGGCAGCCAGGCAGTTCTTTTTGGCAGGTTGCAGGTTCTGGTTCAGGGTTTCTTCTCCAGGAAGTGTCTGAGGTGGTAGGGTCGGAGACCCCGCGTAAATACCCAAACGTGCCTTTGAAGTGGGGAGACTTCAAAGAGTGGCTTAGAAGTGCACAAGGTCCCCTTTCAGTTCCATCAGGTCTGCCAGGGTCCCAGTAGGGGGTGTGGCAGTCCTTTGTGTGAGGGCAGGCTACTGTCCTTTGGCATGTAAGTGTCAGGCCCTCCACCCTCCCAGCCCAAGAAGACCCATTCAATATGCAGATGTTTGCAAGTGTCCTGTGTTTGGGGTTTGTCTGAGTGAATGCACAAGGGACCTATCTAATAAATGTAGCCAGACATGGATTGTAAGACACAGAAGTATTTAAGTGCAGAGAAATGCTCACTTTCTACAAGTGGCACTTCTAAGATAGTAATATTAAATCCAACTTCACCAGTCAGGAGGATTTTGCATTACCATTCTGGCCATACTAAATATGATCTTGTTACTCCTTTCAGATCAGAAGCTATGACTCAAACAGTATATGAGGGTTGCCCTAAGGTAGCCTATGAAAAGAGCAGGCATCACAGCAGTGTAAAAATGATTTTAGGAGTTTTACACTACCAAGACGTGTAAACTACACAGGTACATGTCCTGCATTTTGTCTACACCTCACCCTGCGCTTGGGTTACCTAGGGCCTACCTTAGGGGTGACTTATATGTAGGTAAAGGGGAGTTTTAGGCTTGGCAAGTACTTTTAAATGCCAAGTCTAATTGGCAGTGAAACTGCACACAGGCCTTGCAATGGCACGGCCTGAGTCATGGTTAAGGGGCAACTTAAGTGGGTGGCACAATCAGTGCTGCAGGCCCACTAGTACCATTTAATCTACAGGCCCTGGGCACATATTGTGCACTTTACTAGGGTCTTATAAGTAAATTAATTAAGCCAACTGGGTATGATCCAATGTTATCGTGTTTAAAGGGAGAGAGCATATGCACCTTAGCAATGGTTAGAAGTGATAAAGTGCGCAGAGTTCTAAAACCAGCAAAAACAGTGTCAAAGAAGTGGAGGGAGGCAGGCAAAAAGTTAGGGGTGACCACCCTAAGGCTGTCAGGTCCAACAAGTGGATATGTAGAATTGTCTCTATTCTTAGAAAAAGTTACTGTTGTCAGTTGGTCATTGTCCTTATTGAATGTACTTTGCAAACATTTACTATCCTGTCCTATCACAATAGGGTGTGCCATTTCCTGCATGGAAATTCCATGCTGTGGTTTTCTGTTTGGTGAGGATAGTGGATAGTGTATATAAGATTTGTTATAGTTATTCTGATTTGTTAAATTCCATACATTTGTCTTTAATTGTCATAAGCCACCCAGCCACTTCCAGTAGTCCAAATCCGATATTAATTTTCCAAAGAGCAGTCCAAAGAAATGTCTTTCTTTTCAGGTTTGACCCTTGGGAAAAAACAACTGACATTTAGATTCAGTGAGTACCTTATGGGAGTGGCCCATGCTATTTCCAGGCAGATGCTGTAGCTTGCAGGGCCTGCTTATGTCACAGAAAACATGTGATGAGTGCCCTGGAAGAACAGGGCGATGTTCAAGGGGATCTTGAGCTTATTCTATGTCCCTTTGGAATTTCAGCAGAGGGTCAATGGCCATCTTAGCCAAGGAAGGAAGGAGAATTACATTGCTATTCCATCTGGAAAATCTGAGAATCTGATGTTATCTCTATGGCTTCTGCAAAGAGGTATTAAATTGAAGGGAACATTAAATGTGACTCAATGGTGCAGTCAACATTTATGTCAAATGTAATGCTGACCACTTTTGTGAAAGTTGCCATACTTTGACCCAGCTGGTCCAGTGACTTTACAGAGGCACTGGGACTGAGACAGAGTTCTGCCAATGGGGAGACATGTGAATGAATCCCAAGCCAGGAGCAAAAGCTACTGCCGCACCTTAGGTGTGATCCATTCCCACAGGATGGGCTACAAATAGTGTTAGTCCAAAAGGCAGGCATCAAAGGTAATGCCGCCTTTAAAGGACCACTGTGACAACATTCCAGCACAGGAAGTATTTTGTTTCCCATAGACAGAGTAGAGACAAGGCCAAGGTCAGGAAAAACAGTTCTAGAACCAGTTTTCAGTGGGCGTGCAGCCCATGGTAGCCCCACCCAAGAAGTGAGCTACTAAGTTCCTCACACACAGACTTCAGCCATGTGTTTTGTGGCATGCAAGACGCACTCTTGGATAGCCAGATGCCACAATTCACTGGAACTGTGTCACTAAATAGGAGGAGACCTACCAGACTATTGGCTAGTGACTGCATTGTCTCCATGGGGCTCTTTACTGAGATATAATGGGCACCCCTGGCACCCAAGGCTTACTGGATTTGGACCAAGAAGATGACCAAAAAGAGAAGCTGTGACTTTGGCCCGACTACACCTGCTGCACTTTGAGCTAGCAGAGTTTAAACCCTGTTCTGCATACCTGGCTTGGGGAGAAGGTGATTTTCAACCATAATCTGAAGCAGAAACCTCAAGGGCCAGTTGGCTGGCTCCCCAGAATAGCACTTGGAAGATTAAAGCTGGAAGAGCCCAAACCTTGGAAGCTACTGCAGCTGTTTCGTACCTACCAAATGCCAAGCACTTTAATGGACAATTTTGAAAGAGTCAGAAAGTTTCACACAGCTCTGCTGGATCCATGGGTAGTGGTTGTAACAGGATTCGCCCGCCCCAAGGCACACTTGCCCCCACTAAAGATTTGCACTGTGACCCCTGTGTTGCAAGAACAAAGTCCTTTGACCTCTGCACAGAGTACTTCATGGGACCCTGAGCTCCATGGCCAGAGTCACCCTACTTACCAAGGACTTGACCACACTTCAACCCCATGGACCACAAAGCATCTGGAGCATCTGCGGAGCAGCTGCAAGCCTGCATCCCTCATCATCGGGACCACTCCATAGAAATCAATAGCAGCTATCCTGTAAAGTTTGGAACTCACTCTGAAAATGCTCAGGTGCCAGATAGCTGTCCAAAGATTTCTTTTACGACTCCTAGACATCTATCCTGTCAGATTTGGTTGCCCAGCCCAGGTAGGAGTCACTAAACTCAGTGTTACAAACTTTTCAAAAGTTTTCAAAGTTTTGACTTTCCATTGCTTATTTGCGGTTGTCAAAGTTTTTAAATGCTTTAAAAGTGCATATGTCTGGATCCTTCTGTTGCATTTTATTAATCAAATACTCAAAACACTCATAAAAATATGCTCTATTTTAATAAACTGTTCTCATTTCTCTTCTTGTTTGGTGATTTTCTTATTCTGTTGTTTGGTTCTATGAAAAGCTTTACACATTGTTCCTTTACTAATCCTTGCTGCTCTGTGTAGGAAAGTACCATTTTCCCTGGCATGTTACCCCCATTTTTACCTGTATGTCAGTATGTTTTTGCCTGTCTCACTGGGATGCTGCTGGTCAGGACCCCAGTGCTCATAGTTTATGGCCTAATGTGTATGACTGTGTTGTGCCTAACTGTGTCACTGAGACTCTGATAATCAGAACCTCAGTGCTTATGCTCCCTCTGCTTTTAAATTTGTCACTGTAGGCCAGTGAATTCATTTACCAATTTCAATTGGCACAATGGACCCCCCTTATAAGTCACTAGTATATGGAACCTAGGTACCCAGGGCATTGGAGTTCCAGGAGATCCATATGGGCTGCAGCATTTATTTTGCCACCCATAGGGAACTCAGACAAACCCTTACACAGGACTGCCATTGCAGCATGCGTCAAATAGTGCACACACTATTTCACAGCCATTTCCACTGCACTTAAGTAACTTATAAGTCACCTATATGTTTAACCTTCACTTGCTGAAAGTTAGGTTCAAAGTTACTAAGTGTGAGGGCACCCTTGCACTAGCAAAGGTGTCCCCACATAGTTCAGGGCCATTTCCCTGGACTTTTTGAGTGCGGGGACTCCATTACACGCGTGCACTACATATAGGTCATTACCTATATGTAGTTTCACAATGGTAACTTCGAATATGACCATGTAACATGTCTTAGATCATGGAATTGTCGCCCCATTCCAAATCTGGTATTGGGGAGCCAATTCCATGCATCCTTGGGGCTCCACTATGGACCCCCACTACTGCCAATCCAGCTCTCTGAGGTTTGCACTACAGCTACAGCTACTGCCACCTCACAGACAGGGTTCTGCCCTCCTGGGGTCTGGGCAGCCCGGTCCCAGGAACGCAGAACAAAGCATTTCTTCTGAGAGCAGGGAGTTACACCCTCTCCCTTTTGAAATAGGCGTTACAGGCTGGGGAGGTGTAGCCTCCCCCAGCCTCTGGAAATGCTTTCAAGGGCACAGAAGGTGCCCTCCTTGCATAAGCCAGTCTACACAGGTTCAGGGAACCCTTATCCCCTGCTCTGGTATGAATCTGGACAAAGGAAAGGGGAGTGACCCCTCCCCTGTCCATCACCACCCCAGGGGTGGTGCCCAGAGCTCCTCCAGTGTGTTCCAGACTTCAGCCATCTTTCTTTGTAAGGTTTGGGGGCACTCTGGTGGGCTCTGAGTGGCCAGTGTCCGCAGGTTACATCAGCGACCCCTCCTGATAGGCCCATACCTGATAAGATAGCCAATCTCCCTCTCAGTGCTATTTAGGATCTCTCCTGTTGGTTCTCTTCAGATTCTGCTTGCAAGTTTCCTTCAGAAATCCTCTGCAACAACTTCAGCATCCTCTGACCTCAGATCAACCGCAGCCTGCTCCAAGAAATGCTGTAACTGCAACAAAGTATCTACAGGAGATACTTTTCTTCAGCAACCTCAGCTCCAAGTCAGCAACTGCAACAGTTTCCATGGTGTGCATGCTCTGGGGACTCATTGTCTTCATCCTGCATCTGAAGGGGTGAAGAAATCTTTTGTGGAGTGATGGAGTCACTCCCCTGCTCTAAGCAGGCACCTTCCATGACAACGACCGGTACACTTGGACTCCTCACACAGCAACAAGCGTGCTCCTAAGGACAAAGAGGGTGGACATCATCGACATAGACTGTCCTGAGGTCCTGCTGATGCAATTTGGAGGAGGTAAGACCTTACCTTTCCCGAGAGCGATGGTACCCCTGTGTACTGCATCTTCTTCATCTCCTGAGGCCTCTGTGCACTCTTTGCAAAAGTCCTTCGTGCACAGCCTAGCCCTCGTCCCCAGCACTCCATCCTGCGATACTCAACTCGCTGAGTTTCTCTGGCAGCATGGGACCTTCTTTTGTTGTGCTGCATCAACTGTGTTTTGCACCTACTTTGTCCCCAGACCCTGCGACTCCCGGGGGTGATGGCTGGCATCCTGAGGGCTCTCTAAAGTGCTGAGAGCACACTCTTCCTCTTCCACAGAGGTGAGGCCCACAGGTCCCTACTGGGTCCATTCAGCACCATTTTTATGCAAAACACACTTTTGGCGTAGCCAAGGCTTGTTGGCGACTTCCAACACAATATCTCATCTGCAATGATCTTCACATTTTGGGACATCTTTTGCATCATGCAGGAACCTGCTGGCATCTTCCTAGGGTGCATTTCTGCAGTCTTCAACTAACTGGGGACTCTTCTTTCGAACCCTCTTCTGGGTTAGCAGGGGATCCTGTCCTTCCTGGAACTTCTTTTGACTTCTGAGCTTGGTCCCCTTCTTTTGCAGTTCTTCAGGTCCAGGAATCCAGCAGTAGTTCTTTGCAGACTTGGTTGGCTGCTGCAAAATCCCAATCACAAGATGTAGTGTGTCCAAAGGAAACTTGCAGTACTTTACTCCTGCTTTTCTGGGGGCTCTGGGGTGTGGTAATGTACCTACCTTTACTGTATTCTTACTCTCCCAGTGATTCTGCACACACTACACTTGCCTAGGGGGGAATTTGTGATTCGCATTCCACTTTCTTAGTATGTGGTTTGTGTTGCCCCAGACCTATTTTCTCCCATTGCATTCTATAGCATTTCCTATTGTTTGCATTGTTCTATGACTATTTACTTGTCTAATTTTGGTGTCTAGTGTATATATTGTGTATAATGCTTACATCCAGAAGGAGTATTGTCTATAAGTTATTTTTGGTACTGTGTTACCCAATAAATACCTTTATTTTTGGTAACACTGAGTATTGTCTTTACTTGTGTATAAGTACTGTGTAACTATAAGTGGTATTGCATGAGCTTTGCATGCCTCCTAGTTCAGCCTAAGCTGTTATGCTATAGCTACCTCTATCAGCCTAAGCTGCTAGAACACTACTACATTTCACTAATAAGGGATAACTGGACCTGGTGTAAGTACCCAAGGTACCCACTACAAACCAGGCCAGCCTCTTACACTCTGCCATAGCTACCAAAGCGTTGAGCTGCAGGTCAACTAAATAACTCTGATTGGACCCAAGAAAATTAATGTGACGATACAGCACGATAGGGCCCCGACCCTATCATACAGTACACCCATTTTCCTACAGCCCAATTAGGTAAAACAATTATGCAAAACATCTAAACTTAAAAAAGTGCAATTACTTAAACATACACATTATTTCAAGATATGCAGACATTAAAAATGTAATAATATCTGTATTTGGGAAAAAAGTAAAAGCATGTTTGAAAGTTACAAAGGACAAATTTAAAAATTAAAACTTATAGTAAAAAAGCATGTTTTACTTTACAATGCAAATTATATCAATCATTTCTTTCTAATTCATTTAGCAAAGTTATTTGATGTCACTTCAGAAATCTCACAACCATCTATAGAATATTTAAAATATTCAAATTACAACATGAAAATGACTAAAAAGTAAAATAAAATGCTAAAATAAGGTTTATTTATTAACACCTACAGATAACAGATAGAGTAAGTAGAGGTGTGACAATTATCAATCTAAGCTTAGTCCAACAAAAACTGAGGAAAGTTCACTAATGTTCAAGAAATCAAATTTACAACTGTAACGCCTGCCCCCACAAATTATATGAAATGCATAACTTTAAATGGAAGAAGGATTAAAAGGTGTATCAGCTTAACTACAATTATATGTATGTAAATGTAGATGTGGACATCTAGCTCGAAAGAAATTTGGGAATAGTCTACAAATTTAGGGCAGGTGAAATGTATTAATATTAATCTCATTTTCAAACATTATTTTATTAGATTATGTTGTTTAACTAAAATATATTCAATAACGATTTGTCTTATATTCATGGTTCACATATAATATATTTACATACCCAGAGGTCTGAGATCTCATATATTCCCCACATTTGATGATCTAGACCCAGATTTACTTGACAGTTGGGAACAAGAACTTATATCTAGCTCTATGAAACTGATGAATATCTTAATAGAAAATTCCGAGAGAAAGGTCACCAAACTTCAGGCAGACATTTCTTGTCTAGAGTCTGAGATTAAGAACATGAATATGGAGGAGGCGACCGAAAAGAACTATGCAATTTTGAGATTATTAGTCAGCATCAGATTGAAGTCACACGTAGAAAGTCAAGTAAACGTAAACTGGATGAATTAGATTATATGAGAGGGAGGGTTTTTACAATCTCACGCAAGTATGATCATCTAATCAAGGCAGCTGACTGTCCATTGTCTCGACAAATTGGTTCCCAAATCAAATCATTAACATTTATAAAGCGCGCTACTCACCCGTGCGGGTCTCAAGGCGCTAGAGGAAAAAGGGGGGTTATCGCTGCTCGAACAGCCAGGTCTTTAGCAGTCTCGGGAAATCGGAGTGGTCCTGGGTGGTCCTGAGGCTGGTGGGGAGGGAGTTCCAGGTCTTGGCCGCCAGGAAGGAGAAAGATCTCCCACCCGCCGTGGAGCGGCGGATGCGAGGGACAGCAGCGAGTGCGAGGCCAGAGGAGCGGAGGAGGCGGGTGGGGACGTAGAAGCTGAGGCGTCTGTTGAGGTATTCCGGTCCCTTGTCGTGGAGGGCTTTGTGTGCGTGGGTGAGAAGTCGGAAGGTGATCCTTTTGCTGACTGGGAGCCAATGCAGGTGTCTCAGGTGTGTGGAGATGTGGCTGCTGCGGGGTATGTCGAGGATGAGGCGGGCCGAGGCGTTTTGAATGCGTTGCAGGCGGTTTTGGAGTTTGGCTGTGGTCCCGGCGTAGAGGGTGTTGCCGTAGTCCAGGCGGCTCGTGACGAGGGCGTGGGTCACGGTTTTTCTGGTGTCGGCGGAGATCCAGCGGAAGATCTTGCGGAGCATGCGGAGGGTGAGGAAGCAGGCGGAGGACACAGCGTTGACTTGCTTGGTCATGGTGAGAAGAGGGTCCAAGATGAAGCCGAGGTTGCGGGCGTGGTCTGTGGGGGTCGGTGCGGTTGCTAAGTCATCACTTAGCAATATTTCAGTTAGCAATAGTGAATCCAGCGACATGTCCAATACCTCAGGACACGATGTTGCCAATGTACAGGGCACAGTATCTTTTTTAGCTGAGGTCCAGAGGATCAGACAAGGACAATGGGAGACAAACAGATGCACAGAAGATTCCGCAAAACCAGAAGGAGTAAGAGAGGGGGATCACATGGTAGCAAAGTCAGGGATGCAAACCAGGTCATGGCACAAGCGGAAATGAGGGGGTATAGTGACAAAGCGATCTCTATCATTAATCTATCTGACCTTGAACTATCAACGCATGCAAAGACACTATTGAGCAAGGGCCTGGGCTTTTGCCCGGGTACATTTGAGGACTTTCAGAAAACTAAGATTGACGTTTTCAAATATATTAGGAGATTGAAACTCAAAAAAAAAATTAGTATCAACACAGGTACTAAAGATAGGGATATCCTCTCTACACACAGGAAGGATTTTCATCCCCTTTCCATTAAAGACATACAGGATGCAGCGACCTTACTATCTATAACTGATTATGAACAGGATCCCACCTCTGTTTCTAAGATTTTTGAAGATCTGGATATTACATCAGACACTATGACTAGTGGTCTCAAATCTAAATCTAAATGGACACCCACTTTGAGTGGGGGAAACATCATAGATACCTTTTATAAACTGGTATGGCATGACCTTATTAAGTTAGAAAACAGGAACAAGGCCTATCGTCAGACCCGCTGTGGCAACTTGAATCAGGGTGAACTTGAATGCTTTAAGAACTTACGTACATGCAATGAGGTCACCATTAGAGAGGCAGATAAAGGCAGCAATATTGTAATAATGAACACCAAGGACTATGAATCTGAGATAAACAGACAGATAGAGGATCCAGTCTGCTATGAGAAAATAGAATCTAACCCTATTCCAGGTCTTTCAAGTAGGATTAACAAATTCCTGAAACTCTGCTTTGACCAACAACTATTGAGGGAGGATGAGTACATGTACTTACGGGTCTTCAGACCTAGATATCCATGTCTGTACACTCTACCTAAGATTCATAAAGATCCTTGCTTACCGCCTGGGAGACCTATAGTCTCGGGAATGGGTGGCCCAACTGAAAGGTTATCTGAGTACGTGGACATCTTTCTACAGCCATTTGTGACAAACCTTCCCTCCTTTATTAAGGATACTAAGCATGTTCTTAGTATCCTGACTGATATTAACTGGGAGCAGGGCATGATGTTGGTGACTCTTGATGTTACCTCACTTTATACGAGTATTGAACATGATTTGGGCATGATCGCTTTACGTCATTTTCTGTTCAGTCAACCGGCTAGTCTTTATGGACACACCAATATGATTTTGGATATGGTCAGATTGATTTTGGATAACAACTTCTTCCTCTTTAAAGGGGACTGGTATCGCCAAAAAAGGGGGGTTGCTATGGGCTCTCGCTTCTCTCCATCATATGCGAATCTCTTTATGAGGTTCTTGGAACACAAATTGGTTTGGGGGAAGGAGGCCAATACTTGGCACTCGAATATTCTCTTTTGGGGTCAATACATCGACGATTGCATCATGATTTGGACAGGCGACGTTGTAAAATTGCATGAATTCATTAATTACTTGAATTCTAATGATCTCAATATAAGGTTCACCTGGGAACACAGTGAAACAAGTATCAATTTTTTGGATGTGGAACTCTTTATTCATCAGGATAAGATTGAGAGTCGCCTATTTAGGAAGAGTACAGCGTGCAACTCAATCCTGCACGCTAGTAGCTCACATCCACGACACCAAATTCATTCTATTCCTTATGGGGAAATGGTCCGTGCCAGGAGAAATTGTAGCTTGGAAGTGGACTTTAAGAATAATATTGGAGGTATTAAGGCCAGATTTAGATTACGTGGCTATCCCACAGCTATTCTTGATATAGCATGCAGTAGGATTGGGCGCCTCTCTAGAGATGACACCCTGAAACATCGAGAAAAAATTACTGATAACAACTTACGATGTGTAGTTGACTATACTTTCGCTTTGGCGGCCTTACAAAGATGCATGAGGAAACATTGGCACATACTTAGGGCGGACACAACCCTGAAGGGACAAGTATTAGATTCACCCATTTTGACCTATTGTAGGGGTAGAACCCTCAAGAATATCTTATGCCCCAGCTACTCGTTGACACCCCAGCAGGACAACTGGCTCACAATCCGTAGTAGTTTTTTTTTTAAATGTGGCCGATGCGGGATGTGTAAATGGAGCAGATCAGGGATTTCCACCTTCAGTAGCCTTATGGGAGATAATTTCTGCATCACCTCTAATATAACGTGCGAAAGCAAGTTTGGCATATACATGAGTGTATGTAGATGCGGTTCATACTATGTTGGTAGTACTATCAGACCTCTCAAAGCAAGGATAAGCGAACATTACAGAGCTCTGATACAACAAGATGAACGTTATCCCATAGTTACACATATATGCCAATGCCCAAAACAGGATCGCATTCGGGTTTTTGAATTCTTCGGTTTCGAAGTGGTTCCTTCTAGTCCTAGTGGTGGAAACAGGGAGCTGGCACTGAGGAAGAGGGAATGTTACTGAATACTCAAATTGAGAGCGGTGGAAATGGGGCTCAATACCAACTATGAGATGGAATATTTCTTGGATTAATTTTGTTGGGTGTCCTATTGTGTACTGATGTTATATTGATAATGAGGTCTGTCATTACACATGTATGTGCCTTGGACTGTGGGAGGGAAAGGCGATTGTGTCACTTTTGTGTTAAATCTATTGGTGTTTTCAATAATAATATTGTGGTTATTTGGAATAAGTTGATTACAGAATCTTCTTTCTTTTCCTTTTTTTGATAGTGTCGTTACTATTGGTCCATCTATAGTTCACTATCCTTTTTGTAATGCATTCCCATTGGTGACCCTTAATTTATTTTATTCCTAATCTCTCTTTGGTTTGGAATTGTATAACGAAATATGTTTTCTTTATCACTTAAATATGGAGCCATCTGGTTTGGTTCATGGGAGGAGAGTCGCGGTTTGGACGAGAGTGAAGGGTGGCAACTTAAATGTGTCACTAAATTGATAATAGGGATTCGTTTTCTTAGATATGTTTCTTCTAGACGCCAGACATATCTGTTTATTTGAGTATTGATTGGGAACAACCAACAATTTGCCTGTAAATTGAGTTCAGCGCTCCATTTAAAGATGGCGCCTGTGTTGTCTTTTCTTTCCTTCTGGATACACTTCACTTGCGTTCGGACCTTGGAACGCTCGGAAGTCCTGGTCTCCTCTCGCGAGAAGAGACTTAGCTTATGAGATTTTTCTTTAAATAAAGATGGCGGACATAGTATCGGTTCGCCACTCGTTTCTTTCGGAACCTCTACTTTGGCTCCGATCTATACTTATTATCTTGCAAGACCTTGCAGGTGAGCGGGGGTTGGGGTACTGCATGTGCTGTCAGCAATTGACCTTCGGTGGTGGTGTCTTTAGATATACATAACTTCCGTTGAAACTCTGTTAAAATTTTCTGTGATTCTAGATGAGAATGCCATAATATCGTCACTCAAGGACCCTTATGGATGGGATGAGTGTTTCTTGGTAGGTGTCATTACTTGATACTAAGGAACAATGTCACGGGGTGCTTCCAACCTGAATGGTTACTTTATTTACACAGATATATATATTGTTTCGACCTTGTGTCTTTCGGATGTTTTCTTTTGGAATTAATTTTATTATTACTTTATTGTATTAATAGAGTGGGTTCACCTATTTGATCACTGATTCTGAGGCAGTCATTATTCTCTACGTCGTACCTAACTGAGGTTTGTTTTAGGTTTTTTACGCTCCACTGCTGCTGTATTGTTGGGGTTTTCACAGTTATTGTGTTTGCATGGTTATTCACTTTGGGTATACGTATTGAACTGGATAATAAGTTTTGTAGGTGGCTTTATATAGGTCCTTTTGGGGTTTAGGAATCGATTTTGTTAGGCATCTCTTCACATATTGTGCATCACTCTCTTTGTGGTTCATGCCTCTTCTCCTCCTGCTATTTCCAAACCAGATGGTGCGGTGTCTTGGGATTCTTCTAAATATTGTATTGTTGATTCGCATTTTGTGATTAGGTTTTGGTCTTTATTGTTAAGTGGAGGTTCTATAATTATATGCTTTCTTGTGTGTGGCGTACTGTCACTAGGATGTTTGACTTTTGAGTCTGTATATATTTATTGATTGTATTGGTTGAATATTGTACAATTTATGCTTTCTGATATTCTTTGCAGCCTTGAAAAAGTCACGGGGGTATTTACTCCCATGACGAAACACGTGTTGGCTGTTTGGTGTATAACACATTAAAGATGAACCTTTTACGTCATGGACTTCCTCTGAACTTTGTTCATTTATGCGCGCCACTTGAATCGGATCATTGAGTTACGAATTCAAGGATTACAAACTACGGACTTTACAATTACATATTATTCTACGAGTGCCTTGGTCTTTATATTAATATTGGTTGTATTTTTGGAGGCATGGGAGGATCCTCCTAGGCTGGGAGCATCGTATCTTAAATTAATCACTTCCTTGACTTTTAGAGGGGAATGTTGTGAGCGCTTTTCTTCCCTTAATATCTCTTCCCACCCAATTTATAATATATTTACATAATATACTTTCAAGCACCTTTACTTTTACACATTTAACAATATATTTTATAAACTCCAAATAAAGTACTATTTATTTTATAATTACAATTAACTTAAAACAAAAAAGACAGTATTTGACTTTAAAAAAAATAAAGTAATTATCTGTCAATTATGAAAAAACACTACCCATCTAAACCTAGAGGAAACAACATTACACATATGTTCACCTTAAAATGAATTTTAACTAGCACAAATATATGGACATGAATTATTTAAGGCAATTTAATTGTTAAGTTGTATGTTAAATATTGCTTCATCTATTTACAAATAAAATATTTCAAAATTAAATTAATAATTGCCCCTAAAATATGGGCCAATCAAAAATGTACCTCACTATTATAACGTGTAGTCAATAAACATAAATCTTTCATTTACAGCCCTCAAAACACTACATACAATATCTCCAATAAACCTGACAATTTTACCAATCTAAAACAATACTAATTATACAGATCAAAAGAAAAGAACCAGAAGTTTGTTTAAACAAGAGGCACATTATAAAAGCTTAATGAAATAAATGTAATAAAGGTATTCTAAACACTTCTAATATCATAATTGAAAAATACTTTAAGTAAAACATTAGACAACCTAACCCCAAAGCAACCAGTAACCCAAATTAAGGGCAAAAGGTATGAATCAAAACAGATAACATAAAAAATAAAAGCTATCAAAACAAATATTTAATTTAACGTATGTACTTATACATAAATTTACAACATTAATAATAACTATGATAGTACCAGAATATTTAAGTAAGCAGTATACTTAACACCCATATTAATGACAAAAATAAAACCTTTTGGAAACCTGCACACATTTTAAGTACTAAACTGTAAGTGCAGAAGCCCTAATTATTTTAGAATCAAGCACATATTTCTTAACTATGAATACTGTTGCTGCTTATGCTAATAAGAATATCGCTGGACAGTAGACTGCGCAGCTGACATTTGGACAGAAATATAAGCCATATCGCATTATTTACATACATGTTTTGTTTCATAGTTTTACCTTTTATTTGCACTAAAATTGTGTTCACTTATTATTTTAAATCTGCCATACACTTTCTTAATATATTTAGGAACTGAATCTGTTACTTGATTTAAACTTTCTTCTCACATTCATTTCAAGAATCATTGAGATCTAGTAAATTTGAACACCTCTATGATGAGTCGCTAATAAATTCGATATGTAACCTATTTTCAGTATTCACAGTGTACTACTGACGTTTTGTGGATGACTTAATGAATGGTTTGTATTCAACGAAATCATGACAAAGAGGGAAATCACTAATTGGCATCTGTTGTAAAATCCATATCCACAAAATTTGGTGCAGTAGAGACAACTGACTTAGACAAAAGAAATTGCTGACTTAAAAGTGAAGGCAATATATTTTGGGAGAGAATTACACTATATTACACATTGAGTACATTGCATATATTGTGTTAGCCAGTTGTGTGCCTCAAATGAATATCAATGTTGCCTAAAAAAGATAGTGAGAGTTGTGTGCCTCATTTCAAGATCTGCAAATCTACCATCAGCTGCTGAGGTAGAAGTATCATTTCTTTCACACTGGTGGAAGATGGTTTGTCTTTTCAAAGATTTCCACCACAAAGTTAGGAGTTTATCCAGAGAGCAGCCTTCCAGTGCCAACATTAAAAGTGGATGATGGTCTACATTTTTGAAGATTCCTGCCACAAAGTTGGGCATTTATCTAGGGAGCAGCCTTCCTGGGCCAACATTAAAAGTGTCTTATATATGCTGTGATTTTTTTCCCAGAACATCTGGGAAACGATTGGTGATTCCCTACAAGACCACCATATCTGTCTTGCAAGGATGTTATGCTGTTATAAATGGTGATGGACCAGACACCAAGTCGGAAGCCAGATTAGACGGCATGAGAACTACCCAATGGCATTCTCTGCTCCACGGTTAGAAAGGTTGCCATTGTCTGCCCTCTTTTTACTGCATGAACATGCAAAAGTTTGTGGACCAGAATTCTCACGTTTTGTGGTACAAGTAACAATAGATCACACATATCTAAATCAGCACTGCAGTTATGGAAATAGGTATTATTTATAGTTCTACTCACTTTGTATCCTGTTACTTCAGATTCGTTTTCAAGTGCTCGAACATGTTCCCAGGAGAGATACAGTTTGGAGTCAGTTATATTCCAAAGTACATTACCAGGGGGCTGATTTGGAGCTAGAATGAAATTAAAAAAAATATTCAAAATTACATTTCACATTTCACTTGCTGATATATAAAATATAAATTAACTGTGATCTCTTTTGCCCATTCTCTCCCTATGATAGATGTTTGGTACAAACCTATTAGACACACCATACAAAGGGAATCAATTCATAATCCCACCCCTTTAAAAGAGTATTGTTTTGGGTGTGTTTCCTTGTATGTAATTCCCCTGTCTCTTTAATATATGAATATGAAACAGGCATAAATTAGTGTACCAGATGGATTCTCAATCTCACTAGCGCAAAAGGTTTTCAGCGTGGCATTTTGTGATAATTATCACTCCTTCACACGTTTTCACTGGCAAGATCCAGCAGATCAAAAATGCTGAAATTTATCGGAGAAAAGACAAGTCAAAAAGGCAAAACATGGAAAATTAGGTATATAATTACTAATCTGGCATAATAGTACCTAATTTTAAAGTTGAAAACTCGGAGTAGGAGCTACATCTCACCCCGAGCTAAGAGTATTTACCACATGTGGTAAAAATCACACCATTTTCTGCTTAACTTGTCATGAGGGCCTGTATGAATTATAGTTAAATCTGCATCTTTAGCCTTTCTTGTAACAAGTGTTCTGTTTGCCCAAGGCCTGTATTTGAAGAGCACCTACCAGGTTTTTTTGTGGTTGAATTGACAGAGGCACTAAATGGTCCAGCCCCAGCACTATTATAGGCTCGCACAGCAGCATAATAGTGAGTGTTGCTCATTAGTCTTGTCAGGTTCACGGAGGTCACATTTCCAGCTACACGTATGCTGCTGGAAGCTTCATCACTGCCTTCATTGTTCCAATATCGGACCTTAGGTAAAAAAAACATTAAAAAAGTTAAAAAAAAGTCAACTACTTTTTTATCAGTTTGAAGTGTATACATAAGGCGACACATATGAGGATATAAAATGACAAAACGTATTAACAATCGGCATTGTTTTTTTGCATTTTTGATTTAAAAAAATAAGGAGCATAAAATATAAGTATTGCTTCTGTCCTGCTGGGTGCCATATGTTATATTTTTACAGAGCTTTTGTACACCACAGTATACACTCTTTATACTGACTTCATGCAGTAGATACATTTATTTTGCCAGCTACCCTAATCTCTTCCCAAAAAATGACTTTATTTGTTATCTGTTAGAACCGGGTATAATGATATGTGCTGTAAATGTGTTTTATTTGGTAAAATCTACTGTAATATTTTAAGATAGGCTTTAAAACACACAAAACCAAACAGAAACGGGTATATTTGTTACTTATCACTAAGGTCCTATTTGAGTATTATCATCAGTAGAGAACCAGGAAATATGATTTAGGAGTAAAAGCTAGAGTATTGGGGTGTAGATAGAAAATGAGGTGAGATGAGTGAAAACATGTTGTTGGGATGTACAGACATAGTGGAATGCAAAGTTAAAAGAACACTAAAGGAGAACACGGAAGTGTAAGGAAAGCTAAGTAGACACTACGCCACGAATCAGAGATTAGAGATTAAGGGTCTGATTTAGAGTTTGGAGGACAGGTTACTCCGTAACAAATGTGACATGTATCCTGTTCACCATATTACAAGTGCCATCAGACATAATGCACTCGCTATACTGTGGAAGGGCTATCCATCATGTTTGTGGCTGAGTAGCACTCTAAATTAGTATAAAAGATATTAAAGGGGTCAACTTTCAGGATGTTAGTCACCTACACAACATCATGCGTGAGAAGATAAAATTCAAATGATAAGATGACAATGGTGGAGAAGAGGATGAACAAATACATGAGTAACAGATATGGTAAAATGGAATCTTCAGGGCATGTAGGTATTCATGGTGACCAACAATTGGGCAGTGATGCTGAGAAAGTAGCTGATAACATAAAGCTTTATGAGTCATCAAACTAAATGTGGATGGTCAAAATAGAAACAAGGCATAATGCTATCAAGAGTGGTATTGTAGGCAGAAAATAGAGGGAATATTGGCCTGGACACAGCTGTTCAGCAGACTATTGACATTCTGTATGCTGTTGAATAGTGTTAGTGTCATCAAGGCCAGGAGCTTGGATTTGTTGATGACACCAGAAGGGTGCAGGTTGTGGGAAATGCAGAGCATCAGACTCACCCACAATGATGTCTCCATGTCAGGGGTACATGCAGTTTCTGGAAGGTTCTAGCTGAGACCTTCAAGGGGTCAAAGAAGACATATCTGGTGGGTGGAATGGACAGCTCTACAGCTCCTCTGTCTCAAACTGTGATGTAATGTTGACAACTACCACCCCTTTTCCCGTGCAGCTATTGCAGTGATTTTGTAAGCGGTTTCATGTGTATACTGCTTACAGTGGTACCCCATACACTTATTCAGGTCTCTGTATGATACTGATATGCACCTGTGTGCCCTGCTCCATTTCCTTGTATGTTCAGACAGCAGCATCTTCATGACGCTGCATGCGCTCCATTAATATGATTAACTCCATGCGCCTCATGGGAAAACAGAAACTAAAAACCTTAGGTAGGAAAATTTACCCTAAAGCCCAGCAACTCTACTCATGAACTGAGTACATTGGATTTCAGCAGCCAGGAGATAGTTTTTCACGTCACAGTGTCTTAGGACAAGAGAGGGAGAGGGAGGTGCTGACATCAGGGAACTTGTGGGTGCCAGGGAGCTAGTTTTACAGAGAAATGCAATAGTGTAAATAGTACTCAGAACCTTGGGATTCCAAAGTGCTGTATTTCAAAAATCCAACCTCCTCCAGTCATATACTACTTTTTAGTGGTGAATGTCTTATTTATCTAATATAGTTTATCTTTCTAATGTGAATGTAAGTATGGGAAGAGCACGTACTTGACATTAACAACACCAAAGCTGGTTGGCTGTCTAGGTTATTCTACAGAAATGATGAAAGTTCTTTCAGGATAGACTATCTGACTTTTGTCTGCTGGATAGACATGAGGAATTGTATCTTTCTTACATACCTATTGATTATTCATTGTTGACATCTGGCCGTGAAGTGAATGGATTCTATGACACCTTTTTATGTGAATTTTATACTTTTTTAGCAGACTTTGGTGGTCATTCTGACCTCGGCGGTAAAAGGCGCCTACCGCCGGTCAGAAATCCTCCATAATCCCGCCGCGGTCGCGGAAACCCGCCACGGTCATTCTGACCCGCAGAAGGCAAACCTCCGAAAATCAGACCGCCACAACAGACCGCCAGACCAGCGGTCGGCGGAAAGGTGGAGGTGACAAAACCTCCACCGTCACGCCAACAGAAATACGCCCATGCCATTACGACCCACGAATCCACGCGGCGGTCATTCAAACGCGGTATTCCATTGGCGGGACACACCGCCGCGGTCAGAATACACACAAACGAACAAAACCCAGCCACATTGGACGATTTGAATCCCACACACCTGATACACATACACACACCACTCCCACACACACAATACAATATAAAACACCCACCCACATCACCCACAAACCCCTACGCTAAAAAATTCGTAAAGAAGGCAAGAGCGAGACACCAGCATCCAAAAAATAACAGCCACAGCCACTCAACACCATCACCCACACACTATCCACACACAAAACAACACACACCACCACACTCAACTCACTTAAATACACATACTCCACCCCACACATCATACACACCACCCCATGGCACCCCAAAGACAACCCCGCTTCACAGACGAAGAACTCAGGGTCATGGTGGAGGAAATCGTTCGGGTAGAGCCCCAGCTGTTCGGCACACAGATACAATACACTAGCATTGCCCGGAGGACGGAGCTATGGCAGAGGATTGTCGACAGGGTGAACGCAGTGGGACAGCACCCCAGAAATCGGGAAGACATCAGGAAGCGATGGAACGACCTACGGGGGAAGGTGCGTTCCATGGTATCCAGGCACAACATCGCCGTGCAGAAGACTGGCGGAGGACCCCCACCTCAACCCCCACAATTCACATCATGGGAGGAGGAAGTCTTGAACATCCTGCATCCTGACGGCCTCGCAGGAGTCGGCGGAGGAATGGATACTGGTAAGTTGAAGCTTCAATACTGCTTCCCCCCCACCTGCATGCCAAATCAGACCCCAACCCTCACCCCCATCCTCGAACCCCACCCTCACCCCCACCCCCATCCTCACCCCCACCCTCACCCCCACCACCATCCTCACCCCCACCACCATCCTCACCCCCACCACCATCCTCACCCCCACCCCCAGCACACCTATTCCCCGCCAATGTCTCACCATCACAACCCACACATCCCAAAACCTAGGCCTGCATGCGTCCACTAAGCATGGACACCCATCATCAAAGCATGCCCAATGCATATACACATCCCCCCCACAAGCCACCCTCACCAAAGCCCCCACACACGAATGCCAGCACTTGGGGACACGAGAACCCACAGATACACCCATATGCCACACATTGAAACTATAACCATACCTCTATACCCCTGTAGGACCCGACCGTCAACACACCGCGGCGGAGGGGCCAGAATTATCCACACCCCCCACCCAAGAGGCCGTCAGCGATGACAGCAGCTCTGTCGACCTGGACACCGATGACCAGCCCGGACCATCGGGGACCTCTGGACAGTCGGTTCCCCTCACACAGGCCCAGGCCACTACAGACCCTAACCCCACTGGGAACACCAGCACAGCTCCCACCCAGCGGGCCCATGCCTCTGTCTCCAGGGCGCGTCAATCTGCGGTGTGTCTACCACTACAGGGCACCCAGGATAACCCACCACCTCAACAACAACAGGGACCTGGGGGCAGTGGTAGTGGGCACACCGGCCAGGGGGCAGAGGCCCAGGGAAACAGGGGAACTCGGAGGGCAGCTGTGCGACAGGGGGGGGAGGAGAGGCCCAGGGAACCCACTCTCCACGAGGTCCTCACCACCATCATGGGAGCATACAACCGCTCCCAGGAGACGATGGCGACGGTACTGGCCCGGTTCCAGGAGATCCAGGCACTGCAGGAGGAACACTATCGGGGGTACAGGGAGGACATCAGAGCCATCAACACCACCCTGGTTACCATGGTAGGGCTGCTGCAGGACCTCGTAAACACCAGGGCGGACACTGAACAACACCCAAGGGCCCCTGCCACTAGCCTGGACCAAGAACAGCCAACCACCTCCGCCGGCGCTAGTGGACAGGAGGCCCCCGCACAGCAGCAGCCCACCAGACCCCCACCTCCTGCAGGAGAAGAACCACCCCGCAAGAAGGCCCTGAGATCTCGCAAGAAGACAGAGTAGGATGTCAAGACCCCCGCCAGCAATGGATACCACCTGATGTCATCCCACTGTCCCACATTGTCACCCTGTCCATCCTTGAACTGCCCATGCTCCATCTCTCCACAGGCCTCTGGACAATGCACCTGTGTGACTGTTACTCTGGACTCTGCCATGGACATTCCTTCACCATAGCCCCCACCCACTTGAAACCACCCATCCCATTTTGAGCACTTCAATAAACACCTATTTTGCACCAAAATATCTGGAGTCTGGCTGTGATTTCAATAGATTGTAATTGACATGACAGTGCAAATATGTCCTTGTACATGGTGAAGTCAACAAACAGCTGCCACAAAGCTGTAGTCCATGGGGAAACGAAGCACAGGACTCGTAGTGGGGACCCCAGATCTGAAATAGGGAGGGAAAAGCCAAAACTCAGTCATCATACACTGGGGCAAATAGACAGACAGCAGAGATGCTGGAGAGTAGTTAACATTTACTAAATTATCTTTGAAATGTTACCTGTGTCCTATTGGAAGTACTGTTCAATGATTCTGTCCCTGTTGTCTGTTTCAGCCCCGTCGTCTTCCTCCTCGTCACTCTCCTCAGGTTCCACCGCTGCCACAACACCACCGTCTCGACCATCCTCCTGCAGGAAAGGCACCTGGCGGCGCAAAGCCAGGTTGTGAAGCATGCAGCAGGCCACGATGATGTGACACACCTTCTTAGGTGAGTACATTAGGGATCCACCTGTCATATGCAGGCACCTAAACCTGGCCTTTAGGAGGCCAAAGGTGCGTTCGATCACCCTCCTAGTACGCCCATGGGCCTCATTGTACCGTTCCTCTGCCCTGGTCCGGGGATTCCTTACTAGGGTCAGTAGCCACGACAGGTTGGGGTACCCAGAGTCCCCCACTAGCCATACACGGTGTCTCTGTAGCTGTTCCATCACGTAAGGGTTGCTGCTATTCCTGAGGATGTAGGCGTCATGCACTGACCCTGGGAATTTGGCATTTACATGCGAGATGTACTGGTCAGCCAAACACACCACCTGGATGTTCATTGAATGGTAATTTTTTCTGTTCCTGTACACCTGCTCCCTGTCTCTTGGGGGAACCAAAGCCACATGGGTCCCATCAATGGCACCAATTACGTTGGGAATATGTCCAAGGGCGTAGAAATCACCCTTCACTGTAGCCAATTCGCCCACCTCAGGGAAAATGATGTAGCTCCTCACGGATTTCATCAGGGCAGACAACACTCTGGATAACACCTTCGAAAACATGGGCTGAGACATCCCAGAAGCAATTCCCACGGTTGTCTGAAATGACCCACTTGCCAAGAAATGGAGTACTGACATGACCTGCACCAGAGGGGGAATCCCTGTGGGTTGGCGGATGGGGGACATCAGGTCGGGCTCCAGCTGGGCACACAGTTCATGGATAGTGGCACGGTTAAGACGGTAGGTCAGGATAATGTGGCGTTCTTCCATTGTCGACAGGTCCACCAGCGGTCGGTACACGGGAGGATTCATCCGTCTCCTCGCCCAACCCAGCGGACGGTGCCTAGGAAGGACAACATGGAGCACACAGTCAAGCAACACACAGGTACGTACTCACAGCTAGCACAGTATACGATTCTCTATGCAGTGAATGGCGTGTCTGAGTGGCTATGCAAGGCCTAGGCCTGTGTGACGCAGTTGAAATTGAGCCATGTGGGCCCTGGAAATGGCGGCTGCCTGACCTGTGAAGTGTGACAATGGGATGTGAGGTCAATGCGCTGGCGTGGCACACCGCGGCGGGCGGCGGGCGAAGACCGCGGCGCAAAGCCGCATTGGTTAACATTGAAGCCTATGGGTTTCAGGAGCCAATGGCGAAGGGCGCCGGCGGTGGCGGGACGCACCGCCGCGGTACGCACCGCCGCGGACGTGACCGCCATTTTCTATCTACTTATCCACTTGCGACTTGAACTTTCACAGGAGAGGACCTATACTGCAAGTGTTGCTGTGACCTCGGTCTGGAAGGGACAATGGCTGCTGCACCTGGGGAAAGGGCCCCTGCCTTCACTGGAGAGGAGTTGGAGAAACTCGTGGATGGGGTCCTCCCCCAGTATGCGCTACTCTACGGTCCTCCAGACCAACAAGTGAGTTTAATTCAATCTGGATTTGGGGACACTGGCTGGCTTGTGGGCCTGGCGGGGGGCCTGGCGGGGATGGGGGGCATGTTGGGCCTGGCGGGGGGCCTGGCGGGGGCCTGGCGGGGATGGGGGGCATGTTGGGCCTGGCGGG
The DNA here is from genome assembly GCF_031143425.1 of Pleurodeles waltl. Classification (NCBI taxonomy): domain Eukaryota; kingdom Metazoa; phylum Chordata; class Amphibia; order Caudata; family Salamandridae; genus Pleurodeles; species Pleurodeles waltl. The sequence continues at coordinate 120,705,401 of NC_090448.1, read as the reverse complement.
GGGCATGGCGGGGGGCCTGGCGGGGATGGGGGGCATGTTGGGCCTGGCGGGGGGCATGGCGGGGATGGGGGGCATGTTGGGCCTGGCGGGGGGCCTGGCGGGGGGCCTGGTGGGGATGGGGGGCATGTTGGGCCAGGCGGGGGGCCTGGCGGGGGGCCTGGCGGGGATGGGGGGCATGTTGGGCCTGGCGGGGGGCATGGCGGGGGGCCTGGCGGGGATGGGGGGCATGTTGGGCCTGGCGGGGGGCATGGCGGGGATGGGGGGCATGTTGGGCCTGGCGGGGGGCCTGGAGGGGGGCCTGGCGGGGGGCCTGGCGGGGATGGGGGGCATGTTGGGCCTGGCGGGGGGCCTGGCGGGGATGGGGGGCGTTGGGCCACTGGAAAGGAAAATGCTGACAAACTTGAACGTGGTATTTCTCCCTCCCTGTACGTGTCACATAGGTCCGCGCCCATGAGAAGATCGGGATTTGGCGTGCCATCGCCAAGGAAGTCCGGACCCTGGGGGTCCACCATCGACGGGGCACCCACTGCCGCAAGAGGTGGGAGGACATCCGCCGCGGGACCAAGAAGACCGCCGAGTCTCTGCTGGGGATGGCCTCCCAACGTAGGCGGGGTGCCTGCCGTCAACTGAGCCCCCTGATGTTCCGGATCCTGGCGGTGGCCTACCCTGAATTGGATGGGCGCGTGAGGGCAGCACAGCAGACACAAGGGGGTGAGTACAAGCATTATCTACTCTGTTGTCGCGCAGTGGAGGTGTCTGGTTGGGGGAGGAGGGCTGGGGGTCCCCCTAGGCCAGGGCGATATCTGTAGGCTGGGCACCCCCGTAAACCCCTGTGTCCCCAGCCACCACCCTCAGTAGTTTGTCAGTACAGCCATCCCTGGGCCGTGTCATCCATGGGTGCAGTTGTCAACTCTAGGCGTGTAGGGCATGTTCCACGGAACGCGTAGCGGACCCCAAGTGCGCAACTTAGTGCAGGGGGCATCTGTGTCTGTCATGTCCGCTAACTGTACCGGAGATCCATGTACTCAATATCCCTTTATTTCTCTCTCCCCCCCCCCTTTTTGTTTGTCTTTCTGTGCTTGTGTGCATCAGCATCATCAGGCGGAGGAGAAGTGGCATCGGGGCAGGAGGGAGCTGCATCTCACATGGCCCAGGAGGGCCATGCCACAGAGTCAGACTGGACCAGTGAGACGGAGGGCGAGGGGAGCTCCACGACGGGGACGACTGGAGCCTGCAGCGACACGGACACGTCCTCGGAAGGGGGCTCCCTTGCGGGGGTGGCACCATCCGTGCCCCCCGCCATTACAGGTACAGCCGCCACCCAGCGCACCATCTCCGCCCTCCCAGCAGCCCCTCAGCGTTCGCCCCGTGCCCGCTCTGCCAGGAAGCCGGGCATCTCCTTTGCCCCAGGCACCTCAGGCCCTGCCCCTGTTACCCCCGATGCCCTCAGTGAGGAGGTCATTGACCTCCTCCGAACGCTCATTGTTGGGCAGACTACCCTTTTGAATGCCATCTAGGGGGTGGAGAGGGAGGTTCATCGCAGCAATGCGTACCTGGAGGGCATTCATTCGGGTCAGGCTGCCCATCAGCGATCGTTCCAGGCTCTGGCCTCAGCACTGACGGCAGCCATTGTCCCTGTCTCCTGCCTGCCTCTACTAACTCCCTCCTCCCAGTCTCCTGTTCCTCTGCCTGTCCCACCCACACCATCAGACCAGCCTGCACACACCTCAACACCCAAGAGAAGCTCATCCAAACATAAGCACCACAGATCACGCAGACATTCACACACGCAACATTCCGATGCAGACATGCCAACAGTCACTACCACCTCTGTGACCCCCACCTCCTCGTCTCCCTCCTCCCTCCCTGTGACGTCTACACTCACACCTCCATTCACCTCACCATCAGCCAGTGTTTCCATCACCAGCACACCCTCCACTCCAGTCCGCACACGTGCAGTCACCACCCCCACTGCCATTTACACGTCCCCTGTGTCCTCTCCCACTGTGTCTGTCACCCCCTCTTCCACACCACACAAACGCAGCCACCCACCCACCCAACAGCCATCCACCTCACGACAGCCTATCCCTCCTGCACCTGCACCCAAAGACAGCAAACGTGACTCACCTACAACCACATCCTCTCCCTCCACTCCCATTCCCACTGTACCTACCACTCTCCATTGTCCCAAGAAGCTCTTCCTCGCCACTACTAACTTCTTTCCTGACCCTGAGCCCCCCCTCCTTCTCGTCGGGGTAAGAAGAGCACCTCAGCCACCACCAGCCCTCCAGCCCCCTTGACAAGGGTGCAGGGGTATTGGAGCCCGCCAGCCCGCATGTCTGGATCTTCGCCCAGCAGCAAGGGGACAGGCAGCCCACCCCCTGGGAAGAGGAGCAGAAGGCGGAAGGGGCGCCGCAGGAGCCCGCCTTCTACATCCCCCCCGGACACCACCCAGAGACAGTCACCAGCCACAGCTCCAAAGGGAGGAAAGGGCCACAGGCCCACGACTAAGGAGGGCAAGGGCAGCAAGTCGGAGAGGTCAGGCAGCAGGCCTGCTGCCCAGGAGGAGCCCACAACCCCCATAGCCGCTGCCCCGGGAGGAACCGGCACAGCTGCCCCGGGAGAGCCCACCACCCCCATAGCCGCTGCCCAGGGAGGACCCAGCCCAGCTGGCCAGGAGGGCCCCACCACCCACAGCCCAGGTGGGCATTGAAGGAGCACCATCCCCGCTGCCCAGGAGGGCACCACCAGGCAATTAGCAGTTGGCCATAGACCGGCCGCCGTCTCAAGAACCGCTGAACTGGGCCCCGGCGTCTCAAGAACCGCTGAACTGGGCCCCGCCGTCTCAAGAACCGCTGAACTGGGCCCTTCAAGGCAAGTAGCGCTGACCTGGGCCCCACCGTCTCAAGAACCGCTGAACTGGGCCCCGCCGTCTCAAGAACCGCTGAACTGGGCCCCGCCGTCTCAAGAACCGCTGAACTGGGCCCCGCCGTCTCAAGAACCGCTGAACTGGGCCCCGCCGTCTCAAGAACCGCTGAACTGGGCCCTTCAAGGCAAGGAGCACTGAACTGGGCCCTTCAAGGCAAGGAGCGCTGACCTGGGCCCCGCCGTCTCAAGAACCGCTGAACTGGGCCCCGCCGTCTCAAGAACCGCTGAACTGGGCCCCGCCGTCTCAAGAACCGCTGAACTGGGCCCTTCAAGGCAAGGAGCGCTGAAATGGGCCCCGCCGTCTCAAGCACCGCTCCGCTGGGCCCCGCCGTCTAATGAACCGCTGAACTGGGCCCTTCAGGGCAAGGACCGCTGAACTGGGCCCCGCCGTCTCAAGCACCGCTCCGCTGGGCCCCGCCGTCTCAAGAACCGCTGAACGGGGCCCTTCAAGGCAAGAACCGCTGGCCCTTTGGCAGACGTGGCAGGGCAGGATCTATCTCGGGCAGGGCTGCAGGATGTCCTCTGGCCAACTTGCCTCCTCCAGTGGCAGTGGGGTCTGTTATGGACTGTATGGACTGTGGCTTTGCTCTCCCCAGGATGGCCCAGTGGGCAGGCCACCCACTGTATGGACTGTATGGACTGTGGCTTTGCTCTCCCCAGGATGGCCCAGTGGGCAGGCCACCCACTGTATGGACTGTTTGGACTGTGGCTTTGCTCTCCCCAGGATGGCCCAGTGGGCAGGCCACCCACTGTATGGACTGTATGGACTGTGGCTTTGCTCTCCCCAGGATGGCCCAGTGGGCAGGCCACCCACTGTATGGACTGTTTGGACTGTGGCTTTGCTCTCCCCAGGATGGCCCAGTGGGCAGGCCACCCACTGTATGGACTGTTTGGACTGTGGCTTTGCTCTCCCCAGGATGGCCCAGTGGGCAGGCCACCCACTGTATGGACTGTTTGGACTGTGGCTTTGCTCTCCCCAGGATGGCCCAGTGGGCAGGCCAGCCACTGTATGGACTGTTTGGACTGTGGCTTTGCTCTCCCCAGGATGGCCCAGTGGGCAGGCCACCCACTGTATGGACTGTTTGGACTGTGGCTTTGCTCTCCCCAGGATGGCCCAGTGGGCAGGCCACCCACTGTATGGACTGTTTGGACTGTGGCTTTGCTCTCCCCAGGATGGCCCAGTGGGCAGGCCACCCACTGTATGGACTGTATGGACTGTGGCTTTGCTCTCCCCAGGATGGCCCAGTGGGCAGGCCACCCACTGTATGGACTGTATGGACTGTGGCTTTGCTCTCCCCAGGATGGCCCAGTGGGCAGGCCACCCACTGTATGGACTGTTTGGACTGTGGCTTTGCTCTCCCCAGGATGGGCCAGTGGTCATGGAGTCCCCTCGTGGATCTGGCGTCGTGTACTCAAGTGGCTGAGGTGCCCCCCCTTCCCTTCCCCCTGAGGTGCCTGTCCGATTTTCTTTCTGATGCCCCTGCAGTGTTCTCTCCGTGGAGTTCTTGTCGTGGGACTGGGCCTTGCCCCTTTGCACAGGAACCCTGTGATCCACGGACAGTGGTTGGACTACATTTAGTAGAAGTATATATTTTGTATATAGTTTATTTATTTATTGGGATTACTGGTGTCCATATTTCAATATATCTGCCCGTTTATGATCTCTTCTTTTGGTCTTTGCATTATTTCGGAGGGGGGTGGTTTGTGGGTTGTGACAGTGATCTGTGGGAATGCATTGATGTGTGTGTTGTAGTGGGTGTGGGTGGGTGGGTGTGTGCCGGTAATCTTTTCCCTCCCCTGTGTCGTAGGTGCAGTACTCACCGATGTCTTCCGCGCCGCCGGGCGTGCTCCTGGTATATGAGCAGGAATAGGAGTGCGGGGATGACCTGCAACTCTGGTTCCATGCTGCTGGAATCTCGCGTGGAGTGCGTAGAGGTGAGCGTTTTCCCGTTCGTAGTCTGTTTCCGCCGTGTTCTTATCGGCGGTGCTCCCGCCCCGGAAAAGGTGGCAGATTGGTGGGTCGTAATAGGGTGGGCGGTACATTGTCTGCCGCCTGGCTGTTGGCGGGAACCGCCGCGCTGTTTGTTTGTACCGCTGTGGCGGGCGGAGTGTTAAGTTGGCGGGCTGTGTTGGCGGTTCCCGCCAGGGTCAGAATTGCATATTTTAGACCGCCGGCCTGTTGGCGGCTTGGCCGCCGCTTTATCACCGACCGCCAGGGTCAGAATGAGGGCCTTTATTTCTAACTGCTATGCTGCGAATAGATCAGTCATATGAGAATGTGTAACATGACATTTGATCTCTCAAATCAAATCAAATTAGGATTTATAGAGCACAATTACTCACCCATAAGGGTCTCAAGGAGATAACTGGGTTTGTCTTCTGAGCTTCAGTTGAAGAGCAACGTTTTAATGTCCTTCTTGAATTGAGGTAGCAGTGGTGACTGCCTGAGGAGCAGGGGCAGGGTGTTCAAGCTCTTAGTCGCGAGGTATGCGAAAAATCTTCCACCTACTGAGGTCTTCCGTATGCAGGGTACAGTGGCTAATTCTTGTCGAGCAGAACGGAGAGGTCTGGGGCAGGAGTAAGAGGTGATGAGGTGGTTGGGATAGGCAGGTCCTAGGTCGTCGAGGACCTTGTGTGAGTGGGCGAGGAGTTTGAAATTAATTATTTTTTCGATAGGAAGCCAGTGGAGGTCTCTTGGGTGATTGGAGATGTGTTTGTGGGGGGAATGACAAGGATGAGCCTGGCAGAAATGTTTTGGATGTTCTGTAGTTTCTTTAGTTTTTCTGGGTGGTGCCGCGTAGAGGTAACTAGGGCATGGGTTACAGTTTTGCAGCAGTCCTTTGGGATCCATTTATAGATCTTCCAGATAAGTCAGATTGTGTGAAAACAGGAGGATGCAAGAGAGTTGACTTCGCAAGTCATGGTGAGCGATGAGTCCTGGATGAAGCTGAAGTTGCGTGCATGGTTTGTTGGGGTCTCTAAGTCTTGATTGAGAATAACAATCAGAATTGTAGCAAATTGATAATTTGGACTGAAGCTATTTCAGTGATGAATTTCATTCATATTGAGTAAACACTTCAAGCTGAGAAGTTGTGCATACTGATCCCTATGTTCACTTATTCTGAGCTCCACAGGTTCCTCAAGCAGTACACAACACAAAATATCCTAGCCAGTTCTTCAAATACAAACATATTATGATGGTAAGTATATATAGATAGGGATTTATTTATCCAAATCAGAATGCAGGTTTTCGAGGAAGGAAACATAGATTGATGCTGCAAACGTAGGAGTTAGAAGTATGGGAACATTATGAGGGTTTGTGAAGGGATCCCTTCGACTATCACATCTGCCCTGTTAAATCTAATCTTGAGCCACTGCAAGGAAGCAACCAAAGTGAAACTGTAGGAGAAGGTAAAAGTCTCTGATTTTCTGAAGGAGATGAAGCAGATGGAGAGAGAGAAGAAGAGAAAGCAGGAAGCTGAGGTGGAGCATGAGGAGAAAGTTGAGGATCTGTAGGAGGAGAGAGGTGAACAAGGAGTATTTCCTGGGAAAAATATGTCCCCAGCTCAGAGTTGAGACTTTTAAACCAGCACTATTCTTCAGAGTGAAAGGGAATTTGGATGGCTTCACCTAAATAGATCCTGGCTCCTAAAGAAACTTGCTTCAAGTACCATGGGTGCTACGGAGTCGAGAAGAGCTTGCCGTTGGAGAAGATGACATAATGTGGAAACTTGCCTGGGATGTGTGGTTGCTCTATCAAAATACTGAACAATAGGTTGATTATGACCAGTGGAGAAAGAATGCTGACATCAGACGAACAAACTTTGAAGAACAGACAACAAGCAATATGTTCACTAATACTCGCTCCATAAGTCAGTAAATGACTTCAGCTGTGTCTGTCAAACATTCATCAAGATGCAGCCACAAGAGGTACCACTACCAGGTGAGAGATCGCTGCACATCACTACCTGGAGCCCTAAATCTCTCTCCCAACTCCAATCAGCTTCACACCATCCTAAGTCATCAATATGCTCTTGTTAAAGTAACCTTTTAGTATAGCCTTGCCAGATCTCTTACATCATTGAACCACATAATGGCTAACAACATAAAACTGTATTTGTTGTGCAGATTGCCCACACTGTGGAAAAGCCCCAAGAGAAAGTATTGAAGAAACATGCATCCAAGCATTTTTCAATTTTTCCCTCTTTATATTCACTTAGATAGATATAGTCCAAATGACTTCGAAAAATATGGAAAGGTTTGTATCATTTTCAAACTATTATATGCCACTACTGGTCAGTTTTTAGTGGATGTGAGAAGCCATGAGGAATATTTGTGAATGTCAAGAAAGTTATCACTTTAAGGGTGTTCCCCACATTCAAGATGGACTGTCATTGTACAGGTCACATTGTGGACTTCATTTCACACACTGAAATGACACAGCTCCAGTATAGAAGATAGCTTAGGGAATCATTTGTGCCTATATCTTACTTACCAACAAGGAAACCCACATCTGGGCAGATTGAGTTCAGCCAATTAGCCAACACTGTACTTTCTGGGCCAGTTCCCTCACACGACAAAGCATCAGATCATTTCTAAAGATTTTGCGTGATTCTGAGATTTAAGGTAATCCTCATGACACGTATTAAGTATTATTCTTTGATCCTGGCAACTGTTACAATTCTCATTAGAAAATTACCTACACTCTGGGGTTTGACTCTGAAGCTTGTGTTGGGTTTGGAAATTCAGATACAGGGTACATGAAAATATTTTAGGCCCCCATGCAATGAAATCTCCAACATGTGAAGGGATCTCAACTCTGTCTAAGTTTTATAGAGCTAACCAAGACAATCACAGGGGGGGGTATGGAGATATAAGATGAGCAGCACCTATCATGCAGAGGAGACAAGATGGCATGGCAAGTAACACCAAACACCACTAAGAGCAACTTAAATTAAACTAATGAATTGACATTGTGTACTGATCTGAGAGTCTGGGGTCCCAGTCGAGGGACTGAAGAGATATTTCACCACATATTAAGAGTGGTTTACTTCACAATAATACCAAGCAAAAAAGACCTGTGTTCCTGCAAATGAAGAGAGTGCCACCAACTGTCTGTTCCTGTATTATCTGACCAGTGGTCTGATGATACCTTTGACAAGGGTTACCACACTTTGGATGCATTTTGGGGAGGAACATTCCTCACACAAATGGAACACTTAGGAAACTCAGGCCCATATTCATGAAAAATTGAGCACACTAACACAAGCTAACGTCATTTCCTAACGATATCTGTGTGCCATATTTATAAAATGGCACACAATGGTGCTAAAGAATGACTGGTGTCTCAAAAAAAGTTGCTAGCCGGTGACAGATGGCTTTAGGGGAAATAGCGCTAATGGGTCAAAAATGACTCTCTGCTGTTTAGAAGCACAATATCTGCCGCTAGTCAGCCTAGTGTCAATTTTTGACGCAATTTTTGACGCAAAAGCAAACCAAAAAATTACTCCTGTCTGAGTATAGACAAGAGTCATTACCACTACCTCGATGCCTACCACAGGGGATCAGTGTCCCTAGGGCAAGCCCAAAACCCCCAGTGCCAGCCAGGGGACCCCATGTAACACACCACACACATACACATACACTTACCTACAGCTTACCTGGGATGGGCTCCCTCCTCCTGTAGTGTCCATGTGGTGTGGGTGGTGGTGATGCGGGGGTTTGGGGTGGCCATCTCTGTGCCCATTCCATGGTGTTTCCCAATGGAAATGAGCCTACCTGCATATTCCACTTGTGTGTCGTTTCGGCGTCGGGTGTTAAATATGGCCCTGGGGGCTAGTGTCATTTTTATGAAGGGAATGCCTACCTTGCATCTCATTGACGCAAGGTGGGTTGGCACTTCCTAGAAATGGAGCTTACTCCAATATTTTGACACTAGACAGGTCTAGCATCAAAATATATATATGAAGTTAAACTAGCGCTACTTGAACGTGAAAGTTAATGACGCTAAGGTGACCCTAGCCTTCCATAAATATGGGCCTCAAGGTGTGAGCTTTCTTGAGCAATGTGAAAATAGTAAGCTCAGAAGTAGGGTGAGAGAGTGGTAGTACAGTGCCTGAGACTTCTGAAATTCCTGTTTGGACACTGAATCCAGGCCCCTTCGACCATATGCAAGGGGTGTTCATGCAGGACGAGAAGAAGAGGTGGGCGGATGAGCTCCAGTGCAGAGATCTTTGTGATTATTGCAGACGATAGGGCAATAAGTTTGTCACTGTTTTCGGCTGTCACTGATGGATGTGAAAGTTCAATAAACTGGCTAATCCATCAACGGCCTTCATTTCAACTTCAGTGAAAATTCTGATTCAGGTGCAAACTCCAGTTTTGTGAACCAAAGCAGGATTCTGATTTGGGTGACACTTAAGCACCACCAATATTTTTGCCTCAGTAAAATCCACAAAGCCAGACAAAATATTAGACTGAACACTTCAGAATGGAGGAAAATACATTGAGTTAGGGTGATAATGTACAAATCAGAGATCCAATACTCCAAATGATGCGTGCGACCACACCAAATAAATGCCATACTCCATTATGTTTACATGTATTCCTTACTAAATTAGTCTACCTCTATTACATGGTGGATAATATAACCCCTTACGAGGTAAGACAATATAGCTGCTGACAGTCTGAGACCAGTATAATGTAAGAAATATATAAAAAACAAAATGAACAAAAACAATGACATGGTCACACTCCCAGCCCTGTGAACACTCGTGTATCCACCTGTAGTCCCTTGTCTCTAGTCAGGGGAAGCCATTTACGCAGAGCTGTGGCTCATTGTTTGAGAATCCAACCCTTAAACCTACACGCAAGAGCGTTCCTTAAGTCAGGCCACTAGTTCTCTGTGCATTTTAGTTTTGGTTTAGTTACACAGACAATGATCATAATAATAATATTAAATGTTTACACCATCTGATATTAATAGTAAAATTAACTCTGAGGTTTCAAAGGTTTAACTATTGATTCAATAGTCCAGGTGAAATTCAATTAGGCAAGTCCTCACACTGTACAAGTGTGCCACTAAGTGGATAATCATAATAAGCATTTCCATTTAAAACAAGCATTTGCAATGGAATGGGTCTCGCATTTTCTTGAGTTAGAGCTATTAGCGTTGCAAACACCTAACCGGACTTTTCTTGCCACATAAACTGAAAATCAAAAGTAAAACAGTTTCACATAAGCAAGCCAATGGTTGCGATGAGCGTGAAGGGAACACAGAAAAGGAAACAAAAGTTTGCTCACAGTCAAACGTATCTGCAAAAGTGCAATTATTCATGTAGTTGGCAAAAATGCAATTATCCATGTAACAGGGTGGATGTCATGCAAAGCGCTCTACTACTGCCCAACAAGATCGTGCGGCATACGAAATAAAAAGAAAAAGTAGTCCAGAAGCCATGTGGAAAATATGGAGCCTCGTATGTTTTCAGAAGTTTACCGTTGCTGTAGAAGAGGGCTAAACACTGGAAAAGGAATGACGTATGCATGCCTTTCACTAATGAAATCAAGTGAATTTCAGAAGGCAAGCCCATGAACCAACCAAACTGATGCGCATGACATGGGCATGGTTAACAACACACAGAGAGATTACAACAGTGCTTGTGCGCTCAATCCTAAAAAAAAAGTAAGCTAGAGGCGCACCAAACTCCATTTCCGAAGGTGTAAAGCAAACCCACTTAGTAATTGAGAAACTCAACTTGTGCACGACACTGAAATTAACAAAAAAAAAAAAAAAAAACGTATGACTGCATGGAAAGAGATTATTAATTGCCATTTTACCTCATACCCTAAAGTTCGACCATTGTTGGTTTTCCATGAAATGGCTTGCCATGAAATCATAATGACCGAGGCTGATAGACTCCGTGCTGAAATGGCAGCTGGTGCGTCTGTGGGTTCTGCAGATCCATAAAAATAAAGCACATCGTACTTATAAAGTAAATCGTTCGTTTTTTTCAAGTAAACAATATTAATAATGCTGCTTTTATATATCAGTAGTACTGTTTTGCAGCTTTGAAAGTCTGAAATCAACAGCTATATTATCACATCAACATAACTAATTTTGATGAGTAGGCGTTGGGAGGACTAGTAGATTTTCAAGTGTGACTGAAGGTTTCAGGCAAAACTGAGCTACGAGTGAAAAGCTCACTGGAGTGAATGACCACGTCCCTCCAGGTCATTAAAGACACTGAGGAAGATTTATCAAGGCTCTGGCTGGTTCTAAGTCACAAAAAGCCATGCAAATCGGTATACAGTATTGATAATCGATTTCCTTACCAGCACAAAAATTGTTTTTCACTAGAAAGATGCCTGACAATTACTTTGCATCAGGAGGGCATTTTATGGGTGCTACATCTGCTTTCCCAAGCTGCTAATCCATGCTTCCAGCCAAGGTTTTAGATGCAAAGCCCAATCTGGTAAAATTTACAAGCAAGGCTTTACACCAAAAAATTAGACTTCCTCGAGGTAGGTACACAAATTGAGAAATGTTTTCCTTTCTCCAAACTGTACAGCACACATACAAAGTGGGAACGTTTAAAAGTAAGTCTGAGCGTAGAATTGTGTTCTAGGTGAAACCTTGGAGAAACCTTTGCACTAATGTGTAAAGATGTGTGCAAGGCCCTAGGAAGCCAAAACGTGCACTACTGCTTGCAATAAAGAAGCCACTTCATATCTATGGCTTGCCAGCAAATTTAGATTTAGGTTAAGTACATTTATAAAAGAAATTCCTGTGTGTACTTCACTAGTTCAGACTTGTAAAATATCGACATTTATAGGGCTTATAACATACCCTCCTCTGCGGAATACACAGTTTCTACTGGGCTAAAAGGCCCTTCTCCTTTATTGTTATATACACCGACTTTAACTTCATATGGAGAAAAAGGCAAGATGCTTTCATTTCGGAAGACGTATTTTCCTACATCTGGAGATGTAACAACCGTCTTTATCCACGAGGTGGCGGCAGCTGGTCGAAAGGTAATTACATATCCAAATCCTTCTCCATTTTGTAGTTCTTCAGGAAGAGGCTATAACAATACATAACAAATATCGGATACTGTTATGTCCGAAGCGTGCAATTTCTGAACAAAGCGAACACATAACTTTCTCTCTCTAACACGGTCAAGTTGTGACACCTCTCGCATGCAGGTTAGGGAAAGAAGTATCCCCATCACACAGTGAAAGGATATTTTTAAGCATTGACTTCTATGACTTTACAGAAGAACAATATTTTATAAAGTCATAGGAGCCCATTGGTCCCTTACTCCATCTTTTTAAAGCGATGCAATGCATGTAGCTGCGAAGAATAACTATGGATTTTAACAATTACTTTCAAAATAGTTGTACTTCGGAAACATTGATAAAATACAAATATAGTATTTTTATTTTATGAACACCATCAATAATAAAATATACACACGGCCATAGCTCGTATTTATTGTTAAATGGTTCTCAATGGTACTCATTTTAGCAGTCTTAAAAAGATGAAAGACTTAGCAGTCTTACTAGGATGGAAATCTGTAATCACGAGATCATACACAGAATTCACTTTGTGATGGGTTGTACAAGTTGTGGATTGCAAACCACACTGTTGGGCCCTGAGCTGATTTTTGGTGGGTAGCGAAATGCCAAGCAATGAAGACAGGTGTCTTTAAATTCAGCATTTATCTCTCACATTTGTTGCACTTCAAAAACGGAGGTGGAACATCAGGCTATGTTTTCTGACAAATTGCTGCTTTTTTGACATGGTGATTGCTGTTTACAAACTCCTCTCACTTTGTGATCAGAGAAAGAAAAGTAAGGTGAATTATGAAACCATGTTGCTGGGGAACAGGTGTGTGAAATGAAAGGCCATGTGGTGTCATTTTTTTGTAGCACACAATTCAATTCAGCTTTATTTCGGCATGGCTATGCCCTTAAAGCACATTTAATACACACTCTTCAATAAAAACTCAATGTAATAAAAGATAAAACCATTAGATTCTAAAAACAGATTAGAGGAACATTTCATCTACAGCGCATAAATAACATTTCACAAAATCCAGAATATAAATTATCTTACAATAGTTACACTCAACACTAATATAGACTACATAATAAAATGTATACTTTAGAAATCAAAAAGTTTGGTTCTCAAATGCCATATTGCCTCTAAAGATTTTGCCAATGCACATGCCACAGTCCCATGCGGATCTGTTCTATAAATCCTGAGGGCCAAGGGCCAATCTCTAATACCCAGAGCTTTCCAAAGAGGCCTAATCCAGTGCACCCTCTGCCTAATATACACCGGGCAGTGGAATAAAACATGAGATATTCTCTGTAGTCAAACATTCCATTGGGCAGAGGTCTACACAGGACTTGGAATGCTTCCATCTTGAGGTAAAATCGTGAAGCGGTAGAGAACCAATTCTAAACCTAATGTAAAGTGCACGCGCATAATGTACCAAAATCATATCAACATAGGGCTCAAATTCATAGTTCCATTTACTGTTAAAAAACTATCAGTTAAACTAAAGGACGAAACTGAGGCCAGCTGTGCGACTGTCCGATTCATCCAATATGTTTCCTTTAAAATTTGAGTAGCCCTCTTTGGGAGTTGCAAAGGATCTATCCAAAAGGATCCTAACCCCAGAGTATAAAAAGCCTTTTTCACATATCTGCACCTGAGAATTTTTTCGCGATGTTGAGAAACTAACGCCGCTCGTAGCCATATTCTATACAGTTCTAAAAAGTCTGTTGACCATAATCTTATCCAGTACTGCAAAAGTCTCAAAGCGGCTATATCCACAATAGAATATAAGTTCAAATCCATTTGAATAGGAAGTGTGGGGGAGCTCGAAGGAATTTTAAACAAGGCTTTGAGGAAAAAGTTCCCGCTCTCTCTAAATCCAATAAATTACCATAACCCCATAGTTCGGCGCCATTAAGTACTCTTCCTCTAACTTGACTTTTATACATTTCCATTGCAGGTGAGATTGAGAAGCTAAGGGATCTACCAGCAAATCTCAAATTGCCTCCTGCTTTTTGTTTTAAAGACATAATACTTTTTAACAATTGAGCTTCCAACTTATGCATGTCCTCCAACTTAATTCCCAGATAGGCAAAGTCTAGAACTCTTTCTAAAGTATTATCGTCCACTGATATCCCTTTTTTCACTCTGCATTTAAGGTCACCGAAAACTATGTATTTGTTTTTGGTGGCATTAATTTGTATGCCAAAATCCCTGCAAAATCCTGAAAATCCCTCAAGGGGTCTGTTAAGGCTGTTAGCAGTTTGGGAAAGCAGGAAGGTGTCATGCGCAAACAAGAGACATGGGTGGTCATTCTAACCCTGGCGGTAAAAACCGCCAGGGCGAATGACCGCGGTAGCACAGCCAACAGGCTGGCGGTGCACCGCTGGGCATTCTGACCGCGGCGGTTCAGCCGCGGCCAGAAACGGAAAGTCAGCGGTGTACCGCCGACTTTCCGCTGCCCTTGAGAATCCTCCATGGCGGCGGAGCGCGCTCCGCCGCCATGGGGATTCTGACACCCCATACCGCCATCCTGTTCCTGGCGGGTCTCCCGCCAGGAACAGGATGGCGGTATGGGGTGCCGCGGGGCCCCTGGGGGCCCCTGCAGTGCCCATGCCAATGGCATGGGCACTGCAGGGGCCCCCGTAAGAGGGCCCCACTTTGTATTTCAGTGTCTGCATTGCAGACACTGAAATACGCGACGGGTGCCACTGCACCCGTCGCACCTTCCCACTCCGCCGGCTCAATTCTGAGCCGGCGTCCTCGTGGGAAGGGTGTTTCCCACTGGGCTGGCGGGCGGCCTTTTGGCGGTCGCCCGCCAGCCCAGTGGGAAACCCAGAATGACCGCCGCGGTCTTTTGATCGCGGTACTGTCTTCTGGCGGTTCCCGCTTGGCGGGCGGCTCCCGCCGCCCGCCAAGCTCAGACTCAGGCCCATGGTGTCTTTCCACCTTTCAGTTTTAGAGCATAATTTTCACAGTCGTAGAGACAGGTAAGGCAAGCTTTTATAAAAAGTAGAAAAAGTGTAGGAGCAGGCACATATCCCTGTCTCACCCCCTTCTGTAATGGGATTTCCCCTGTCAATTCACCATTCATACCACACCTTATTCTGGCAAAGCTATTGAAATGTAATTCCTGGATCAAGGTAATCAAAGCGCTCAGGATACCAGCCCTACTCAGGATCTCCCATAGTGTATCTCATGGGACCAAATCAAAAGCAGATTTAAGGTCCACAAAAGCAACACAAAGTCTTCCAGCGTCCAGGTCAACAGTTTTCCATTTAAGTTAGAGGAAGCAGAAGACCTGGTCTACTGTACTAGTCTTGTGTCTGAAGCCTGCCTGGAGGTGGGATAGGATATCATTTTCCTCCAGCCAATCCTGAAGTCTACATAAGACTTGATAAGAAAAAAAATTCTGCAGATTGTCTAAAACACTTATAGGTCTATAATTTCCCAGGATCGATCTATCCCCTTTTTAATGAATTGGAACGATTATTGCACCTTCTTGGAGCGAGGGGGAATGCAGCCTACCGCACCTGCATTGGACACATTATTTATATAAGGTCCCCAAAAACTTAAATCGGACTTGTACAAATCCGATGGAATTCCATCTAGCCCAGGCGCCTTACCCGATTTTTGTGCTCTAATAGCTGACACAGTCTCTTCTAGAGTAAACGGAATAATTGTGTCAGTGCCCGAACAAACAATCTTTGGTATGCTCACTGAGCTTGGAGAAGGCACAAACTCCTGTTTATAAAGGGCAATGAAATAATGCAAAAAAACATCAGGAGGAATATGGCAATGAGGTTTGGGGGTTTACATTCCATCCTTCATGAGAAATCAATGACCAAAACTGCTTGGGGTTGTTTTGGTTGGCTGCTAATAATAATTCCTGCCAGGTTGACTCTTCCCAATTGTTCTTCCTGGACTATATCGTAAGAGTGTACTCACGCCTTGCAGAAATTATCCTTTCTTTATCTTTTGAGCGTGTTGCATCCAAAAGTCTACCATTCTACATGTTTTATTAAACCACGTACAGTTACCTTCTCTCGGCTGTGGCCTTCCCTTACTCATTTTAAAGAATAGGTCTTTTAGGGAGGAAAAAGTTCTACATGAGTATCCATAATTAGATTTGGGTTGCACGCAGAAAATATAGCAAGTGATTTATTGGAGGAGACTAGATTGTGCAATTTGGCCACTAAAGTATTAGAGTTTATAAAAGACTCCCATTTTATAGCACATGTGTTGTTAGACACCATAATGGTTGTCGTGGCCTCATGGTCACATTGATTATTAATTACTGTGGAAAACCATCTATGGCACTCCACCAAAATAGGGGAGTGGTCACTATTGCATTGCTCACCCACCGTAAGATCTTTGAATTCGTGCTATATCCTTATATCGATGAGCACATAGTCGATTAAGCTGCTATAGGATCCTCTAAAAAAAATAGGTTTGCAGGGAAACGGAGGTAACATGGCCATTACCTGGCCGGAGACCGTGCATTACCATAAGGAGGATGACTTGGAGGGCCCTAATGCTAGCTTTAGGTTGCTTGCTTAACAATGGGAAATTTGAGATTCCCCATATAAGATCTTCTGCCTGGATTAATTCCGAAAAGAGAAAATTTGGCTCCAGGGACACATTTAGATCCCCTGCTATGATGATAAAATGTGTTGGAGAGAATTGCGAGACCAAGGCATTCATTGCACTTATACTATTAGACGATTGACACATAGAAGCCTAGGACCATGGTTAAGCCTAATTGCAACTACCAATATATCAAGGGAGTCAACAAATATTTCTTTCAGTTCACCTGCCAAGGAGATTTTTATCCAGGTGAGAAGCCCCCCCCCGCTTGCTCTGATATGGATGGACTAGCCTTCTTACAAAATGAAGTAAACCCCTGTCTGTAGACATTTGTAGTAGCCCATGTTTCCCGAAATAGACAAATGGTAAAATCATCAATAAAAAGCCCCCACTCCTCATCAATAAACTTGTTGCGTATTCCAGCTACATTCCAGGAAATTAGTACAGGATTCATAGGCGTTAAGGCCCCGGACTCTCTTAGAAATGGTTTAAGATTAGAGATTGAATTTGAATGCTCACCAGCCACATTTCAATCCTTTGCAAAGGAAGAGGACATAAGAGAAAACAATTTGGTGCACATTAGGGATTCTTTCAAAGATGTGCCCCCTGTAGAATACAAGTTATTAGCAGAAAAACTAGGAAAAGGGCACAGTCAGTCAATATCGGAAAGTTCAGCCGATTGAAAGGTTCTTGAGGAGTTCTGTGATCTCACCAAGTCTGCGCATTCAGTACCAGATATCTCAGGACACTCCTTCGTATGGAAGAAGTCTGTCAAGGGGCCCATGGCAGTTGGTATATTAATTGCGCTTGGGGTTGGAGAAATATGACCCAAACAGTTTTGCCAACTGGTCACAACAATAGGAGCACCCTTGCTCCGAGAAGCTCGGTGACCTTCCATTGGATACGGACTTCCCAGCAACGCTGCACATTCTTTCCTCGTGGTCAGGGGATGCTTCTTTGCCACTAGCAATGGAGTCATAGGTCTCATCTTGTCTTGCCCAGTACTCATAATAGGGGATGCCCCCGGACGACTATTCCTCTCTCCGGCTGGGAATTCTGGAAAGCAATGGATGAGCCACTTCTGAGTGGATTGCACATTTTCAGTGACAGTAACCCTTTGACCAGCTTGGGACAAGTGAGCATGAGTTCTACAGTGTCCCAGTTCCCTGGATTGTCTAGATAGCACTTAACAGCAATTATGTCTGAGTATGTAATAGATCAATATTGCCTAATGTGCCTTATCCAGAGAACAACTTTATTCTTTAGTGAATGACTGTCTTTTCTTTTGGTTGAAGGAACTAATGGTAATTTACACATATAAATTGGGTAGCCATTGATGTTGTGCTTAGAACCTGGCAAGACATGGGGAAAGTCACGTACCAAATTCTCATAAGAGCGGGTTGTGGATAGCAAACCCTTTAGTATATTAACACCCTCATTGTCAGAATTAGGCAGGTGTACTCTGAGCCTATCATCGAGCCTAGGAGAATCCTTATTAACCATGCTTCTTTGGAGAGGACGAGAAGGGAGCTTAGAATTTGTGCCTTCTCCGTGGAAATCCCCAGTGTTCCACTTCCCTTCAATAGGTCGAAGGAGGTTAAGGGTCTCCATCAGCATTTGTTTCAGAGCCTTTACCTCCTCTCTTAAGCTAACAATTGCAGGACCACATCCTCCAATGAGGAGGCTCCAGCAGGCTCAGAAATAAGTATATTGGATATTGAATCATGGCTACTAGATTCTATCAATTTATCATGACCTCCCATTGGCAAGAAGCGACTGGAGCTGGGGATTTCATGGATAATGGCACTGCATGATATGACCTTCTAAGCGTTGGTGGGTAAAGGATTGCCATTCAAAGATGCCAAGTTAGGGTCATCTGGAACCCCTCGGGTAGAAAAGGAGTCCGTAGGAATTCTTACACAATCTAAATCACCCTTAATAGGGATTTTAGGTTTAAAATATGATGAGAAAGAGCCGCTATTCGGCCCCTTGGAAGATCACTTACTATTCCCCTTCAGCAGGGATTCAACTTCATCAATCAGTGAGTCAATATCACTGGTGACACAGTTAGAAGCAATGCGGTAAGTTTAAGCAACTTAGGCACTTTTGATTAAACTGAACCTACTGTTGGACTCCCCTTGGCCTTGCGTTTCCCCATTCTCAAAATTCAGAACAGGAACATTGAAAAGACAAAGGCCTACCTTTTGCTTCGTGAAGACTTTCCCAAAGGGAGCCCGGCCTCAGTCGACCACAAACAGCACTGGCAAAAACAGTTTGCAACAGGAATGCACTAAGGCACCCAGAGAAAATAATAGACCAGACTCCAATAGGGGGAGGCTCCTTAAATGGCATGTATCACAACTCAATAAGAAAAGATTGAGTCTGGGACTCTTTGTAGGCTCGAATCCACCAGTGCGTCCTGCACCGTGGAAAAAGAGATGATGCTAAGTAGAGCAGGGGGTTAGGCTCCTCCCCCTGGAAACCACGCCTCCAGGCACGATTTGGTCCGGGACCCCTCGTAGGCTCAGGTCCAGCAGCGCATCCCACTCTACAGAAAAAGAGATGGCGCTAAGTAGAGCAGGGGTTTAAGCTCCTCCCCCTAGAATCCATGCCTTCAGGCACGATTTGGTCTGGGACCCCTTGTCGAAACACTTTATTTGGTAATAGATATTCACTGGGACCTGATTTCCACACATCATTTGTGTGCAATATAGTTTTATGAGTAAAACTGACTGTGAATCTTTAGAGGCTATTTCCATGGAAAATCTGCTGTTTGTAAATTAGATTTTCTACCAAAAGATGCTTGAATTACATTAAACAATTTCCCATCACATGTCCACTAAAGGTAGGTGGGTCGCAAAAGTTTGTCATACTAAAAATTGAGATGTGGTTCTAAAAACTTCGGGAT
Organism: Pleurodeles waltl; assembly: GCF_031143425.1. Taxonomy (NCBI): domain Eukaryota; kingdom Metazoa; phylum Chordata; class Amphibia; order Caudata; family Salamandridae; genus Pleurodeles; species Pleurodeles waltl. The sequence goes on along the minus strand of NC_090448.1, from coordinate 120,685,917 downwards.
CCACTGCTATAGTGGATGCATTAGTCCAATAATCCACCAAACCTGGGGAGGTTATTGTAAATGATCACAGAAGAGTAGTGAAGTATTTTATAGTTATAGTGAAGTTGTAACTTCACAAATAGTCTGTAGTTAGGATATTAGACACTGGCTTTCATATTGATATGATAGTTTTTCCTCATTATTGTACTAAAATATTATAAATACTTTTTTGTTTCTGTCCATTTTATTAATTTAGTGCCACAGTTTAGGAACAGACAGCAGAGATTCATATGAATTTCATACTACATTTTATACCTCAAAAAGCAAATTTGAAAGTCTTACGTTAAGTTGTCCACAGTACTCAATATTGTTTTGGAACATTTTGAGAGATATATTGTTTTTTTGTTGTTTTTATGTAATGAATGTCTATTTGATTTATAAGCTGCATTTGATTCTCAGTTGCATTATCATGCAACTTGGCCTTCTTCATTGTTTCTTTATGTGGTCACTGAACTCCTGGAGAATAGCAATATATCTTGAATGGGGTCTTGATCCCATAAACATAGTACAATATTAAAAAATCAGCAATAGATGTTTTAGGCAATTTCAAGCAATTAAGGGTCTAGCATTAGCTCACCTGGCTGTACCATAAATATTTTTTTGTGAAAAGAAGGAGTGCAAAATATCTGCATTTATTAAACAGATGTTGCTAACTCCACCAATTTCACAAACATGACTAAATATTTTTTTTAAAACATAACTGTACCTACAATGAGCAGATAAAGTTACCTGTTCCCAGTTTGTGTGACCACAGTGAAGTATACCTGTTTAGTTTGCACAGATATAACCTAATTTCCCTCTTGATTACTTAATGGCCCAATCTCTTTGAATTCACTCTGAACCATGTGTGTAACCTACTAATCAATCACTACGGTGTTTCATGCTGAATGGAATGCCTACAGGAAGGTCCCACTCATGTTAAAACAGCTAGCAAGTGTGCAAAAGAATATCCTCCATCTGTCCAGCTGGACTGCATCCTTTCTCGACTACACTTACACTAATGTGACCAAGTAGTCTCAAATTCTCTGAAATATTTCTGACTGCTTGTGTCCAGATAGGCTTCCTCTGAGTCTCTACTTCTTGAATATTCTTTCCTTCTTAGTCCATGACTCCACCCCATTTATTTGATACTAGGTTGTTCATTAATTCCACTAAATGCAAGATAGAATTGTATGTCAAGCAAAAAGAGGTTCTGATAGCGGGACAGTTTTCCTATAATAGAATAAAAGAATGAAGAATGTAGAATGTTTGAAGGTGGAATGTGGAATGCGAGAAATAGGGAGAAGTTAGTTGGCTCAAGGGATTCAGTGTGGAGTGGGTGATATTGATGAGCCTTAAGGTATGACTATATTTTGTATAACAAACAAAATATTTAATTTAGTGAAACGTCAGTTTTCTGTTCACAACAATTTGGTGACAAGCGTTATATGGGCTCATCAATACCATTTTACCGAGTTTCTATGGAGGCGGAAGTCACCGTGTTGACGTCTTGAAGACTTCAGGTGTTGGAGTCTTGAAAACTGCAGATTGACGGAGAGGTGCAGTGCGGATCGGCAAGTGGCCAGCAAGATATTTGCTGAGAAACCTGCAAGCAAGTACTTTCTAATTTGTTTATTTTTCTAATTGACCGCACGCTGAGCAACGTCTTTCGAACATTGCTGTTGCTGCTGATTACGTTGTGCCCAACTTCCCTTAAAAATAACATGCTTCGCTGCGTTACCGTTACAGTCCATACAAAGCCAACTTCCTACAGAAATTAGGATGGTGGCCATCTTGCATTGGGCAATAAGGGTAATCTCCAGCAGAAACAAGACGATAATGGTGGCCATTTTAAGTGTCAATTGTAGAAAATAAGCTCAATTTCCTGCATGAAGAGGACGCAAACAGCTGCCATTTTAGGTTGCAATTTATGTGTTGAAAAGTCATTGGAAACAGTTGTGTGTTCAGGAACATAATTTCAATACAGAAAAAATTGTTGCCACAGCTATTTCGACAAGACAAGAAGTACAATTCATGAACAGTGATACACCATTTATTGTGTTAGTGATATTTTGAACATCAGCAATATGGCTCATAGTAATATTATAAATCAACCTACATAATTTTTAAATAATCCTGGCAAACCAACAATGAAGTGGAAAAACAGACACAGAGCATTTGAAAATTATCTAGTAGCTATTGATGAAAACAAAATTGATCAAGAACGGAAAAAAATATTGATGTTTGGCCTAATAGGTAATACTGGTCAGGAGATTTTTGATAATTTACCTGAATTTGAATCAGCTTCGGGTCAATTTATTCCTTTGAATGAATATGAAGAGGCAGTTAAACGAATGGAAAAACAATTCACTGAAGAACCTAATGTTATGGTTGAATGACATAGTTTTTTTTTTTTTAAGTAAGCCAATGGAAGATGAAAGTATTGAAGAATATTTTGCTTCTTTGAGAGCCTTAGCGTCTTCATGCAAATTCAATGAGATGACAGACATTTATATTCAAGATTAATTTGTATTTCAATGTTATTAATTAAAGAGTCAAGAAAGATTACTTGCATGTAGAAATCCTACATTACAAGAAGTCATCGGCATAGCTAAAGGAATTGAAAGTTCGATGCTAAAGCTTTAATGTCTGTTGGTTTTTCTAAAATGGATGTGTATATGGTACAAGATCTCAAGACTAAATTCACGGACAAAGGCAAAGATAACAAGTTTGATGGAAGAAAAGGTGTACAATTTTATAGGTGTGGAAGGTGTTCAACAATTCTAAATGCCCTGCCACAGAAGAAAAAATGTGCCAAATGTAAAAACACAAGGTAATTTTCCTGTTGTATTTAGCGGTATAATCTGGTTAATAGAGTTAGTACTGTGGATGAGTTTGATGAAGAAATGTGTGCAAATATAGTTTTAACCATTGATGATGACCTTAGCAAAAGTGTGTTGAACTGATTTAAAGCTCCACTTGGAGTTGTCAGCAGTGGTGGCAAAGAGTTGAAAGTTATGGTGGATTCAGGGTCTCCCATTACCATCTTACACCTAGGTAATTTTCAACAGTATTTGGAAAGATATAAAATTGTTAATGATGTGAACCCAAAAGTGTATGGAGAATTTGATATTAACATGTTATGGGATTTCTGTAACACTCTTTAGTTCAAAGATCGCAGTGTCAATACTAAAATATATGTGGCTGAAAATGGCAGGAATATTGTAGATTGGCAACACTTAGGCAAATTAGGAATAAGTTTGAAACCAGGGTCACCAAATCCAATAGTCCTTGGAGATATACCATATTCAGAAGCAAGTAGTGTAGAGGATTTTGGTACTTATTTAACACTTGAACATGTCTTGGCAGACAATCAGAAAGTGTTTGTGAACCACGTGGGATGTGTAAAAGGTTTTGAGCATTTAATTAAATTAAAAGCACAAGCTACTCCTGTGGTACACAAAGTTCGGCCGGTTCCTAGGTCAGATAGAGGGGAGGTGAAGAAACGTTAAAAAAATAGTGTGATGAGGGTGTAATTGAATGTATGGATTCTTCAGAGTGGGTATTGGCTATTATTGTTACAAAGAAGAAAACTGATGGTATAAGGTTATGTGCTGACTTGAGGTCCTTGAACAAAAAGTTTGCGGTGGACTGTCATCCTTTACCCAGGATTCAAGAAATTCTGACAGCCACTAATGGATTGAGATATTTTTCTTTGATTGATCTTAAGTCAGCGTATCATCAAGTGAAATTGTCTGACTCATATAAGGATCATACCACATTTGTAACACCTTTTGGGGTGTATAGGTATGTACGACTACCTTTTGGACTTGCATCAGCTGCAAGTGTATTTAAAAAACTAATGGGCATGTTGTTTAAAGATATGGAAGGCATTCAGAAGTTTCAAGATTACATTTTAATACGTGCGCAAACAATTACTGAACACAATGCTATTTTAAATAAAGTGTTAACAATTTTAACAGAAAGAAGGATGACAGTTAGCAAGTCAAAATGTAAGTTCTTATGCACAAATTGAATATTTAGGGCACATGTTATCATCTGAAGGAATAAAACCAAAGGAAGATTTACTGAAGGCATTTCGTGAAGTACCCATTCCTAAGGATAAAGATACTCTTAAATCGTTTCTTGGTTTGAGTGAATACTATTCTAGGTTCATTACGGATTATGCTAATTTGGTTGAACTTCTTAGAAAGTTATTGAGGAGGAAGGTGAAATTCGAATAAACGGATGAACAACAGTCTGCATTTAAATACACAAAAGATGCCATATTAATGGCACCAGCCGTTACAGCCTTATGATACTAAAGGGCGTAACAGAATTACGGTGGATGCTAGTGCTACGGGGATAGAAGCTATATTCTCTCAAATTGTGTCAGTAAAGGAGTACACAGTAGCGTTTATTTCTTGAATGCTTCGGAAGTCTGAATGTTATTGAAAGGGAGGCTTTGGCTTGTGTATGGGCAGTGGAAAAATTGAAAATTTCTGTTGAGCAATGAGTTTGAAATAGTAACTGATCATAAACCACTTGTCTATATGATGGATGGAAGAAGTAATACAAAGGCATAACCTAGGTTAATCAGACTGATATCAAAATTGCAGGAATACAATTTTGTAATAAAACACATATCAGGTGGTTTGAACAGACATGCAGATTATTTATCCAGGTTATCTTTGGTAGATGATGATGACAGTGAAATACTAGATAATGAATGTGTTGTAGCTCATTTGGATGCTGTGGAACATTGTGATGGTGATTTCTGCTGATGAATGGGATGAGGCTTGTGAAAAAGATTTGATTTTACAGCAAGTTCTGAAATATGTTACCAATGGATGGCCTCCTAGCAGAAATTTGGATAATATATTAAAACAAATTCACAAGTAGCTAATGAATTGACTATTGAGTGTGGCATCTTAATGAGACATGAATTGTATGTTCCAGCTCAAATATTAAGGGAAAGATTGATTGATTTAGCTCATAAAGGGCACCCAGGAACTACTGCCACCAAATAATATTAAGATCATATTATTGGTGGCCGGGACATGACAGTGATGTTAATATGTATTTAGACAACTGTGTGGAATGTGTTAAGTCAGATAAACATTGGAAAGTGAGTAAGAAAGAATTACAGCTATACCTAATGCACTGTGGGAAAAAATAGCTATGGATATTTCATGCCTATTTAGTTTACTTGAGTCAGATATGCTTTATTAAATTGTGGTCACAGATTACTGTTCTAAATGGATCCATTGGGATTTTTTTACAAAACGTTAGTATAGACACTGTTATTGAGTTTTTAAAAAACATTTTTGCAATCAAAGGATTACCTAGAATTTTGGTGTCTGACAATGGTACACAGTTGACTTTGTTAAAGATGTGTACATTTTTAAGTAGGTATGGTATAGAACAAGAAAAAACTCCTCTTTACAATTCATCATCGAATGGTCAAGTTGAACGTATGAACAGATTCATGAAAGAAGGAATTCAATTAGCAGTTGCATCAAATTTAAATGTGTGTGATTATTTACGTGAAAGCGTTTATAGTTACAACAGTACTGTAAATTATACAACAGGATTTTCACCTTTCTTTTTGCTGAGAGGTAGGAAGGAGAAAACTTTACTTACTCCAAATTTTGGCAAGCTTGCAAACAGCTTCAATGCAGTCAAAATCATTGACGACAATGAACTTCAAGTTAAACAAAAAATTGCTAACAAACAAGAAAAAACTAAGATCTATTGTGATATGATTTATAGAGTTAAACCGAAAGTGTTCAATGTAGGAGATTGGGTTCTTATTAAAAAACCTTGTAAAGTTATGAAAGGAGGATCAGTGTATACTTCGCCTGTGCAGATTTTGAAAGTCACTAATGGTTCTGTGTTTTTGAAAGATAAAGGGTGGTGGAGTAAAAATGCAGTGGTTTTGTTAAAGACACATCAACTGAGGTTTTGGAGAAATGAAGGAAAAGCAAGGAAGTTGAATTCTGAAACACAAGATTATTTTGATTTTGGGGGTATTAAAGGAAGTGAAAGGAGTGGAAAATCCTATTGCAGATTAAAGGAAAGTAGTAATGCTGATGAAATAAGTAATGATAGTACTGCAAGTGTCAATGAAATGCAAAGTTCATAAAGAGAACAGTGAGAAGAAGTTGAAAAAGAGTTATGTGATGTTATTAATACTGGCTGTAATCTGAGAACTAGAAGAAAAGCAAATGTACCAAATAAGTACTCCGAGTTTGTAATGCATTGATATTTGTATTTATCTATTAGTTTTTTATTTTTCTGTTTGTTTTTGTTTGGGAAAAAAGGAGATGTTGTAATAGTAGAATGTAGAATGCAGAATGTTTGAAGGTGGAATGTGGAATGCAGGACATAAGGAGAAGTCAGTTGGCTCAAAAGATTCAGTGCGGAGTAGGAGGTATTGATGAGCCTTATTGTATGACTACATTTTATTTAATAAACTAAACATTTAATTAATTGAAACATCAGTTTTCTGTTCAGAATACCCAGGTGTAGGTAAGTGATCAAAAACTTGTAACCGTGATAATGGTCATAAAGTATTGATGCTAATAAACAGAATGGTGACCCATTTCATGCCCCCTCCAATGTGTGGTTGGTAAAGGGTCACAAAAGCCCTTTTATGACACAGAAAGCCTTTTTCGGTTCATAAAAGGGCTTTTTTAAAACACTGTAAAAAGTCTTTTAGGCGTCCAAAGCTGGTGATTTGGAAATTGCTGGGTTTGAGACTGCAAAAGGGCTTTGAACATCTGGCCAAATGTTCCTCAGACTAGCTGCATTCACACTATACTTCGGGAAGATTGGGAAAAATAGAAAAACAATATTTTGTATGAACATAGAGGGCAAAAGTGTTTTCTATCAGAAGGATTTCCTCGTTTAAACAAATGTTGCTCTATTGGATTCACATGAGTATTTCTATGGTTGATCTCCACTCAAAGCATTCATGTTACGTGGAGGCATAGATGGAGTGTTTAACTTAGCAACACAATTGGGTGAACCTTTACATCTGGCCGCAAATTACTGAGGTTTCAGATTTTTTGCATATTTATAGACCTGTCAAACTATTGTAACACTACACAAGGGGGTTGAGTGGAAGCAGATCCCCAAAGGGTTATACATTTCACATAGACTCTCGCTCCCATATCTTTTTCTTACTGACCACCTCTCATTGCTGCCACAGTAGCACCATTCATATGCTAGACATAATACAATAATCATTTTCCAGCTAATTACATAAGTAAACATAAATAATAATAATATTCTTCATTACAATTTTTTTTATTTCTATACATATAACCAAATAAGAAACTTACCTCCCATGTTATTACTAATTCTGACCTGCTGCCACCTCCACCACTTACTTCAGATGGCGGCACCTCAGGCACTGAAGAAAAGAGATACAATATACTTGCATTTTAATAGAAAATCATCCAATATTCACATTAAAAAATATAAATGGTACTATATGTCTCATTCATGGAAGCAAAATGACACACTAATTATAAATATATTTACTTTCTTTCTGCGTTGCTTGTGATGTTAGATTTTCTATGGTGCTCAAATATCACAAGTGTAAGAAATTGTATTACTGGTTGACAGTGGTGAAACCTTTTCCAAACTGATACCACAATTCTTTTCAGGGTGAAGTGACATGCAATCCCTAAATTAACCTGTGGTCAACCTTCGGGTAGCTTGGCACAAGGCAGTCTGGCTTAACGCAGTGACAATGTGCACAACACTTCAAACAGTAACACAGTGTGAAGACACCTTGAAAGGAGCCCAAAACAGTGTTGGCAAATAGAGCAATATTTAATAAATAAAACAAGACAAAAAAGATTTTAGAGAAAATAGTGCTAAAAGGTATAAAGCGCCAACTGTAGATATCTGGTAATGTCAGACTGGGACAAAGTCACAAAGTTTAGGCCGACTGTGATGGAGTGTGGGCCAGCTACAGGGACCCAGTTAGGCCCAGTGAACATAGTACCTTAAATTCTAGTTTGCAGAGCATTGAGTGGATCTACGTCAAAGATGTGTTGCGCAGCTAAAGTAATGCATCGGATCCAAGAGGCTGCAGTGCACGTTCCTGTTGCAACGATGTCAAGGATCCCGTTGATGAGGGCTTTCAATGTGAAGTCTAGAGTCAGGAATGTACCACACAGTCAGGATGATGCTCAGTTGTTTCTGGGGAGCTGTGAGACTGCGATGTTGAGTCGGATATCAATGTTGAGGCTGCCATTGATGGCAGATGTGAGGACCCAGCTGCAGTTCTGAAGGTGTTATGTGATGTGACAGCGATGCAACTTTTTGTGATAGGTCCAATCCATGCAGCAGTGGAGATGCATGGGTCAGTTCCACTTGATCCACACAGGCTGGCAAAGCACCTTAAGCCCACTTCCAAAGGTCCTGGATTGGGATACCACCACTGTTCAGGGTAGACTCACAGATGGCAGAGTCCAGGTACAGATGCAAGGTTGTTGAAAGCCTGTTATGTACCTGAGACTTCAGATCAGGAGGCCAGCCCAACTAGCCCTTGCAGTCAATCTGGCTTCTGGATTCAAGAGATGAAGGTCCAGTCCTTCTTACCCAGGCAAGAGGGCAGCAGGCAACAGGTCAGCACTGCGAAGCAGGAGTCCAGCAGAGTGCACTCAAGCAGAATGGCAGTTCTTCAGCAGCACAGCAGTCTTTCTTCATGGCCGAGTATCCACAGGTCCAGCAGTGTACTTAAAAGTTTGTGTCAGAGATCCAGTATTTCTACACAGTTCTACCTTTGAAGTGGTGGAGAAGCCTCATAGGTTTCCCCTTTGAAGTCCCCAGGCATCCTGCCTTCCCTGCCTTGACTCCAGACAAACTACAGGAGGTATGCAGCCATGTGTGGAGGCAGGACACAGCCAATTCCGGTATAAATGGGGCTTCCGTCCCACCCTGCCAGTGATGGCCCACCCAGGAACACCTAAGCTCCCCCTGTGTGTGGCTTTCAAGGAGTAATACACAAAGTCCAACTGTCAGCTCAACCCAGTTATCTGACAAGAGATACATGACTGGGCACTAAGAGGATAAGGCAAGAAAATGCCAACTTTCTAAAAGTAAAATGCATGCATAAAAGAGCCCCACCAGCTACTGATTAATAGTTTTTTAAAGAAACACAAAACTGTACATCAATACTGTGTGCCAATGTCTAATTCATTTACCGTCTATTTGTATAACTTGTAGGGTCACAAATCTTCGTATCTAAAACACATAAAGAATTGGCAACATATATTATGACTTTTTTATTTCAAATTTGTCACAGGATTTCTTGTTCATACTTTAATCTATCCATGATCACAGTGGCCCTGACCTTATCAGCTGGTTTGATGATAATCTCTTGGTCCACGAATAGAAGAAGTTCCTCTTTACCATTTTATTATGAACTATGTCGGTACTTCGTAAAGCGATTCTCTCTTTTCCAGGAAGAATGACAAACCTCTAGTCCTGATTCCTAGGGGATATTCATATAGAGACTAGTAATGTCAAGGGTTACTATTCAATGAGTTTCAACATCAAAGTCAATATGATTGAGTTCGTTTAGCAAATCAGTGGTGTCTTTTAGGTAGCTGGATATTTGCTGGATTAGTGGTTTTAGGAACACAATTACATATTTGGCCAGGGGTTCTAAGATGGAATTTACTCCTGAAATAATGGTGCTATATCCCTCTTGCATTAATCAGCATAGGAGATAGTAGCTAATCGAAAGACAGGTGCATGGATAGCACATTATTTTGAGTACCTGATGGCACATTTAATACATACGTTTTGATGGTACATGTGGACATTAAAAGGTTCAGCTGTTGTATTGAGTGATGTATATCATTGTCGTGAATAACAAATTGTTTTTCTGCACAGATAAGGGAGATTTGTCTTTGCTGTTTTTCTGCACAGATAAATAAGGGATAATATATTTTGGCAATTCTCTATGTGTTTTAGATAAAGAGATTGTGTTAAGAACCCTAATAGTGATATAAATAGATAGTAAACAAATCATACATTGACACGCTGTATTGGTGTACTGTTTTGTGTTTCTTTAAGAAATTTTTAATCAATAGCCGGTGGGGGTCTTTTATGCATGTATTTTATTTGACTGGTCCCTCTCCCAATTAGGCTCTACAGGAACACATCCTGCTATTTTTCCATAACATGTTGAAAGTGGCATTTTCTGAATTGCAATTTAAAATTAGACCTCACCATAACTTAGGATTTTCAATTGCTATTTTAGAGACACCTAACTTGAACTAGGTGTCGCTTCCCATTTGGAAATCACACTTATAAAATGCAATAAGGCAACTCCTACTGTTATCCTAAAGGAGAGATAGGCCTTTTAGTAGTGAAAAATGAGTTTTCACTCCCAGTGCATGTAAAACTTAAATGTTTATGTAGTGCTTTTCAGAAATATTGCACCCTGCCCTCTGGACTTTTCAGGACCTATTCTAGGGGTAACATATATATGTATTGAAAAGAAAGGTTTGGGCCTGTCAAAAGGTTTATTTTGCCAGGTCGAAATGGCAGTGTAAAACTGCACGCACAGTCTCTACACTGGCAGGCCTGAGACATTTTTAAAGGGCCTCTTATGTAGGGGTCTCAACCAGTGCTGCATGCCCACTAGCTGCATGTAATTTACAGACCCTGGGTACATGTAAAACCTCTTTATGAGGGATGTATAAGTAAATTAAATATGCTGTTGGAGATAAACCAATATTAGTGTGTTTAGAGGAGAAAGCACCAGCACTTTAGCACTGGTTAGCCGTGATAAAGTTTGGAGAGTCCTAATGCCAGCAAAAACAAGAGCAGAAAAATGGAGGAGGAAGGCAAAAAGTTGGGGGAAAAACACCCTAAGGCAGACAGGTCTAAAAACCAGGTAGCCAATCAGTAGTTTTCCAGTGTACTAAGGGGAAGAATTAGATTTAGGTTTAGAGATGTTTTAGAGGGTATTAAAAGATGGGGGTCCTAAGGGTCCCTGATTTACAACAAAAGTGAGTTTCAAACAATAGCATATTTCAATTAAATGCCTTTCATCTAATTTCTGCCTTGTGATCACACAGAACAGGGATGAGCCTCTCAGCAGAAGATCACAGTCTTGGGTAACTAATGTATTGGATGGAATCTTAATCAAAGAAGTCTGGTCAATATTACAATAAACCTCTACTGCCAGATAGATGGAGACATGTCAATACGTGAGATATAAATATGTGGTTTTGTTTCTGCTTTCAAGCAGGCTTTAGAATTTATACTCACTGTTGGTGCCCATTAACATGCCATACTATCTCCAAGTAAAAGCTGATAAAAGACTTAGGCCCTCATTACAACCTGGCGGTCGGTGTTAAAGCGGCGGTAATACCGCCAACAGGCCAGTGGAAATAAAATGGAATCACGACCATGGCGGAAACCGCCAACACAGACAGCCACTTTAACACACCGACCGCCACGGCGGTAGAAACAAACACCGCGGCGGTACCTGACAACAGAAAGGCGGAAGACAGTGTACCGGCCACTGTATTACAAGGCACCAATCCGCCAGCTTTTCCGGGGTGGTACCTACGTTATCAAAAGCACGTCGGAAACAGTACTTGGAACGGGAACCACTCACCTCTCGAGACTTAACGAGTAACCATGACGCCATGAGGCCCGAACTACAGGTGTTACCAATGTTGGTTTACCTCCTCTTCTACCAGGAACATCAAAGACGGCGGCGACGACCACGGTGAGTACTGCACCTAGCACACAGGGGAGGGGGGGGAGGAAAAAGAGAGTGACACACACACGCAACATGCAACACCCCCAACCCAACCCTCACCCCCAACACCATACACACAAATACATGCATCAACATTACATATACACCCGTAACCCTCTGGAAGCGCGCAACAACCAAATGAAATGATTCTAACTAGTGTAATCATCGAAAATCCAGATAGGGCAACAGGTTTGTAAAAGAGCAAAATATACAAATATGTACATCAACTACACCAGTTCGGATAGTGTTCCATTCATTGTCAGTGGACCAGTGGTCCCAAAATGCATGGGCGAAGCCCACACATGATATCTGCCTCAAAACGGAGAGAACACTGCTGGGTATCAGGTCGAAAAAAAACAGGCACCTCAGGGGAAAGGGGAGGGGAGACACCTCAGCAGGATGATGGGACGACGCCACTGCTCCACGAGGGGGCTCCATGCCCACTGCTTTCTCCTGGGGAGTGCAAAGCCACAGTCTCACAAGTCTCTCAAGTGGGTGGGTTGCCCACTGATTGGTCCTGGGGAGTGCAAAGCCACAGTCTCTCAAGTGGGTGGGTTGCTCAATGCTTGCTCCTGGGGAGGGCAAGGCCACAGTCTCCCTAGTGGATGCTTTTCTCCACTGGTTCTGGAGGGGGCTTTGTGCCCAGAGTGCTTCATCTTGCCAAGGATTGGGGTAGTGGATGCTTTTCTCCACTGATTCTGGAGGGGGCTTTGTGCCCAGAGTGCTTCATCCTGCCAAGGACTGGAGTAGTGGATGCTTTTCACCACTGGTTCTGGACGGAGCTTGGTGCCCAGAGTGCTTCATCCTGCCAAGGACTGGGGTAGTGGATGCTTTTCTTCACTGGTTCTGGAGGGGGCTTGGTGCCCAGAGTGCTTCATCCTGCCAAGGTCTGGGGTAGTGGATGCTATTCTCCACTGGTTCTGGAGGGGGCTTTGTGCTCAGAGTGCTTTGTCCTGCCAAGGACTGGGGTAGTGGATGCTTTTCTCCACTGGTTCTGGAGGGGGCTTGGTGCCCAGAGTGCTTCATCCTGCCAAGGACTGGGGTAGTGGATGCTTTTCTCCACTGGTTCTGGAGGGAGCTTTGTGCCCAGAGTGCTTTATCCTTTCAAGGACTGAGGTAGTGGATGTAACTCTCCACTGGTTCTGGAGGGGGCTTTGTGCCCAGATTGCTTCACCCTGCCAAGGACTGAGGTAGTGGATGCCTTTCTCCACTGGTTCTGGAGGGGGCTTTGTGCCCAGAGTGTTTCATCCTCCACAGGACTGAGGTAGTGGATGCCTTTCTCCGCTGACGGTGGGCCTACATGGAAGCTGTCCAGGCCCCTGAAACTGACCACCAGCTTCATACGACTGACCACTGGGGATGGCAGCCATGTCTACAGTGGTGCCACTGGCACATGATGTGGCGTGGCCGCTGGTGGTGCTTGCGGCGGCCTCAGTAGCTGCAGTGCTTGCGGCGCTCACGGGCCTGCGGTGCTGGTGAGTGGCTCAGTGAGCGTGCTGGTGGTGGCGGTGTCCTTGACAGCGGTGCTGGTGGTGGCAGTGTCCTGGGAAGCGGTGCTGGTGGCGATCTAGTCCGCCGTGCAGGTTGGCGGTGACTTCCCTTTCTTTCTCTGCACCTTCCCCACCTTAGATGGTGGCGCAGCTGTCTTGCCACTCCCAACTGTAGTCCTGGGAGAGCCCTTGTTGGCAGATGTTTTGCCCTTCTCCCTTTGGGCTGTGACCAACTTCTTATGTTTCTGAGCTGGGGGACTGTCCGTGGTCTGGCTCCGTGGCACACTGACTGCCCTGCTGCTTGGCACACTTCAGAAGTCGGTTACTGCTGGCACCACTGTTCCCAGTGATGTGGTGGCTAAGGTGTTGGGTTGGGACCTGGAAAGGCGTGCCCTAGGGGATGGAAGGGGTGGGGGAGGTGTAGGGAAGCGGTCAACATTTAAGAGGAAAAGTTTTTTAGACACACTGGGATGGTTAGATGGAGGGGGTTTGGGAGTGGAGGAAGAGGCAGTGGTTGTAGGAGGTGTACGTTTGCTGACTTTGGGTGAAGGTGCATGGGCTGGAGGCTGGAGGCTGTCGTGAGGTGGATGGCTGTTGGGTGGGTGTGTGACTGCGTTTGTGTACTTTGGGAGGTGGACTCACAGACATACTAGGAGAGGACACAGGGGATGTGTGAATGGTAGTGGGGGTGGTGACTGCACGTGAGCGGTGTGTGGTGATGGGCGTGCTGGTGTTGGAGGTAGTGGCTGAAGATGTAGTGCATGCAGGTGTGAGTGGAGACGTGACAGGGAGGGAGGAGGGAGACAAGGAGGAGGGGTACACAGTGGACGCAGTGAATGTTGGTATGTGTGTATGCTTGTGGAAGTGCCTGTGGGATGTGTAGTGCTTATGTTTGCCAGAGCTACCCTTGTGTGTTGAGGTGTGTGCGTGCTGGTCTGATGGTGTGCTTGGGATAGGCTGAGGTATAGGGGATTGGGGATAGGTGGAGGAAGTTGGAGGGGGGAGGCTGGGCACAGGGACAATGGCTGCCATCAGTGCTGAGGCCAGAGTCTGAAAAGCTTGCTGCTGGGCTGCCTGGCCAGAATGAATGCCCTCCAGGTATGCATTTGTCTGTTGCAACTGCCTCTCTACACCGTGGATGGCATTCAGAATGGTAGACTGCCCAACAGTGAGGGATCTGAGGAGGTCAATTTGCCTCCTCACTGAAGGCAGCAGGGCTGACAGGGGCAGGGGCCGAGATGCCTGGGGCGAAGGAGATGCCCATCCTCCTGGGGGGAAGCGGCCACAGGGCACACGCTGAGGGGCTGGTGGGAGGGTGGTGCTGGTAGGGGGGGTGGTGGCTGTACCTGTAGATGCGGGAGGCACAGAGGGGCCCACAACCACAAAGGAGCTCCCATCAGAGGAGGAGTCTGTGTCGCTGGTCTCAGCTCCTGTCCCCGCCCTGGAGCTCCCCTCGCCCTCCTTCGCACTGGTGAATTCGGAGTCCGTTGTCTCGCCCTTCAGGGCAATGTGGGATGCAGCTCCCTCCTGCTCTGGTGCCACTGCTCCTCCGCCTGATGATGCTATTGCACACAAGAAAAGGGAGACCACATAAAGGAGGGGGGGGACAGAAGAAAGACATGTTCAGTGCATGCAATACCGCTACTGTTGGCAGACACTACAGACACAGCAGCCCTCTGCACTATGCCATGCACTTAGAGTTCCCTCATTAATCTCAGGGCCATGGGGTACAAGGCCTATGCCCGATTGCTGCACACATGGACGTCACAGGATCCTGACTAGGTGTAGTTGGCTCTTAACACTGGTGGGGTGGGGTGCCACACGCACTGCCTTACAAAGGGACCTTGCCTACAAAACTCGCCCTGGCCTAGGGGTACCCACAGCCCACCTCCCCCACCCAGACACCTCCAATGTGCGCTGATTCAGCTGAATGAAAGTGTACTCATCCCCTTGTGGCTGCTGTGATGCTCTCAAGCTCCCATCCAACTCTGGGTATGCCACTGCCAGGATCCGGACCATCAGGGGGGTCATGGTGCGACGGGCAACCCTCCCACGTTGGGAGGCCAGCCCCAGCTGGGCCTCCACCGTCTTCTTGATCCAGTGGCGAATGTCCTCCCATCTTTTCCGGCAGTTGGTGCTCCATCTGTGGTGGACCCCCAGGGTCCGGATTTCCTTGGAGATGGCATGCCAAATATCCTTCTTCTGGTGGGTGCTGACCTATAGGACTAGTACAGGGGAAAAGGAGAAGATATAACCGTCCGGACCGTCACAGTCATTGGCCCGTGCTCCTACCCTTGCCATGACGCACATACACTCACCGTCGTTTCATGCACGCCTCATTCTCAACCCCCCGTATTTTACATCCACACCACTCCACACAGGCAGTGCCCATACAGCATGCTCACAGTATACTTACCTGTTTGTCTGGAGGACCGTAGAGTAGCGTGTACTGGGGGAGGACCCCACCCACTAGTTTCTCCAACTCCTCCGTGGTGAAGGCAGGGGCCCTTTCCCCAGACACATGAGCCATTGTCGCTTCCAGACTGAGGTCACAGCAGGACTTGCAGTGTAGGTCCTCTCCTGTCGAAGATCCGGTATCAAGTGAGTGAACAGATAGAAAATGGCGGTCACGTCCGGGGCGGTGCGTACCATCACTGCCGGCGTACATTGGCATTGGCTCCTGGGACCCAAAGGCCCCAATGTTAACCAATGCAGGATTGCGCTGCGGTCTTCGACCGCCTACCGCGACGGTATACAACGCCAGCGCAGTTACCTCATATCCCCTTGTCCCACATTACAGGTCAGGCAGCCGCCATTCCAGGGGGCCACATGGCATAATTTTTAATTGTGTCACACTTATCTAGGCCTTTCATACACACTAAGACAGGCCAATAGCGGATTGAAAAATGTGTGCAATGAAGTTGTGTTTTCGTACCTCAGTGTTGGCTGACCCTCTGCTCTCTGTTCTCCTCTATAGAGCACGTCCGATGGGGCAGGTGAGGAGATGGCGGCATCCTCCGGTGTACAGACCACTGGTGGACCTGTCGACAATGGAAGAGCGACATGTAATTGTCACCTACAGACTGGACCGTGCCACAATCCATGAACTGTGTGCCCAGTTGGAGCAGGACCTGATGTCAGCTATCCTCCATCCCACAGGGATACCCCCTCTAGTGCAGGTGCTGTCAGTACTCCATTTACTGGCAAGTGGGTATTTTCAGAAGACAGTGGCCATAGCATCAGGGATGTCCTAGCCTTTGTTCTCCAACGTGTTGTCCAGAGTGTTGTCTGCCCTGCTGAAGCACATGCGCAGCTACATCGTGTTCCCTCAGGTGGAGGATTTGCCTGCAGTGAAAGGTGACTTCTATGCTTTAGGACATATCCCCAACATCATAGGTGGCATTGAAGGGACACATGTGGCCGTGTCCTCTCTGCAGGAGTGAACAGGTGTACAGAAACCGGAAGAGTTATCATTCTATGAATGTGAAGATAGTGTGTTTTGCCGACCAGTACATCTCCCATGTGAATGCCAAATTTCTTGGCTCAGTGCATGACGCTTACATTATGAGGAATAGCATCATCCCATATGTGATGGGGAAACTCCAGAGGCACCGTGTGTGGCTATTAGGTGAGGACATGGACCCTATACAGTGTGAATAGTTGTCTGGGGTTGTCCCTAAGGGTTAGTGTGTGTTGTCCCTCAACATTTGCAGGTGACTCTGGCTACCCCAACCTGTCATGGCTACTGACCCCAGTGAGGAGTCCCAGGACAAAGGCAGAGGAACGCTACAATGAGGCACATGGGTGAACTAGGAGGATTATTGAAAGAACCTCTGGCCTCCTGAAGGCCAGGTTCAGGTGCCTCCATATGACGGGTGGTTCCCTATTCTACTCACCAAAGAAGGTGTGCCAGATCATTGTGGCCTGCTGTATGCTGCGCAACTTGGCTTTGCGACGACAGGTGCCTTTTCTGCAGGAGGATGGTCTTGAAGGCGGTGTTGTGGCAGCTGCGGAGCCTGTGGACGGTGAAGAAGAGGAAGCAGAAGAAGAGGATATCGAGAACAGAAACACCGTGATTCATCAATACTTCCAGTGAGACACAGGTAAGAAGACATCACTGCCTGCTACATCTGATACACTTGACCCACCCCTCATCAGTCTGTCACTTGCACCCAGTGTATGGACCCTGATTTGTCACTTTCCCTTTCAATTTCACAGATGTGGGTCCCACTGTGTGACCTCTGCTATGTTTCCTCATGGACTGGAGCTGTGTGACATAGGTATGTTGACAATACAATGGATATTGCTATTTCCCTCAGTTATTGCAAATACACATTTGCGAAAAGCACAGACTGACTCCAGATAGTTTTGTGATTTAAGGGTGTTTATTTAAGTGCTAAGTAGTGGAGGGGGTTGTAAAATGGGCAGGGGTGATGTTGGAAGAATGTCCATGGCAGAGTCCAGTCTATTTGTCTCACAGGTGTATTCTCCAAAGGGGCATAGGAAGTGGAGCTGGGGCGGTTGATGGATGGACAGGTTGACAAAGTGGGACAGAAGGATGACAATCAGGGTGGTCTCATTTCTTGGTGGGGGTCTTGGCATTGTTCTCTGTCTTTGTCCTGGATCTCAGGGACTGCTTGCGGGGTGGTTCTCCATCTGCAGGGGGTGGGGTGCTGGTGTCGTGGTCCTGTGGC
The DNA here is from genome assembly GCF_031143425.1 of Pleurodeles waltl. Taxonomy (NCBI): domain Eukaryota; kingdom Metazoa; phylum Chordata; class Amphibia; order Caudata; family Salamandridae; genus Pleurodeles; species Pleurodeles waltl. The sequence continues at coordinate 120,667,915 of NC_090448.1, read as the reverse complement.
GGTGCCTCCTGTCCACTAGTGCCGGCGGAGGTGGTGTGCAGTTCATTGTCCAGGCTAGTGTCAGGGGCCCCTTGTGGTGCCACAGTGTCCCTCCTGGTGTTCACGAGTTCCTTCAGCACCCCTACAATGGTGCCCAGGGTGGTATTGATGGATTTGAGTTTCTCCCTGAACCCCAAATACTGTTCCTCCTGCAGCCGCTGGGTCTCCTGAAACTTGACCAGTACCGTTGCCATCGTCTCCTGGGAATGGTGGAAGGCTCCCATGATGTTGGAGAGGGCATCATGGAGAGTGGGTTCCCTGGGCCTGTCCTCCCCCTGTCGCACAGCAGCCCTCCCAGTTCCCCTGTGTTCCTGGGCCTCTGTCTCCTGAACCGTGTGCCCACTACCACTGCCCCCAGGTCCCTGCTGTTCTTGTGTTTGTGGGTTAGCCTGGGTTCCCTGTAGTGGTGGACACACTGCTGCTTGACGTGTCCCTGGGACAGAGGTATGGGCCCGCTGGGTGGGTTCTGTGCTGGTGCTTCCAGAGGGGGGAGGCTCTGTTGTGGCTTGTGCCAGTGTGAGGGGAACCAACTGTCCCGAGGTCCCAGATGGGCTGGGCTAGTCATCTAGATCCAGTTGGACAGAGCTGCTGTCATCACTGTGGGCCTCTTCTGTGGGGGGAGTGGACATGTCTGGAACCTCCTGTCCAGTGACTTTGGGTAGGGGTCCTGCAGGGGTGTAAAGCTATAGTTTTAGTGTCTGTGTGTGCCATGGTGTGCAATGGTTGGGTGACCCTGTACCCCAGTGCTTGCATTCCTGTGTAGGACCTTGTGTGCTAATTGTTTAGGGTTCTGTGTGGGTATGTGCAGTGGACATGCATTGGTGATGGGTGTCCATGCTTTGGTGTTGCATGCAGGGCTTGGTGTTGGGATGTGTGGTTTGTAATAGTGGGACATTTGTGAGGAGTTGGAGTGATGGGGGTGAGGGTGGGGGTATGTGTTAACATGCAGGTACGGTGGCGGATGAAGTAGGTAAAGATTTGCCTTACCAGAGTCCATTCCTCCAGCTACTCCTGCAAGGCCCTCAGGATGCAGTATAGCCAAGACCTTCTCCTCCCATGTTGTTAGCTGTGGAGGAGGAGGTGGGGGTCCGCCACCAGTCCTCTGAACCGCAAGGTGGTGTCTTGAGACCACGGAACGCACCTTCCCCCGTCGGTCATTCCACCTCTTCCTGATGTCATCCTGTGTTCTTGGGTGCTGTCCCACTGCGTTGACCCTGTCCACGATTCTGCGCCATAGCTCCATCTTCCTAGCTATGGTGGTGTGATGCACCTGTGATCTGAATAGCTGTGGCTCTACCCGGATGATTTCCTCCACCATGACCCTGAGCTCCTCCTCAGAAAACCTGGGGTGTCTTTGCGGTGCCATGGGGTGGTGTGGGTGATGTGTGAGGTGGTGTGTGTGGTGTGTGTTGTGATGTGTGGGGAGATGTTTAGGGGTGTGTGGTGTTTTGTGCGTGGATGTGTATGTGTGATGGTGTTGTGTGCCTCTGTATCGTGGTGTTGTCTTTGCTGTGCTGTCTCTCTGGCCTTCGTCAATATTTTAGGTAGTGAAGGTTTTTGGGTGATGTGGGTGGGTGTTTTATAGTGGTGTGGGTGTGTGGGAGTGGTGTGTGTATGTGTATCAGGTGTGTGTACTAGGAATTGTCCAATGTGGTAGTGTTTTGTAAGTGAGTGTGTATTTTGAGCGCGGCGGTGTGTACCGCCCATGGTTTACAGCAGTTGAAAGACCCCTGCATGGATTCATGGGTCGTGATAGTGTGGGCATATTCCTGTTGGCGTGACAGTCGAGGTTTTGTTATCGCCAGTTTATCAATGAACTTTGCAGTGGCGGACTTGTGTGGGTGTCTGGATTTTGGCGGATTCCGAGCTGTGGGTCGTAATAGCTTTGGCGGAATTCCGCGGCTTTTACCGCGGGATTTACCGCCAATGTTGTAATGAAGGCTATAGACCCCCATGACCCAGGGCACCTTTCAGCAACGCCATCGTCGACCTGGCCAGCAACCACGCACTTGCCTCCACGGACTACATACTCCACGGGGACCTGAACTTCTACCTCGAAAACAACAATGACACCAACTCCACCACCCTCACCAAAAACCTTGCCAACCTCGACTTCACACAGCTCGTCAACACACCCACCCACACAGCCGGTCACACCCTTGACCCCATCTTCTCCACAAGCAACCACGTCACCTTCAACCATACCACCGAACTCTACTGGACCGACCACCACTGTGTCCACTTCACCTTCAAGAAGCAGACAGAACACCACCTCACCAAACAACCACCCCTCCGACGATGGGGCAAAGTCACCGAACTTCAACTAACCAACGCCCTAGCCCAGAAACCGCCCGTCAACCCCACCGACCCTGACATCGCCGCACACAACCTCAAACTATAGATCAACGACTACGCCAACCGCCTTGCTCCACTCAGAAAACCCTCCAACAACCACATCAACAAAAAAGCCACCTGGTTCACCGACGACCTCCAAGCCTCCAAACGCCACTGCCGAAAACTCAAGCAAATATGGCTACTCGAACGCACTCCAGACAACCACACAGCACTCAAGGATGCCACACGCAAACACCACCAACTCATCAGGCTAGCAAAAATATCCTCCTTCAAGACCCGCCTAGAAAACAACACCCACAACTGCAAAGAACTTTTCAGCATCGTAAAAGGACTCTCCAACCCAAACACCACCCTCAACTACATCACCCCCTCCCAAGAACTATGCGACGCCCTAGCAACCGCCTTCCACCGAAAAATCACGGACATCCACGACAGCTTTAACTCCTCTCACACTCCGGACGCTCCTACCCCACCCACCACGAACTCCACCCGCTCCAGCCGACTGACCTCCTGGACCATCATCAGTGACGTCGAAACCCACAAGACCATGAACTCCATCCACTCCGGATCAGCATCAGACCCCTGCCCACATCACATCTTTAACAAAGCAGACACAGCCATCGTACCACACCTAAGGAAAGCCATCAACATCTCATTTGAAACTGCAAGATTCCCAGAAAGCTGGAAACATGCCAAAATCATCGCCCTTCTCAAGAAACCAAAGGCGGACCCCAAGGACCTGAAAAACGCCTGGCCCATCTTTCTGCTCCCTTTCCTGGCAAAGGCCATCGAGAAAATCGTCAACACTCAGCTCACCCGGTACCTCGAAGACAACAACATCCTCGACCCCTCCCAGTCCGGCTTCAGACGCAACCACAGCACCAAAACCGCCCTCCTCGCCGCCACAGACGACATTAGAAGCCACCTCGACAATGGAGAAACATCAGCCCTCATCCTCCTAGACCATCAGCCGCCTTTGACACAATCTGTCACTACACCCTAAAATCCCGCCTCCACGCAGCAGGAATCCAGGACCAGGCCCTCAAATGGACCGCATCCTTCCTCGCCGGCAGAACCTAAAGAGTCCTCGGCCCGTACCAATCCAAAGCCTTCAACATCATCTGCGGCGTACACCAGGGCTCATCCCTCAGCCCAACGCTGCTCAACATCTACATGGCCCCCCTCGCACAAGTGGCCCGTCAGCACAACCTCAAAATCATCTCCTACGCCGACAACACCCAACTCATCCTCTCCCTCACCAAGGACCCGCACAACGCCAAAACCAACCTCCACGAGGGACTAAAAGCCATTGCCGACTGGATGAGAGACAGCCCGCTAAAACTGAACTCGGACAAAACAGAGGTCCTCATCCTTGGATGCACCCCGTCCGCCTGGGATAACTCATGGTGGCCAACCACCCTGGGTCACCCACCGACAGCGCACAAAACCTCGGCTTCACCCTCGACTCCTCATTCTCCATGTCAAAGCAGGTCAGTGCCATCTCCTCCTCCTGCTACAACACCCTCCGCATGCTCCGCAGAGTTTACAAATGGATCCCAACAGAAACAAGAAAAACAGTAACCCAGGCCCTCGTCAGCAGCAGCCTCGACTACGGCAACGCCCTCTACATCGGTATCTCATCCAAACACCTACAACGCCTCCAACGCATCCAAAACGCCTCTGCCCGACTCATCCTCAACATCCCTCGCCACTGCCACATCACCCCCCACCTAAGAGACCTTCACTGGCTCCCCGTCAACAAGAGGATCACCTTCAAGTTCCTCACCCACGCACACAAGGCACTCCACAACACCGGACCAACATCCCTGAACAACAGACTCAGCTTCTACACCCCCACCCGGCAACTCCGCTCCGCCAACCTCGCCCTCGCCTCCATCCCCCGCATCCACCGCAAATCTTCCGGCGGCAGATCATTATCGTACCTCGCTGCCAAGACCTGGAACACCCTCCCGTCAGATCTACGACAGACCCAGGACCTTCTTTCCTTCAGAAAACTCCTAAAGACTTGGCTCTTCGAGCAGTAGCAGCACCCTTATCCCCTCCCCCCGCGCCTTGAAACCCTCACGGGTATGTAGAGCGCTTTCCAAATTGATTGATTGATTGATTGAATATGCCAATAGTATCTCAGAGGATATACTCCTTTGGGAGGTAAGTAATATACACAAAATATACACACACAAACCAAATCAGGTAAGTAAACAGTTAGAAAAGTAGTGCAAACACTGTAGAACACAGTAGAATGCAATAGGGAGAAATAGGCCTAGGGGCAACACAAACCATTTACTCCAAAGGTGGAATGCAAACCACGAACGGACCCCAGGCCTAGTGTAGTGTGTAGAGGGTCGCTGGGAGTGTACAAAAACACTAAGGGTGTCCAAGATACCCCAACCCAAGAACCTGAAAAGTAGGAGTAAAGTTACCCTGCTATCCCAGGAAGACAGTAAAGTCGAGATAGGGGATTCTGCAAGGACTACAACTGATTGCAAAGCACTGAAGACGGATTCCTGGACCTAAGGTCCTGTAAAGGAAAGAGACCAAGTCCAAGAGTCACGCAAGTGTCCAGGGGGGCAGGAGCCCACTAATCCCCAGATGAAGGTGCAAAAGGGCTGTCTTCGAGTGGAAGAAGCCGAAGATTCTGCAAGAACGGAAGGCGCCAGGAACTTCTCCTTTGGTCAGAAGATGTCCCACAGCGTGCTGGAGGACGCAGAGTTGTTTCCACGCAGAAAGACCGCAAACCAGCCTTGCTAGCTGCAAGAGTCGCGGTTGAAGGTTTTGGGTGCTGCCAGGGCCCAGGAAGGACCAGGACGTCGCCCCTTGGAGGAGGAGACAAAGAGCCCACGCAGAAGCAGGCAGCACCCGCAGAAGCACATGAACAGACGCTTAGAAGATCTGAGGATGGCGGTCGACTAAGCACAACAAAAGGGAGTCCCACGAAGTCTGAGTCCAACTCAGCGAGTTGGGCAATGCAGGACAGAGTGCTGGGGACCTGGGCTAGGCTGTGCACGAAGGAAGTCTTGCAAGAGTGCACAGAAGCCAGAGCAGCTGCAGTTCATGCAGTACACAGGATTACTGTCTGACGTGGGGAGGCAAGGACTTACCTCCACCAAATTTGGACAGAAGGGCCACTGGACTGTCGAGGATACTTGGACCAAGCTCCTGTGTTCCAGGGACCACGCTCATCAGGATAAGAGGGGACCCAGAGGACCAGTGATGCAGAAGTTTGGTGTCTGCATTGGAAGGGGGAAGATTCCGTCGACCCATGGGAGATTTCTTCTTGGCTTCCAATGCAGGGTGACGGCAGACAGCCCTCAGAGAATGAACCACCAGGAAACAGTTCACAAAGCCAGCAGGATGAGGCGCCACAATGTTGCTGGTAGCTTCTTGCTACTTTGTTGTGGTTTTGCAGGCATCCTGGAGCAGTCAGTGGTGGATCCTTGGCAGAAGTCTAAGAGGGAAGTGCAGAGGAACTCTGGTGAGCTCTTGCATTCGTTATCTGGTGAGATACCCACAGGTGAGACCCTAAATAGCCCACAGAGGAGGATTGGCTACAGAGAAAGGTAAGCACCTATCAGAAGGGGTCTCTGACGTCACTTGCTGGCACTGGCCAGTCAGAGCTGTCCATTATGCCCTCACACCTCTGCATCCAAGATGGCAGAGGTCTGGGACACACTGGAAGAGCACTGGGCACCTCCCTGGGAGGTGCTGGTCAGGGGAGTGGTCACCCCCCTTTCCTTTGTCCAGTTTCACGCCAGAGCAGGGCTGGGGGGATCCCTGAACCGGTGTAGACTGGCTTATGCAGGGAGGGCACCATCTGTGCCCTTCAAAGCATTTCCAGAGGCCAGGAGAGGCTACTCCTCCCAGGCCCTTCACACCTATTTCCAAAGGGAGAGGGTATAACACCCTCTCTCAGAGGAAATCCTTTATTCTGCCTTCCTGGGACCAGGCTGTTCCATGGTATCCCGACACAACATCGCAGTGCAGAAGACTGGTGGCGGACCCCCACCTCAACCCCCAGAATTTACAGCATGGGAGGAACAGGTCTTGGCCATCCTGCATCCTGAGGGCCTCGCAGGAGTAAGCGGAGGAATGGACTCTGGTAAGTCTAATCTCAACTACTTCATCCCCCCCACCCACCAGCATGCCAACTCATACCCCCACCCTCCCCCCCACCCCCATCACACATCCTCCTTGCTAATGTCTCACCAGCCCAACCCACCCATCCCAAAACCAAGCCCTGCATGCCACCACAAACCATGGACACACATCACCTAAGCATGCCCACTGCACGTACCCATCCTCCCCACAAACCACCGTCACAACTGCTCCCACAAGGGAATGCCAGCACTGGGTTACAAGGGCACCCACACATTGCACGCTATGGCACACACAGAAGCAATAACCATACTCTTATACCCCTGCAGGACCCGAACGCCACCACACCGCCCAGGAGGGTCCAGAAATGTCCATCCCACCCCCAGAAGAGGCCCCCAGTGATGACAGCAGCTCTGTCTCCCTGGACCCAGATGACCAGCCCGGCCCATTGGGGACCTCGGGACAGTCGGTTCCCCTCAGACAGCCACAGGCCACAGCAGACCTACCCCCCTCTGGGAACACCAGCACAGCACCCACCCAGCGGGCCCATGCCTCTGTTTCCAGGACAGGTCAATCAGCAGTGTGTCCACCACTACAGGGCACCCAGGTTAACCCACCACCCCAAAAACAACAGGGACCTGGGGGCAGTGGTAGTGGGCACACGGCCCAGGGGACAGAGGCCCAGGGAAACAGGGGAACTGGGAGGGCTGCTGTGCGACAGGGGGGGGACAGGCCCAGGGAACCCACTCTCCACGAGGCCCTCACCTCCATCATGGGAGCATACCACCACTCCCAGGAGACGATGGCGACGGTCCTGGCCAGGTTCCAGGAGATCCAGGTTCTGCAGGAGGAACAGTACATGGGGTTCCAGGAAGAACTCAGAAACATTAGTTCCGCAATGGGTACCATCGTTGTGGCACTCAACCAGATTGTCACCACATTGCGGGACTATGTGGCACCACAAAGGGCCCCTGTCACTAGCATGGACCAAGAACAGGTTACCACCTCCGCCGGCGCTAGTGGACAGGAGGCCCCGACACAACGGGCCACCCGAACCCCACCCCCTGCAGAAGGAGAACCACCCCGCAAGCGGGGCCTGAGATCTCGTAAGAAGACAGAGTAGGATGCCAAGACCCCCGCCAGGAAAGGATACCCCCTGATGTCATCCCACTGTCCCACATTTTCACCCTATCCAACCTTAAACTGCCCCTGTTCCACCTTCCACAGTCATATGGACAATGCACCTGTGAGACTGAGAATCTGGACTCTGCCATGGACATTCCTCCACCATCACCCATCACCGATTTTCTCCAATTTCCCAAATTTGAGCACTTTAATAAACACACTTATTGCACAAAATTCATCTGGAGTCTGCCTGTATTTTTCAACAAATGTATTAGACATAACCGTTCCAAAATGTCCAGTTACATTGTGAAGACAACATACCACTGTCACACAGCTGTAGTCCATGGGAAAACAAAGCAGAGGTCACGCAGTGGGGCCCACATCTCTGAAATTGGAAGGGAAAGTCAAACTCAGTTACCATACACTGGGGGGAAAGGTCAGACAGTAGAGAGGCAGTAGTCTTTAAGTAAATGTAATATGCCGGTGTTGATTCTTACCTGTGTGTTATTGAAAATACTGCAGTATTACTGTGTTCCTGTTGTCTGTGTCGTCCTCTTCGTCTTCCTCCTCTTCACTCTCCGCAGGCTCCACAGCTGCCACAACACCAACATCTGGAGCATCCTCCTGCAGGAAAGGCACCTGGCGTTGCAAAGCCAGGTTGTGAAGCATACAGCAGGCCACGATTATATGACACACCTTCTTTGGTGAGTACATTAGGGATCCACCTCTCATATGCAGGCACCTAAACCTGGCCTTCAGGAGGCCGAAGGTCCGCTCGATCACCCTCCTAGTACGCCCATGGGCATCATTGTACCGTTCCTCTGCCCTTGTCCTTGGATTCCTCACTGGGGTCAGTAGCCACGGCAGGTTGGGGTAAGCAGAGTCACCAATTAGCCACACACGGTGTCTCTGAAGTAGTTCCATCACATAAGGGATGCTGCTATTTCGCATGATGTACGCGTCATGCACTGACCCTGGAAACTTGGCATTTACATGGGAGATGTACTGGTCAGCCAAACAGACCACCTGGACATTCATGGAATGATAACTTTTTCTGTTCCTGTACACCTGTTCACTCCTGCTGGGGGGGACCAAAGCCACATGGGTCCCATCAATGGCACCTATGATATTGGGAATATGTCCAAGGGCATAGAAATCACCCTTCACTGTAGGCAAATCCCCCACCTCAGGGAAAACGATGTAGCTCCGCATGTATTTCATCAGGGCAGACAACACTCTGGACAACACCTTTGAAAACATAGGCTGAGACATCCCTGAAGAAATGGCCACTGTTGTTTGAAATGACCCACTTGCCAAAAACTGGAGTACTGACAGCACCTGCACTAGAGGGGGGATCCCTGTGGGTTGGCGGATGGGTGACATCAGGTCTGGCTCCAGCTGGGCACACAATTCCCGTATAGTGGCTCGGTCAAGCCTGTATGTCAGTATGACATGTCTTTCTTTCATTGTCGACAGGTCCACCAGCGGTCTGTACACAGGAACATTCCTCCGTCTCCTCACAAGTCCCAGCGGACGGTGCCTAGGAAGGACAACATGGAGCACAGAGTCAATCAACCCACAGGTACGTTCCCACAGCTTGCACAGTACACGATTCTCAATGCATTGAATGGCTTGTATGAGTGTCGATGCAAGGCCTAGGTATGTGTGACGCAGTAGTAATTAAGCCATGTGGGCCCTTGAAATGGCGGCTGCCTGACCTGTGAAGTGCGACAATGGGATGTTAGGTACATGCGCTGGCGTGGCACACCATGGCGGTAGGCGGTCGAAGACCGCGGCGCAAAGCCGCATTGGTTAACATTGAACCCTATGGGTTTCAGGAGCCAATGATGAAGTGCGCCGGCGGTCGCGGTACGCACCGCCGCGGGCGTGACCGCCATTTTCTATCTGCTTACTCACTCGATACCTGATCATCCACAGGAGAGGATCTATACTGCAAGTGCTGCTGTGACCTCGGTCTGGAAGAGACAATGGCTCAAGCGACTGGGGAAAGGGCCCCTGCCTTCACTTCTGAAGAATTGGAGAAACTCGTGGATGGGGTCCTCCCCCAGTATGCGCTACTCTACGGTCCTCCAGACCAACAGGTAAGTACACTGGGACCATGCTTTATGGCCAATGCCTGTGTTGAGTCGGGTGGATAAACGATGGTGGGGAGGGGAGCGAAGGAGGCATGCATCACACGACAGATGAGAGCATGCGCCATATGGCAAGGGTGGGGAGGGGGGGCCACTCACATCGAGCATGCAGAAAATGATGATATATGATTTTCTCCCCCTGTACATGTCACATAGGTCAGCGCCCATCAGAAAATCGACATTTGGCGTGCCATCGCCAAGGACGTCCGGACCCTGGGGGTCCACAACAGACGGGGCACCCACTGCCGCAAGAGGTGTGAGGACATCCGCTGCGGGAGCAGGAAGACCGCGGAGGCTCTGCTGGGGATGGCCTCCCAACGTAGGAGGGGTGCCACTCGTCAATTGACCCCCCTGATGTCCCGGATCCTGGCGGTGGCCTACCCAGATTTGGATGGGCGCGTGAGGACATCACAGAAGACACAAGGGGGTGAGTACCAGCACATTCTGCTATCTTAGCGTGCAGTGGAGGTGTCTGGGTGGGGGAGGAGGGCTGTGGGTATCCCTAGGCCAGGGCGATTTCTGTAGGCTAGGCCCCTCCATAAGGCATGGCCCTGTGCCCCCGCCCCCCACCTCTGTAGGGTGCCAAGTACAGCTATCCATGGCCCTGTGTCACCTATGTGTGCAGTTGTCGTCCATAGGCTTGTAGGCCAAGTCCCAATGATTGAGTAGTGTACCCCAAGTGCGCGGCGTAGTGCAGGGGGCTTCCGTGTCTGTCCTCTCCGCCAACTGTGTCGCCAATGCATGCACTCAACATGTCTTATTTCCCCCCCCCTTTTTTTGCTGCTCTTCCTGTACATGTGTGCATTAGCATCATCAGGCGTAGGAGAAGTGGCATCGGAGCACGAGGGAGCTGCATCTCACATGGCCCCGGAGGGCCATGCAACCGACTCGGAGTTCACCAGTGAGACGGAGGGCGAGGGGAGCTCCACAACGGGGACACATGGAGACATCAGCGACACAGACACGTCCTCGGAAGGGAGCTCCCTTGTGGTGGCGGCAACATCCGTGCCCACCGCAACAACAGGTACAGCCGCCACCCAGCGCACCAGCTCCGCCCTCCCAGCAGCCCCTCAGCGTTCGCCCAGTGCCCGCTCAGCCAGGAAGGCGGGCATCTCCTTCGCCCCAGGCACCTCAGGCCCTGCCCCAGTTACCCCTGCTGCCCTCAGTGAGGAGGTCATTGACCTCCTCAGGACGCTCATTGTTGGGCAGTCTACCCTTTTGAATGCCATCCAGGGGGTAGAAAGGGAGGTGCACCCGAGCAATGCATACCTGGAGGGCATTCATTCGGGTCAGGCTGCCCATCAGCTATCGTTCAACGCTCTGGCCTCAGCACGGACGGCAGCCATTGTCCCTGTCTCCTGCCTCCCTCCTCCAATTTCCTCATCCCAGTCCCACTCCCCTGTTCCTCTGCCTATCCCAGACACACCTACAGACCAGCCTGCACACACCTCAACACCCAAGGGCAGCTCATCCAGACATAAGCACCACAGATCACACAAGCATTCACACAAGCAACATTCACATGCAGACATGCCAACAGCGACTGCCTCCTCTGTGTCCCCCTCCTCCTCCTCATCTCCCTCCTCCCTCCCTGTGACGTCTCCACTCACACTTGCATGCACAACATCATCAGCCAGTACGTCCATCACCAGCACACCCACCAGAACACTCCGCACACGTGCAGTCACCACCCCCACTGCCATTTACACGTCCCCTGTGTCCTCTCCCAGTGTGTCTGTCACCCCCTCTTCCAAACCACACAAACGCAGGCAGCCAGCCACCCAACAGCCATCCACCTCACGACAGCCTCCGTCACAAGCACCTGCACCCAAAGACACCACACTTGACTCTCCTCCAACCACATCCTCTTTCTCCACTCCCATACCCACTGCACCTACCCTTCCCACTGCTCCTAAAAAGTTTTTCCTGTCCAAAATTAACCTCTTTCCATCACCTGACCCACCTCCTCCATCTCGTAAGAGTCCAATCAGCACCTCAGCCACCACAACCCCTGGACCTACAAGGACCATAGTACAAGGATATTGGAGTCCACCACCTTCAAGGGCAGCAACATCGGCCAGCAGTAAAGGGACAGCCAGCCCACCCCCTGGGAAAAAATCAAAGAAAGGCAAGGCCCGGCGCGAGAGGCCAGAGACGGCAACCTCCAAAGGCACTACCCTGGCACCGTCAGGAAGTGGGGTGCCACCTGGCACATCGACAAAGGGAGGCAAGGGCCACAGAGGAGCAGGAAAGGATGGCAAGGGCAGCACGCCCGACAAGTCCAGCAGCAGGTGAGCTGCCCAGGAGGGCCCCACCAGCCCCATTCCAGGGGTGAAGGAGGACACCCACGGGCCCGGGACACCAGCACAGGAGGGCCCCGCAAGCGAGAAGACAGATGTGCATGAAGGGCCCGCAGCCACATGTCGGGTGGCAAGTGAACTCCATATAATGGCCGGATCTGGTGCCCTGGAGACACATGTCAAGAACCGCTGAACAGGGCCCTTCAAGTCAAGCACCGCTGAACAGGGCCCTTCAAGTCAAGCACCGCTGAACAGGGCCCTTCAAGTCAAGAACCGCTGAACAGGGCCCTTCAAGTCAAGAACCGCTGAACAGGGCCCTTCAAGTCAAGAACCGCTGAACAGGGCACCGCCGTCTCAAGAACCGCTGAACAGGGCCCTTCAAGTCAAGAACCGCTGAACAGGGCACCGCCGTCTCAAGAACCACTGAACAGGGGCCTTCAACTCAAGCACCGCTGAACAGGGCCCTTCAAGTCAAGAACCGCTGAACTGGGCCCTTCAAGTCAAGCACCGCTGAACAGGGCCCTTCAAGACAATCACCGCTCCACTGGGCCCTTCATCTCAGGCACCGCTCCGCTGGGCCCTTCATCTCAAGCACCGCTCCGCTGGGCACCGCCGTCTCTGCACCGCTCCGCTGGGCCCTTCATCTCAAGCATGGCTCCGCTGGGCACCGCCGTCTCTGCACCGCTCCGCTGGGCCCTTCATCTCAAGCACCGCTCCGCTGGGCCCTTCATCTCAAGCACCGCTCCGCTGGGCCCTTCATCTCAAGCACGGCTCCGCTGGGCACCGCCGTCTCTGCACCGCTCCGCTGGGCCCTTCATCTCAAGCACCGCTCCGCTGGGCCCTTCATCTCAAGCACCGCTCCGCTGGGCCCTTCATCTCAAGCACCGCTCCGCTGGGCCCTTCAAGTCAAGCACCGCTTGCCCATTGGCAGAAGGGGCAGGCCCGGATCTGTGTCGGGCAGGGCTGCACGATGCACTGTGGGCACCATGGCTCCGCTGGGCCCTTGATCTCAAGCACCGCTCCGCTGGGCACCGCCGTCTCTGCACCGCTCCGCTGGGCCCTTCATCTCAAGCACGGCTCCGCTGGGCACCGCCGTCTCTGCACCGCTCCGCTGGGCCCTTCATCTCAAGCACCACTCCGCTGGGCCCTTCATCTCAAGCACCGCTCCGCTGGGCCCTTCATCTCAAGCACCGCTCCGCTGGGCCCTTCATCTCAAGCACCGCTCCGCTGGGCCAATCATCTCAAGCACCGCTCCGCTGGGCCAATCATCTCAAGCACCGCTCCGCTGGGCCCTTCATCTCAAGCACCGCTCCGCTGGGCCCTTCATCTCAAGCACCGCTCCGCTGGGCCCTTCATCTCAGGCACCGCTCCGCTGGGCACCGCCGTCTCTGCACCGCTCCGCTGGGCACCGCCGTCTCTGCACCGCTCCGCTGGGCACCGCCCTCTCAAGCACCGCTCCGCTGGGCCCTTCATCTCAAGCACCGCTCCGCTGGGCCCTTCATCTCAAGCACCGCTCCGCTGGGCCCTTCATCTCAAGCACCGCTCCGCTGGGCCCTTCAAGTCAAGCACCGCTGGCCCATTGGCAGAAGGGGCAGGCCCGGATCTGTGTCGGGCAGGGCTGCACGATGCACTGTGGGCACCATGGCTCCTCCAGTACCAGTGGAGTCTGTAATCCACTTGAGAGACTGTGGCTTTGCACCCCCCAGGATATGTCAGTGGGCAAGCCACCCACTGTAGAGACTTGAGAGACTGTGGCTTTGCACTCCCCAGGATGGTACAGTGGGCAAGCCACCCACTGTAGAGACTTGAGAGACTGTGGCTTTGCACTCCCCAGGATGGCACAGTGGCAAGCCACCCACTGTAGAGACTTGAGAGACTGTGGCTTTGCACTCCCCAGGATGGCACAGTGGGCAAGCCACCCACTGTAGAGACTTGAGAGACTGTGGCTTTGCACTCCCCAGGAAGGGACAGTGGCCATGGAGGCCCCTCGTGGATCTGGCGTCGTGGACTCATGTGGCTGAGGTGCCCCCCCTTCCGTTCCCCCTGAGGTGCGTGTAGTTTTGCTAACTGATGCCCCTGCAGTGTTCTCTCCAATGGATTCGGGTCTCCTGTGTGGGCTTTGCCCATGTGTTCATGCCCATTGGTCCACGTACATTGACTGAAACCCAATTTGGACAGGACAATTTACATATGTGTATATAGTTATAGATGTTCGAAATAATTTTTAACTTAGCCGTACAATATATTTATATTTCATGATCATTTTATTTTGTCTTTGCATTCTTCCGGGTGGTGTGGGGGGTCTCACTCTGAGTTGTTGCTCTGCATTGATGTGTAGGTAGTTGTGGGTGAGGGTGGGTGTGTTGCGTATGTGTGTGCCCGTAATTTGTTGCCTCCCCCCTCCCCTGTGTCGTAGGTGCAGTACTCACCGTTGTCTTCTGCGCCGGCGTTCGTGCTCCTGGTAGAGGAGCAGGAAGACAATAGCTGGTAGGATGTGTAGTTCGGGTTCCATGCTGTCCAGATTCCTCGTGGAGTGTGTAGAGGTGAGCGTTTTCCGTTCAAAATGTCTGTTTCCGCCGTGTATTTATCGGCGGGGCTACCGCCCCGGAAAAGGTGGGGGATTGGTGGGTCGTGATAGGGTGGGCGGTACATTGTCTACCGCCTGGCTGTTGGCGGTGACCGCCGCGCTGTTTGTTTGTCCCGCCGTGGCAGTTGGAGTGTTAAAGTGGCGGGCTTTGTTGGCGGTTCCCGCCAGGGTCAGAATTCCATTTTTTGGACCGCCTGCCTGTTGGCGGGTTGGCTGCCGCTTTAACACCGACCGCCAGGGTTGGAATGACTCCCATAGTAATGTGTTTTATATGTCCTGACAGTGAAATATTGCTAAATTCGTTTTTCACTGTTGCAACACCTGTCCCTCTCATAGGTTAACATGGGGGCTACCTTTAAATCTGATTAAATTATAGATTCCTTTTGGGAGCGGATGGACATGTGGAGTTTGGGGTCTCTGAGTTCACAATTTAAAAATACATCTTTTAGTAAAGTTGATTTTAAGATTGTGTGTTTGAAAATGCCACTTTTAGAAAGTGAGCATTTTCTTGCTTATACCATTTCTGTGACTCTGCCTGTTTGTGGATTCCCTGTCTGGGTCAGTTTCACAGTTGGGCTGGTTGCACCTCACACTAGACAGTGACACAAATGGAGCTGGGGTGTAGACTGCATATCCTGATGAGCCATCTGTGCTAGGAGGTAGGGGAGGACTGGTCATTCACACCTGAAAGGGCTGTGCCTGCCCTCACACAATGCAGTCTCCAACCCCCAGGTTAGTGTCTGGGGTCTGGCCTGGGCAAGGCAGGATTTCACATTCCAAAGAGACTTTACTTTGAAGTAGGCCTACTTCAAAAGAGAAATTGGGTATAAGAAGGGCACCCAAAACCACAGACTTTAGAAACACTTCTGGAACCAAGAGGAACCTCTGCCTGAAGAAGAGCTGAATAGCTGAGGAAGAAGAGCTGCCCTGCCTGTCACTGTGCTTTGTGGAGCTATCCTGCAGTTGCCGCTTCTGCCAGAGTAAGAGGGCAAAGACTGGACTTTGTGTGCCTTCCATCTTGAGAAGAAATCTCCAAGGGCTTGATTTAGAGCTTGCCTCCTGTTGTTTGAAGTCTCAGGGACAGCAAAGACTTCTCTCTGCCAGCACCTGGAGTCTCTGGAGAGACTCCTACTCTGCCCTGTGGTGCCCATCCTGTTCCTGGGACCCTGAAAGGAGAAGCTGGCCGCCTAAAGACAAGAAAATCCACGCACAGAGCGCTGTGCGGGGAAAAGATTGACACAAATCCGATCGGCGGCTGAGAAAAACGACGCGCCACCGGCTTCGCAGCTGAGAAACTATGCTCGCAGGAAACACGACCGAAGAATCGACGCACGGAGCAGGAGAAACGGTGCGCAGCATCACTGACAGAGGCTGGGAGATGTCAACCTGCGGTGCGGGACATTTTCACTCTAGCAGCGCTAGTGTGTATTTAAAACTACTTAAAGACTCTTTTTGATTTTTAATTGATAACTTGACTTGTGTATGGTGGATTTTTGTCGTTTTGGTCTTGTTTTGTTTAGATAAATATTTCCTATTTTTCCAAACCTGTGTTGTGTCATTTTGTAGTGTTTTTATTAAGTTACTGTGTGTGTTGGTACAAATACTTTAAACCTAGCACTCTGAAGTTAAGCCTACTGCTCTGCCAAGCTACCAAGGGGGTAAGCAGGGGTTAGCTGAGGGTGATTCTCTTTTACCCTGACTAGAGTGAGGGTCCTTGCTTGAACAGGGGATAACCTGACTGTCAACCAAAGACCCCATTTCTAACAATAGGGATCTGCTAGAACCCCAAAACCCTGGGTACCTAGGTACCATATACTAGGGAATTATAAGGGTGTTCCAGTGTGCCAATGCGAATTGGTAAAATTAGTCACTAGCCTGCAGTGAAAATCTTAAAAGCAAAGAGAGCATAAACACTGAGGTTCTGGTTAGCAGAGCCTCAGTGGTACAGTTAGGCACCACACAGGGAACACAAACGGGGCATACTTTATGAGCACTGGGGTCCTGGCTAGCAGGATCCCAGTGACACATAGGCAAAAAAAAACATACATACAGTAAAAATGGGGGTAACATGCCAGGCAAGATGGTACTTTCCTACAAGCCGGTCGAGTTGTTACCTTTGCAATAAGTCACTTTTGGGATTTTTTTTTGGTTGACGTCAAGGGAGTCTCCTCTGCAGGTTGGGTTTCAGTTCGACATGCTTCAGTATGGAGCCTCAATGATTACTGGAGGTCTAGGCTCTCATTTTCAATGATAAAGAGCTCCAGAGCTTCAGTGCAGCAAACCTGATTTAAGGCCAAGTTGTAGCTAGATGTCTCCAGCTTGACTCTTGAACGGGTTGGTCCACTTAATAAGCTGTTTACCAAAAATTTTCAAAATAATTCCAAACTTCTGGGGCTTCTTCCAGAACTCCATTTGGGGTTTTAAAGGGTCCACAATACAACCCAAGATTCCAGAAGCTCTGAGTTGCTCCTTGGAGAGCTGGGCCTACAATTCCCACAATGCAACTGGGCAAATACTCAAAAGTCCACTGGGCGCTGGTCAGCTGGGCTCTTCTTGCATGAGTTGCTGCAGGAGATTCTTGGTAGCTGTTTTATACCTGTTGCTTTCAGGCAGTCCACTTTTGTGAATCCCAGAGTGTACAGACCATGCAGTCCTTAGGAGTGCATTCATCTTGTGATGCAGACCAGAAATTCAGCAGGGCATTCCTTCTTCTCTTAATGTTTCCAGGTGGGAATCTGACTTTCTGGGCAGCCTTCCCATATTTATCCAGGTTTCTGCGTTAAGGTGACCCTGACCTTTGGGATACAGGGTACCATCCTCTGGGATGACCCGTTCCTTAGAAGTGTGGCATATTTCTGTCTCAGAAAGCACTGTTTCACAAAAATAAAAAATGGAGAAAATCTCTCCTTGAGGTTCAGGTCTGGCTAACCCAGACCACAGGTGTTTCTAATTTTTCCCTACACTCCTTTTCCAGCCCCTCTTCTAATCTAATTAGAGTGGCTCCCTTCTGGCGGGGTTGCAGGAAGTAGGGATGACCTGGGTCCTGTATCCTTGAATGTCAATTTGGTTACCCCACCCCTTCCTGTTCTGGCATCTGCAGCAGCAGATCTCCTCCCACTGGATGGTCCTTTTGTCTCAGCACAGGCCACTTCACACTTATCAAAGCAGCTTGGCTCAGTCTGTCAAAAGCTGATCAATAAGAAGAGGCTGCTGCAGGACTGATTTTAAGGTAGCTTTAGGAAAGCAGTTCTAAATCTACTTTCCGGCAAGTGTTATAATACATCTAACGTTAGTAGGTTTTTGGATTTATTTCAACTATTATTTTGACACTTTAAATCACTGTTTTAGCTTACTCCTGTAAAACGTTAGACTTTAATAAAGTTTACTAAAGCCTTCCCATGTTAGCTTATAAAGATAGCAGTGCTACAATGGGAAAAGTGAAATGGACAGCTTTTCTCTCACCAGAACATATAAAACATCTTTTATACTGTCCCTTCTTATTATTACAATGCATCATACTCTTGGGGCACCTAAGGTAGACCCTAACAGGGATTTAAATGCAATATAATATAATATAATATAATATAATATAATATAATATAATATAATATAATATAATATAATATAATATAATATAATTCTCAAAAAATATGTGGTTGTGCAATTTTTGTAGGGAAAACAATGTTAAATTCATCTAAATATACTTCCTTTTAAAAAGTATGTTGCGTTGGGCCAAGAAGTACATCCAAAATGCCTTTCAGAGTTATGTGCACCAGCATAAAAAATAATGAAACTGGCAGATGACATTTAGTTGCTCTATGAGAGGATGCTGCACGCACTTACAAGGGGTGTGTCACTCCTTGATGATTTAAAGGAAGATTTTCCTTTTATATCACATGCATAACATCACACTATTTGAATTGAAATTTGCTTCAACAGTTTGGATATTAGACACTTTGTCAAGCTTGTTAAATGGTAGGGTCAAGAAAATGCCGGTGCCATATACCAAACTAGAAGGCAATGTTCTGCTCACAATAAAGAACAGGATTGACATTGAAACGGCTCACTGATTATGATATTTCCCACCAACCACCCTAATACTCTTCTACTCCTTATGAATACCTGCTTAGAAGTGACGAACCATCTACCTCAAAACCGCAGATCAGCGAATCAAAATCTGCTGGCTTCCTATTGATTTAGAGGTAAAAGATTTAGGCCCTGGAGGTAAATCCCGCTTACCGCCGTGCTGACGGCCGTCAAGATACCGTGGCCGTGGTGGAAATCCCCTACAGCTATTACGACTCACATCTCTTAATCCGCCACAATACAGACACCCACACAAGTCAGCCACATCAAAGGTCAGTGATAAACTGGCGATAGCAAAACCTACACCGTCACGCCAACAGAACTAAGCCCACACTATCAAGACCCATGAATCAACGCGGCGGTCATTCAACCGCAGTAAACCATTGGTGGTACACACCGCTGCACTCAAAATAAACACACATTTACAAAACACAACCACATTGGACAATTCAAAATACACACACCTGATACACATACACACACCACACCCACATACCCACAACACTATAAAACACACACCCACATTACCCACAACCCCTTACAATGATTTTCTTGGAAGAAGCAGGGAGAGAAAGAGAATAGCAAACACAACCCCAGCATCCACAGGCACACAACACCATCACTTATACAACATCCACCCACCTCATACAACACACACCAACAAAACACATCACACAGCACAACAAACAGCACCTCACACATCACCCACACCACATAATGGCACCTCAAAGACACCCCAGGTTTTCTGAGGAGGAGCTCAGGGTCATGGTGGAGGAAATCATCCAGGTAGAACCACAGCTATTCGGATCACAGGT
The DNA here is from genome assembly GCF_031143425.1 of Pleurodeles waltl. Lineage (NCBI taxonomy): Eukaryota > Metazoa > Chordata > Amphibia > Caudata > Salamandridae > Pleurodeles > Pleurodeles waltl. The sequence continues at coordinate 120,648,342 of NC_090448.1, read as the reverse complement.
GCAGCAGACATCCATTGCAAGCAAGATGGAGCTATGACGGAGAATTTTCGACAGGGTCAACGCAGTGGGACAGCATTCAAGAACATGGGATGACATCAGGAAGAGGTGGAACGACCTACGGGGAATGGTGCATTCCGTGGTATCCAGACACCAGGTAGCAGTGCAGAGGACTGGCGGTCGACTCCCACCTCCTCCCCCACAACTAACAACATGGGAGAAGCAAGTCTTGGCGATCATGCATCCTGAGGGCCTCGTAGGAGTGGCAGGAGGACTGGACTCTGGTAGGTCACATATTTACTACTGTATCTCTACCTGCATGCCATCACAAACTCCTACCCCTACCCTCCCCATCACTCCACCACCTCACACATACCGCACCATCACAACCCACCCATCCCAAAACCAAGCCCTGCATGTACCACCAATGCATGGACACACATCAGAGACCTGCATGGACACCCATCACCACACCATGTCCAGTAGAGAGACTCACCCAGCCCACAAAATCACCACAAACACAAGGCAAAGCTGACAGGGATATCACAATCATACAGGGAAACACACCCATGCACAAGATGGCACACGCAGATACACTCTTACTGCATTTGCCTCCCCACAGGACCCCTACTCAATGTCACTGGAGAGGAGGTGCCAGCTACATCCAGTACCCCCCAAAAGAGACCCACAGTGACGACAGCAGCTCTGCACGCCTGGATCAGGATGACCAACCTGGCCCATCAGGGACCTCTGGTCAGTCGGTTCCCCTGCCACAGTCCCAACCCACCACAGAGCCTCCCCTCTCAGGAAACACCAGCGCAGCACCCACCCAGCGGGCCCATGCCACTGTCCTCAGGATACGTCAATCAGCAGTGTGTCCACCACTACAGGGACCACAGGCAACCCCAAAAACCCAGGACAATCAGGGACCTGGGGTCAGTGGTAGTGGGCACACGGTTCAGGGGAAAGAGGCACAGGACAACAGGGAAGCTGGGAGGACTGCTGTGCGACAGGGGGAGGACAGGCCCAGGGAACCTACTCTCCAGGAGGCACTCACCAACATCCTGAGAGCATACCACCATTCCCAGGAGACCATTGGCCAGATACTGGCCAAGTTGCAGGAGACCCAATGGCTGCAGAAGGGACAGTACCTGGGGATCAGGGAGGAACTTAAACACATCTACACCATCCTGGTCACCATTGCAGGGGTGCTGGCTGACATGGCCAACACCATGAGGGAGGCAGTGGCACACCAAGGGGCCCCTGACACTAGCCAAACCGATGAATAGCCTTCCCACCTCTGCCGGCCCACCCCCTGCAGAAGGAGAACCACCCCACAAACGGTCCGTGCGATCCAGGCAGAAGCCAGAGAACATTGCCAAGACCCCCTCCAGGAAATAAGACTCTCCTGATTGTCAACCTTCTGTCCCACTCTGCCACCTTGAACTGCCATTACTCCCCTTCCTATGCCCCATTGGACACTGCACCTGTGATACTAAGAGACTGGACTCTACCCTGGACGGACTTTCCTCCACTATCAGCCCAGCCCATTACACATCCCCCTCTACTCATGAGCACATAAATAAACTCTCTTGGAACAAATACTAATCTGGAGCCTGTCAAATGATTCAAATATGTATTAGTTCAACATTATCAACGCATTTCAAGTCAAATGTACAGTCAAATATACTTTGGAATGACTTTTAGTGGGCAGCAGTACACATAGCAGGAGCCAGAGTGGGGCACAGAGATCTGAAAATAGAGATGCCAAAGGGTACAGTCAGTGGCCATAGACATAGGGAAACAGGCTGCCATGTACAATGTCCACAGAAAACTGAAAAGTTAAGTGAAGTTACAGTGTCTTACCTGTGTGTCACTAGAAGTACTGCTGTATTATATTGTTTCTGTTGTCAACATCTTCCTCTGCCTCCTCTTCCTCACTGTCCACAGGCTCCACTGCTGCCACAAGACCATCTCTAGGCACATCCTCCTGCAGAAAAGGCACCTGGTGTCTCAAGGCCAGGTTATGCAACATGCAACATGCAACGATGATCTGGCGCACCTTCTTGAGTGAGTAGTACAGGGATCCACTAGTCAGATGAGGCACCGGAACCTGGCCTTCAGGAGGCCGAAGGTCCTTTCAATAGTTGGCACATCACATACGGGATGCCGCTATTCCTCAAGATAAAGTGGTCATGCACAGAGCCAGGGTATTTGGCATTCACATGGGAGATGTACTGGTCCGCCAAACACACCATCTGTACATTCATAGAGTGATAGCTTTTTCTATTCCTGACAAATGCCAGATGTGTACCATCAATGGCACCAATGATGTTGGGGATATGTCCCAGGGCACAAAAGTCGCCTTTCACTGTGGCCCAATCCTCCACCTGTGGGAATACGATGTAGCTGCGCATGTGTTTCAGCAGGGCTGACAAATCTCTTGTCAACAAGTTGGAGAACATTGGCTGAGACATCCCTGATGCCCTGGCCACTGTTGTTTGGAAGGAACCACTTGCCAGGAAATGGAGCACTGACAGGGCCTGCAATAGAGGGGGGATACTTGTGGGCGGGTGGATAGAAGAAATCAGGTCTGGCTCCAATTGGGCACACAGTTCTTGTATTGTGGCACGATCAAGTCTGTATGTTATGATAATGTGTCTGTCCTCCATTGTCGCAAGGTCCACTAGGGGTCTGTACACCTGAGGATGCTGCCATCTCATATTCAGCCTCAGCGGTTGAAGCCTATGGAAACGGTGAGCAGAGGGTCATATTCACACATCTCTTGCACTAATGATGTTTTTTGTTTCCTTTCCAGAACCAAGATGTGAATCTGACAATCAGTTGCTGTGTCAATGTCTGCTGTGACGCAGTTAGGTGCCATGACCTGTGCCCCCCTGAAATGCCAGCTGCCTGACCTGTGAGGAGGGACAAGTGGAAATGAGGTAATTCTGCTGGTGTTGTGCGCCGTCGCGGTTGGCGGTCGAAGACCGCCGCGCAACTTTTCATTGGTTATCATTGGGCCCTATGGGTTCCAGGAGCCAATGTCGATGTACACCGGCGGTGATGGTATGCACCGCCACGGACGTGACCACCATTTTCTATCTGCTCACTCACTTGATATCTGACCTTTAAAAGGAGAGGACCTATACTGCAAATGCTGCTGTGACCTGCGTCTGGAAGCGACAATGGCTCATGTGTCTGGGGAAAGGGCCCCTGCCTTCACTGCGGAGGAGTTGGAGAAACTGATGGATGGGGTCCTACTCCAGTACACATTACTCTACGGTCCTCCAGACAAACAGGTGAGTACACTGTGAGCATGATGTGTGGGTCATGAATGTATGGAGTGCTGTGTGTGTAAGCCACATGTAGAGGGGGCAGAGGCGTCCTGGCCAGAGTGCTACATGTAAGGTGGTCAATGTATGTGCATCAGGGGATGGGAGAGATCTGGTGGGCCATGAGTATGACGGTCTGGACGGTTGACTAATTCACTTTTCTGCTGTCTTTTCCATGCAGGTCAGTGCCCACCAGAAAAAGGATATTTCTTGTGCTATTGCCAATGAGGTGGGGACCCTGGGGGTCTTTGACAGGTGAAGCACCCACTGCCGCAAACGGTGGGAAGCCCTGCACTGCTGGTCAAAGAAGATGGCAGAGGCCCAGCTGGGGCTGGATTCCCAACGAGGAAGGGGTGCCCGTCACACCATGACCCCCCCCGATGTTCCTCATCCAGGCGGTGGCCTATCCGGAGTTGGATGGGCGCTTGAGGGCATCACAGCAGCCACAAGGGGGTGAGTACAGATTCTGAATCCTGACTGAGTGTGTTAAGAGTTTCCTGGGTGGGGGATGTGGGCTATAGGTGCCCCTAGGCCCGTGCAAAGATAGAGGGTAGGTCACTTGTTGGGCAGGCTCTGAAGCACTCCTACCCCAATAGTGTTAGTGGGCATTCACTACTGGGCAGAGTCCTGTGGGTTACAGGTGTGCAGCTAATGGTGGGAGGCATTGTACCCCTTGGGCTGGTGACTATCTTAGTAACTGGTAGTGCATGGCCTAGTGCATAGGGCTGCTCTCTGTGTGTTGTGTACGCCAACGGTAGTGGTGTTGCTGGCATTGACCAAATGTATCCTCTGTCTCTCCCCCCCCCCATTTGTTTTGTCACCCTGTCCTTGTGTGCACTAGCAACATCTGGCGGAGGAGCAGAGGCACCGGTGACAGAGGGAGCTGCATTCCACATGGGCCTGGAGGCCGAATCTAATGACGGTGAAGGCATCAGTGGGACGGAGGTTGAGGGGAGCACCACGACGGGGACAGGAGGGGACACCACAGACAGCGACTCCTCCTCCGATGGACACTCCCTGGCGGTGGCAGACATCTCTGTGCCCACCCCAACAACAGGTACACCCAAAAAAACACCTCCCAGCAGCCCCTCAGCGTGTTTCCCGTGCCCACTCACCCAGGAGGGTCATCATCTCCTTCGCCCCAGGCACCTCAGGCCCTGCCCCAGTCAGCCCTGCTGCCCTCAGTGAGGAGGCTTTTGACCTCCTGAGATCCCTCACTGTTGGGCAATCAACCATTTTGAATGCCATTCAGGGTGTCAAGAGGCATTTGCAGCAAACAAATGCATACCTGGAGAGCATTCACTCTGGCGTTGTGGCCCAACAGAGAGCATTTCAGGCTCTGGACTCAACACTGATCGCAGCCCTTGTACCTGTCTCTAGCCTCCCCCCTCCAACTTCCTCTAACAAGACCCAATGCCCTCAACCCCAGCCTATCCCAAGCACACCTTCAGACCAGCATTCACCCAAATCAACACCCAGAAGTGGCTCAGGCAAACACAAGCACCACCCTTCATCTCACAGGCACTCACACAAGCACCATCCTCATACAGACACACCAACAACCACTGTCTCCACTGTATCCCCTCCTCCTCCTCATCGTCCACCTCCCTCCCAGTAGCGTCTCCACTCACACCTGCATGCACTACATCCTCATCCATTACCTCCATCACCAGCACAGCCATCACAACACATCCCTCAAGAGCAGTCACCACCCCCACATCCATGCACACGTCCCCTGCGTCCTCTCCCAGTGTGTCTGTGACTCCTTCTCCCAAAGTACACAAACGCAAGTACCCATCTACCCAACAGCCATCTACCTCACAACAGCATCCAGCCCATGCACCTGCACTCAAACTCAGCAGACAGACACCTTCTACAACCACTCCCTTTTTCTCCCTCTTCCCACCCCAATGTCTCTAAGAAGCTTTTCCTGGCAAACATTGACCTCTTCCCTACCCCTTCACCCGTCCTTCCCCTTTGGCCAGGGTGTCCAGAACCCAGGCCAGCACCTCAGCCACCAAGTCAACGTCTGCCGTGGTACCTGCAACTCCAGAGGCTCAGAGGGGGCACCCTTCAGCCCAGCCAGTGTGCCACCAACCCCTGCAAAGGAGAAAAACATTCCTGCCAAGGTGAAGAAGGGGACAGCATGCAGAAAAGGCGAGGAGCACAAAACACCCAGCAAGGCCTCCTCAAAAACTCCAGTTGCCACACCCAAGGTCACACCGCCATTTGCCAAGGTGCGGAATGGGCAGAAAACACCAGGCAAGGCACTTCAGCCGTCAGAGGCTGCAGGTGAAGGCCTGGTGGCTACCAGCACGACCACCAGCCCCGCCACATGCACAGCAGCCAGCACCGCCAACAGCCCCGCCGCAAACACCCCCACCTGCACTGCAGCTAGCACCACTACTGTCAGCAACAGCAGCCCCAGTGGGCAGCCGTCCGAGGTTTCAGGAGAAGGGCTGGAGCCTCCCTCCACCAGTGGCAGCACCTGCACCACTGCCAGCACCGCCATATGCACCGCCGCCAGCACCACCACAGGCCCCACCGCAAGCACCGCCACCTGCACCGCTGACAGTAGGACCACTACCAGCAGCAGCAGCCCCAGGGGACAGCCGTCCGAGGCTGCAGGAGAAGGGCTGAAGCCTCCCACCACTACTGGCAGCACCCCCACCAGCACCGGCACTACCACCGGTTTGCAGCCTTAGACGTTAGTCTAGCCCTGCCTCCATGGACTATCATGCAGCCTGTTCCCTGCAAATCTCATGCCTCACACACCCAGGTGAGGGAATGTGAACTGCCACACCCCAAGTGTTGCTTCACTGGGCACAATGCCCCCTCCAGAACCAGTGGAGATATGCATCCACTCACCCTATCCTTGGCTTGATGAAGCAGACTAGGCACAAGGCCCCCTTCAGAACCAGTGGAGAAAGGCATCCACTCACCCAATCTTTGCCAGAATGAAGCACACTGGGCACAAGGCCCCCATTCAGAACCAGTGGAGAAAGGCATCCACTCACCCAATCCTTGCCTAGATGAAGCACACTGGGCACAAGGCCCCTTCCAGATCCAGTGGAGAAGCCATCCACTAGACACTGTGGCTTTGCACTCCCCAGGACCAAGCAGTGGGCAAACCACCCACTTCAGAGACTGTCGCTTTGCACTCCCCAGGACCAAGCAGTGGGCAAACCACCCACTTGAGAGACTTGTGAGACTGTGGCTTTGCACTCCCCAGGACCAAGCAGTGGGCGGAGCACCCACTAGAGACACTTGTGAGACTGTGGCTTTGCACTCCCCAGGACCTAGCAGTGGGCAGAGCACCCACTAGGGAGACTGTGGCTTTGCACTCCCCAGAACCAAGCAGTGGGGAGAGCACCCACTAGAGAGACTATGGCTTTGCACTCCCCAGGACATCGCTGTGGGCATGGAGCCCTCTCGAGGAGCAGTGGTGTTATTCCATCTTCTGGCTGAGGTGCCCCCCATCCCACTGAGGTCCTGTGTGTTTTCGACCTGATGCCCCTGCAGTGTTCTCTTCGTATTGAGGCAGGAGTCAAGTGTGGGCTTGGCCAATGATTTTTGGCCCAGTGGCCCACGGACATTTTGACTGGACAATGTACAGCATTATGTACATATTGTATACTGTTTCTTAAATTATTACGTATATCTGCCTCTTTCTAAAATATCGCTGATTTAACTCAATTCCTTTTATCCTTGCATTCTTACATGGGATTACGGGGTGTACATGTGTTGTGGGTGAGGGTGGGGGTGTTGCATGTGTGTGTCACTCTCTTTTTCCTCCTCCCTCCCCTGTGTACTAGGTGTAGTACTCACCGTGGACATCGCTACCGCCTTTCGTATTCCTGGTAGATGAGGAGGCAGACCAGCATGGGCAGGACCTGTAGCTCGGTCTCCATGTAATCTTGGTTCTTCGTTAAGTGTTGAGAGGTGAGTGGTTTCCCTTCCAAGTCCTGCTTCCGCTGTGCTTTTTATGGCATTGGTACCGCCCCTGAAAAGCTGGCAGATAGGTGGGTTGTGATGTGGTGGGTGGTACATTGACTCCCGCCTGTGTGTTGGTGGTGAGCGCTGCAGTGTTTGTTGCTACTGCTGTGGCGGTCGGAGTGTCAAATTGGCTGTCTGTGTTGGCAGTTTCCACCGTAGTCGTGATCCCATTTTTTTTACTGCTGGACTGTTGGCGGTATTACCGCCGCTTTAACACCGACCGCCAGGGTTGTAATGAGGGCCAATGTCTGGCTACATCCTGAATAAAGAGATAATATTGCATTCTAGTGTCTGGTCCCTCACATTGACCTCCTACCGACATCTTATCACAACCCTAACGTTCAACATGTCAAATGCAGATAAAAGAACTGCCAAAATAAACTCACAGAACATCACTCTCATGATTCAGTAGGGAAATTATAAGTGGCTCAATACTATATTTGGTAGAAAAGAACACATGAAAAGAATCCAAAATACTCTGGAGTCAAAAAAATTCCCTCAGCTCATCAGAACCTGCTCATTATAACAAAGTTGTAGTGTACAGTAGCTTAATGAAGAATTCACATTTTTAGGATCATTGCATCCACATTAGGCCTATTTACTATAACAGTGCTGAAACCCTCAGCCTAAAGGTTGCAGTACAGCTAAGCACTCTATGGAATATTTAATACCAAATACTAGTTGTGCTCCAAAAATATCAAAGTACAGAAGTGGTGGTGGAGGTGAGGAATTCCTATAGTGGAATCCTTATTTATTACCAATAAGTTGAAGTTGAGCTTGTTGGGTGGGCTACATATACAGAGAACTGGAATTGCACTTGGTCAAGCTACATTGGAATATTGACAAAGTGGCACCAAGGTAGGGATTTGACAATTTATTATCAAATAAAGTCAGTTTTAGAAATAAATAGCCAGCCTTTCTGTAGCTCACCAGAACTAAAAACCAGGTGGGTGGGGGCTCACTATGAAAAGCACTCTCTGGAATATCATGGCATTGAAGATGGATTTAGAAAAATGGCTTGTTTGCTTGATACTCTACCTATGGAGGCAAATATTGGTTAATGGGGATACCAGCATTTCTGATGTAGTACGTTTATTTGAATCTTTGGATAAAGAAACTTTGGTGACTATGCTGAATTACATTTATGATTGTGAGACAGATAAAGAAGATAAATGGAGCATCTGATGTATAGCTATGATTACGCCCTCTTAAAGAGGGGCTGAATTGCATGAGTTGTGCATTAGTCCGAGATTGGAAAAAATGAATGGACTTATAGTTAGAAATCCATACAGAGGCCTTCTGATCTTCATCCAGCCTCAGATAAGTTTTAGTATTATCAACATGTACACCATTTTCTCAACTAAATGTGGCTTTCAAGACACCACAGTTTAAAGTGGTAACACAAATTAAATAAAATGGAGTACAATGGTAATCAATGTAATGGTTGGCATTAATTGCTTGGGAAAAGTATGGTTCCAGGTTATTTTGTCAAGTTGTCCTGAAAGACTCTAGGGGCCTGATGCACAAAGGTAAACCTGCACATTTGTGGAAGTTTACACTTTTTCAGTATTCACAAAACTGCATTTTAATAATAGGTGTCTGATCACATAGACTTGGCTGTTGGGAAGGGCACTCCACACAAAAAAGATAGGCCTGCCCTTTTATGTGCAGTCAATTTACACAAATGTGCACATTTACCTAGGCCTCAGGTCTCCCAATATGACATTTCCCACCAAAGCAGCCTTCTGTTCTGTGATCATGAAAAATGACTGGTCACTGGTGTCAGAAAACCAGTCTACAGACAGGCATGTTTAAAATCATACTCTTTGGTTCTGGAATTAACATCAAATGCCCCAAAGACCACAACATGCATGGAATTCAGAAACAGAACTGTTTGCAAGATAACAGTGTAAATCTTTAATATAGAGAAAATAGTGTGATACATAGCTGCTTAGGTGAATATTGCCTTTTACGGTTGTGCTGTTCGACTACGATAACATTCATTTGTTACTATTTCCCAAAATAATGGTGCTAAATATATTGACCTTAGAAGAATGGAAGATTAAAGGTCTGATTTAGTACTTGACGGATGGGTTACTCTGTCACAAATGTGACAGTTACTCAGTCCGCTGTATTACAATTTCCATAGGATATGATGGAATTGTAATATGGTGGATGGGCTATCTGTCACGTTTGTGGCAGAGTAACCTTGTCTGCCAAGATCTAAATAACGCCCTGAGTTGGCTTTGCAAAGGCTGAACTATTATGCATGCTGATAGAATCATATTGCAGAGGCAAAATATTGAACTCAGTGCGCCAACTACTCAACTTGATGTTTGATAGGCATCAAACTGGATCTAAATTACCTTTACTTAGCTGGACTGATCACATTCCTAAATCAGATCCTAAGTGCAGATTTCATTGAGGATTCCGATTTATACCTACGACCCGAAATATTGCAGAGGCAGGCCCAAAATGAGTTCAAAAGAAGAAAATTATTAAAGATTTCAGTTTTCCTAGAAGCAGAAGCAAAAAACTGGAACTTGAAGAGTTCATGAAAGAAGGTCAACTCGATCATGGTAACCTGTCTGGCGCTCTATGCATTAACTTACACCATACAACCTTGTGGAGAATAGTTATCAGGTGGAACAGATGTGGAAACTTTGTTGTTTTATGCCTCTATATCCTTGGATCCAGGCAACATCCACTGAAACCTCTGTAGATTGAACTGGTAGATCTAAACCACCAAAATGTTGTTATTTGAATGGTTGGGCTAATTGCTGCACAACACCAAGGGGCATATTTAAAATCCCCTTGCGCCTTCTTGCACCACCCTACTGTCATTTTATTTAAGCTAAGAAGGCCCCCACCGGGCCCCGTTTTTACAAAGGGGTTTTTAACCCCTTGCACCACATTATATCTGTGCCAGGTATTATGTATGCAAGGGGCCATTCCCAAGCAGAGAGGCCCAAAAAAACGCTGCAGTGAAATTTACAAGATTTCACTGCACCATTTTTTCCGTCATTTTTAACGTCTGCTCAGGGCATAATGACTTATTGGTCTTCGTGTGCTTTGCTGGTCTAGCACCATAATTTATGGAGCTAATCCAGCAAAGTGCCACAGTAGGGTCATACATCATGATGCTATCGTGCTAACATGCCCCATGGTGTGCTGTATAGTGGGAGACGCACGGTGACACAAGAAAAGGGGCACATCAGAGCTGATGTGCCACTTTCTTGTAAATATGCTCCAAAATACTATGTTGGTGGCAAGAAAATGGGCAGCCACTCTAAAATCATAAAGTAAATGAAGTGGTATATTCTTGACATATTGATGATGTGGCATTGTCAAGGATTGGCATGAACATTGGTCTGTGCATTGGCTGTGATGTGATTCTGTGGATAATAAGTGATTTCTCTATCGCTGTCGGTAGCCGAGCAGATGCCTGCTAGGAAGGGCCTTCGTCTGACATCCTGTCAGCTCGGATTGGATTGGATCTGGTCTGCCACCTCTCCCCTGGTCCCTTACGGTTGTAAAATCCACCAGCATCCACCTCTGAGTGGGATTTCTCTCCAGATTTTGGCGAGGGAGAAGGTGCATTGCTGGCTGCTGGGCTGAGGGTGTGCAATGCGTTGTGACAGGGCAGCCCCCCAGAATACGCACACATCATCACCTCCGCCTCATGCTTCTAGGGTGGGCAGGTCCCTTAGAAAGATTCTCTGCATTGTTGGAAGCACAGTGGGCACGGGTAGTAACAGCTCAGGGAATTGGAGGGAAGGGACCTGCGCTTTTGAAATTAAATCCATATGCGGAAATTAATTAGTGCAGGATTTCTTGTGGTCTTAAACCCTGTACTCCACCAATCTGCAGATACAGAAGGACTGGATAAACATCTGAACAAAAGAGGCAGCCTCAAGCAAGTAGATAGCTGTCTACTGCTGAACGACAGACACAGATCAGTGGAACCTAAGCTGATTACCACTCAACACGGATCCAAATACACAAGAGCTGTAAACTACCCTTGGTCGTTAAACAAAGTTTAGTATAATTTTTGGTGATTGTGTTTTGTGGACGGACTTCTAGCTGCAGGGGTAGACTTCAAGCCCCAGAACCCTTGCTCAATAAGTGGAGGAGGAAGGGGTGCGTCAGTGCGCTTCCCCGGCACTTACAAGTCTCTGTGGGCTCTCAGGGGGAGACCGGGCCAAGAGCGGGCCCATTTGTGATCATCAACTCCTTAACAAGGCTGGACAGTGCCTCCTCTCTTGGCCCTGGGGTTCGGCATAGGGGTATTATGTGACCCATCTTCCTTCTACCTTTGGTGCATGTAACAAGGTACCTGTGGAATTGGTTAAAAAAAAAGGCCACAAGTATTTTGGCTGTGACTAATTGTAATCACACTACAATAGACTTGTTTCTTGCGAGGGCGGTCAGAGTTATTTCAAAAGAAATTGGCTTGGACAAAAGGCATCTATCCCTGGGTGTAGTTGGGTTAGTGTCCCCAGGAACTGATGAATCCACAGCTTTCAACCTAGCTTCTTCTCAGGCCATTGATGGAGTAATCGGGGGGTCAGACAATCCTGTAATGTGTTTAGATGCTCAAACTCTGGCGGGTGTTTCCTCCAACACAGGCAATGTGATGTCCTCAATGGCTTGTTCTACCATCCCACAATAACTGGTGCTCACCGGTGGCCAAACGAAAGCGTAAATGCAGGAGGGGCCGCATCTAGCCCTGTGCTAGTCACCCCTAGGTATTCCTCCTGCTTCCCCACCACCCTTACTAATTTAAATTAGGATGCTTTTCTGAAGGATATGAAGGATTTGAAGGTGTACCTGAAAGAGATTTTGTCTCCTGTTTGGGCTAAATTGGATAAACTGGAGGTGGAAACGGGGAAAATGTTTACTCTGTGTCAGTCGTATCAGGATTCTGTTACCCAATGCCCTTCCTCTGAGACGTCAGGATCCACTACGACAATAAGTACTGCAGTTCCTGTTCCCCCCTTTTCACCAGTCATTCAATCTGCTAGAACTTTGAGTTCTGTTTCTGCTCCCCTGACTTAACATACTAACCCTGTAAGTAGGCATTTACATGCAAGTGAGACTTCGGGAACTACTATTACAATGGATACTGCGGCTCCTGTTCTCCATTTCCCCCAAGCCGTTCAGTCTGCTAGAGCTTTGAGTTCTGTCTCTGCTCCCCTGATCCAACGTACCAGCCCAGTAAGCAGGCTTTTACATCAAAGTGGGCATGATTGGGCCCGTACCAAGAAGAGCGAGAACAGATTGAGATTTCTCAATTTGCCACCAAAGGCTACCCCATTTGTTGTAGTTTTAAAAATTTAAATAAATAACAATAAAGAGGGACAGGGAGATTCGTGGTCCAGTGTACTTACTCCCAGTAATCTTGTAACAAGACAAAAGGTACACTGTTCCATATGATCACACAGGGAACCCAAAGGTTTAGGAGCAAGAGCCCTCACACATCCGTTTGGATGTCATGCTTCATCATCGGGTATGCTTCTCCTCAGACGGGCGCTGCAATGTCTGACGGGCTCCCCTTGCGGGGGCTTTTTGGCAGAGATCTTTTGCAGAGGCTGCCACGAAAGGGTATCTCAATTGATTGCCTGAGGGCAGACTCTCATTGAACAGGAGAGAAAGGTTAGGTTAAAATTGATTCGAAGCCTCAACAACCAAATGATTTATTTGTAAAGACCGAGAACTTAGACCAAGATTAAAAACAACGTGAAAGTGTAAGTGTGAGGATAATGCTCAACCACTTTCTCATAGGGAGTCAGGGCAAGGGAATTGTCACTTAGCCTCTAGACCTGGGTTAACATGTTTCGCGTCCGATGGTCCAAACGGATCCAATGACGCTTCATCAGGACCAACATAAACAAAAACAAAACTTCTCCTGTAGTGCTCAAATTTTTTTTTAACACTATTAGGTCTATAAAAGGACAGAAAAATGCATGGAGGGAGCAACTCACACTCACTTACATTGAAGGCTATTGTGCATCCGGTCAACTAAACAAAAAGGTCGCCCTGTTGACAAAAGGTAAATTGGTAAAAAAGAAGAAAAGGTGTATCATAACTTCAAGCACACCCTGTGTTTATTCAGTGCACACACGATGTGGAGTCCATAATGCAAAGCGACAAATCAACAAACAAACAATGGGCTTACCATCCCCAAATTATGGAATTGGCTTCCTGGGAAGATGAATGCCTAGGACTGTTGCTGCTAACATCAGGAAATATAATAGTAGTAAGGTAATTTGCATGTAATATAACAGAAAATAATACATTCAATGTGCTTCTCAAGGTACTAAATCCTAACTAAACTTTCAGTCCTTGATCGTAGTCATTAATAAAACACAAAACCTTGTCCCCAAGAGGAAAAAGATTTAAAAAGGAACTGTTGTAACCACCAGGGACATGCTTAGCTGTATGGCAAGCCATAATTAAAAAAAGTTTTGTTTAGAGATGTAGACTGTCTTGCTATGAGCCTTGTGCCAAGCAAACTCCTTTGCACAAGACTAATAACCTGCCAAAACATCCGTAGCGAATCGCTCCAAGGCCCCGGACCCTTGTCTAAACAGGGGCGTCAGCGTTACTTCAACAGTAAAAAAGAAAATGCTGTTTCAAATTAGGATACACTTACTAGTTGTGCATCGGTCTGTCGTTTACGAACCTACCCCGGCGCCTCTCTTCCCATAATGATAGTGGCTGAGTTCAGCCTGAAGCTATTTCAAACTCCTATGGGCGTGGGAACCTCGTACTTCCGGGTCGCGTAGACGGGGGCATAAAAACTAAGGACGGCACTGTCGAAGTAGGATTACTCGATAGTTGTCATGAAAACAAAAGAAGGACAGGGGCTGTGTAAGCCAGAATGCCGCCATATTGAGTGAGAAACACTGATGTCTTACTACTAAATGCTCGCATCCTATGTATGAGTTAAGTAGAAACTCAAAACGTATACAAAATTATTGGCACAAAAAAGGAGGAATAGTCTTCACAGTAAGCGAAGGGATGTAAAAACATCCAACTTCCAGACATACTAGTAAACCTGATTCTCTAGTTGGAAATGGATGTATTTCAGTACACTTCAAAGAAAACTGTCTACTCAAGGACCGTGACCTCATAGGGGAGCCTTGACTGCTCTTGGACCCCTATAAAAATATAAAATAAATTCTTGGGGAAGCCTGAGAGATGAAAAAATGTTGTTGTGTATAAAGTAAGATAACAGGTCCCTGGAGAAATTTACAGTCAGTCAAAGTAATCATCGCCCTGATTCTGGTATATAATTATCATAGATCCATCAACTGGGACCGTATCTAGTTCTCATCCCGAGTGGTGAAATAGACCAACATATGGGAGGGGACCAACAGTAGTTGTTGGGCTAAGATGACCTAAGGTACTCTAAAACACATTGGTACGAAGGTCATCATAAATTGGGTTTGGTAAGGTGTCACTAAGAAAATTACAGCAAACCCATATAATGTTGTCCTGGTGCCAGTGTATACTAAACATTCATTTATACACTGGTGAATGACTAACGTGGTCAAACCAGGGACATAAATTATTGCGACAGGGAGACCCAAGGTATGTAATCCTTGAGCCCATTTTCATGAGTCTGAAGTTTGAACACCCAACGTTTTTCAAGCCTGAACAGGGAGCGTATGTTGTCAGTACCAAGCTTGGGTGCGTCCAAAACCAACCATCTAAGATCATCAAGGGTGTGTGGTGCCGTTAAGAAGTGGGCGCTCAATTTTGTTGTTGCACGTCCACACCTGATATTGCTTCTATGTTCATTGATTCTCGTCTTAACTGGTCTGGTAGTCATACCAATATACTGTAAGTTATAAGGACAAGTAATCATGTAGATACAATTTCTTGTGTTGCAATTAGTGTGTTTGGTAAGATGCCATTGTCCTATCGGGTCAAGTCTAGAGTCTTGATATGACTGGTTAGTGGACAAACACTACATTGTCCACACGGATAATGTCCCATGACCGGGTGAAGATTCCAGAGAGTTGTTTGGGTAGTGCCCCGTTGATTATTACGGGGACGAGCATGTACCACCAGGTCCTTGATGTTATAAGTTCTTTTGAAAGCAAACAGAGGTTTCGGGATATTCTCACCACCACTCTTTAGGATCGACCATCTAGTGTTAGTTATTTTCTTGATACTATTAGATGAGGGAGTGAAAGTAGACACACAAGTCATCTGTGTCGGGGTTCCCTGTTATTTGTCTGCAGTAAGGCCTCCCGATTGTCATTTCTGGCCCTTTTTCGTGCATGTCTGACAATACGCGGTGGGTATTGTCGAGCATGTAGTTTCACCTCTAGATCGCCTGCTTGAGTCTCATAAACTTGTGGTGAACTAGCATTACGTCATAGCTGTGAAAATTGTCCAAAGGGCAAATTATCCCGTAGGGATTTGGGATGGTGACTGTTGTGTGGGAGTAAGCTATTGCGATCCGTGGGCTTCTGATATGTACACGTAGACAATTTGCCCTGATTAATGCTAATCAGAAGGTCTAAAAAAGCCACCTCTGTAGATGAAACGGTGGATGTGAACTTCAAGAAGGGGTTAAGTGATTTTACCCAATCAGTAAATATACGGACCTCAGACAGCGGACCCTGCCAAACGACCAAAATGTCGTCAATATAACAATGTCAAAGTTTAATAGAGTTGGAAAAAGGATTTGAGGTTGGGAGGATAAACTGTTTTTCACAGTTGTACATATAGAGAAAAGCTAGACTGGGGGCAAAGGAGCTTCCCATTGATGTGCCCCGGATCTGATGAAAAAACTGATCCTCAAACTGAAAAAAGTTTTCTGTCATAGCTATTCTTGCACATTGTATAATAAAAGTAACTGGGGAAGATAAATTCCCAGAGACTTCACGGAGGGCTGTCTCTACTACTTGTAGTGTTGCTTCCTGGAGGATATTAATGTACAGGGCCTCAACATCAAGGGTGATAAGCCCATGTATCTCCTCTATCCTATTGACTGTTTCGATTAAGTTCAAGACATCCTTAGTGTCTTGTAGGTAAGTAGAGGATCCTTTGACAAGTGGCTGCAGAAAGTGATCACAGAAGATCAACAGTGGTTCAAGGATAGAACCAATACCTGAAACTATAGGTCGTCCAGGGGGTGGAGATATGCCTTTGTGGATTTTAGGTAGACAGTACAAGTAGGGAACCCGGGGTTGATAGTGTCCAAGAAAGCTGCTTCCTTTGGGGAAATCCACGAATTAGTCAGTGCTAATGTACCCTACTTGCACCTCGACAGGATGAGACTTTCGAACAATTAAAGAACAAGGTTATTGACTGGTTCACTCGTAACTCTGATTTGCACACGCCTGGTATTAATGCAAATGTTATTTTAAATGTGGAAATGGTGAAATGGGTGGGCTCTCTTCTGAAAAGGGAAGATGGGGATTGTATTGTTGTGAATTTTGCTCAGAGGTCATATGTTGCATACATTTTCCATCAATTAGCCTGGGTCAGATTTCCAATGGGTTTTGTTTAAGGAGTTCCATTAGGGCTTTTCTACCAGCCTATTCCTGTGCATGCTCCAAGCTTTGTTGAAGGGTCTTTGCTAAGTTGTAACACTTATGAAGTATCTACATCTTATCGATTTTCATGCTTGGAGTTGGTGGATTGACTCGTAGTTAGAGATCAGGTGCTGCATTCTACTTGTTTACCCAGGGCCTTTTATTTGTCCCCTGCAAGTGGTGGTCTGTTGTATTTTGTGTTTTTAGGCCCGTCATTGCAGTGATGTCCTTAATGTGGACTTTGATAAAGCGCCAGACACTATCATTCCACTTGTATCCCCTGTCCCACCTGGGTGTTCCCCCATTAAGGTTGACTGTGATTTAAAATGTTTATTTTGGAATGTTGCAGGAATTACAAGTAAGATGGGGAATCAGGAATGACTCAATCTAGTCTTGGGGTATGACATTGTTTGTCTGCAAGAAACGTGGTCCAGAGAGGGTGTGCATATTGATGGGTTTTACTAGTCCATACCCCAGCTGAAATATCACGTGGTGGGCATAACAATGGGGGGTCTTCTTACGTTGCTCTCTACCTCCACAGTCAGGTGGACACCAAAAACACATTCGGACTCTCCCCACTTCCAAATAATTAGCATTCCTTTGGGTGATAAAAGGGTTCTTGTAATGGTGAATTTTATCAAGATATTTTTGTGTGGATAAATGTGGATATTATTACTGCTCTTAATAATATGTTGAACTCTGTTTTAGATGACTTGACATCTTCTTACTATGCTATTTGGGGTGCTGATTTTAATTGTAAGATATGCTGTATTAGAGATTTGAGAGTATGTGATATTCCTGATCCAGATCACGATGACCCTGGTCCTTTTCAACACTCCCATTGTGGAGATTTTCTTAATTCATTGTTGTTTAGACTATCACTTCAGCTTACAGTAGATCTGTATGGTCATCCCCCAGCGGAGTGTATATCTTTTACAGGGAGAAGTAATGGGAGTCTGGTAGATTTTATAGCAGTCTCACGCCCCCTCAGTCACCAGGTCATGGGCAGGAATTTCTTCTAATGGGCTGAGTGACCATTATCCACTACACCTTCACATTGATCTTGGAAGGGATGAGTTATTGCCCCGTTCGAAGACTTTAGTTCCTGTGAGTTATGTAAAGAACATAGGGCCAGATGTAGCAACCCGTTTGCGAGTCGCAAACGGCGAAAATCGCCGTTTGCGACTCGCAAACGTGGGTTTGCTATGCAGAAATGCATTTTGCGAGTCGGATCCGACTCGCAAAATGCATTTCAGACTCGCTAATAGGAAGGGGTGTTCCCTTCCTATTAGCGACTCGCACTGGTATGCAATTCCATTTGCGGCCGCGAAAGCGGCCGCAAATGGACTCGCAGTTACCATCCACTTGAAGTGGATGGTAACCCAGTCGCAAACGGGAATGGGTCCCTATGGGACCCCTTCCCCTTTGTGACTGGACCAGATATTAATTTTTCAGGGCAGGGAGTGGTCCAAGGGATCACTCCCTGCCCTGAAAAACCGAAACTAAAGGTTTCGGATTTTTTTAAAGTGCAGCTCGTTTTCCCTTAGGGAAAACGGGCTACACTTTAAAAAAAAAAAAACCTGCTTTATTGACAAGCAGGTCGCTAACATGGAGGCCTGCTGACGTCAGCAGGCCTCCATGTTAGCGAGTGCCTATACTCGCAATGGGGCCGCAATTTGCGACCCACCTCATGAATATTCATGAGGTGGGTCATTGCGACCCCATTGCGAGTTGCAGTCGGTGTCTGAGACACCGTACTGCATAGCAATTTGCGAGTTGCAAATTGCGAGTCGCAGGGACTCGCAATTTGCAAGTCGCAAATTGCTTTTTTCGTACATCTGGCCCATAGGTCTTACTCGCAAAGGGGCCTCAGTTGATTCTTCTTTTGTCCACAAGATGTTACTGAAGGAGGCCGGGCTGTCTGTTTGCTTAAATGGCATTCTTCATCCTAGTGAGGTTTTAAGTGCATTTTATGCTGTAAGTAGTTCTATTGCTAATCTTTTGATTTGATTGACTAAAGGAAAGGCAATTGAACCTAAAACTCACCAGTGGTTTGACAGCAGCTGCACTGATGGATGCTTTAAAGCAGGTCTCACGAGTCAGGGGGTTGGTGACATGTTGACACCGTGAATATAAAGTGGCCCAATCCCAAAGGAAAAAGCATTTAGTTAATAATGCTTGGGACACACTCAATAAAGCAAGTGTGTGTGTGTAGGGATCACTCCCTCTTTTGGAAAATTGTAAACAATCTGTTTCTAAATGATCTGGATAATTCCCCTTTTGGATGCCAACATCCTTCCTCAACAGTGGGTTGATCATTTTTCATCCGTTTTTTTTCTGTGGTAAGGAGATGGGTGACGTTACCTCTAGGGATATCTTTAAGGGTTATCTTAAAAATCAGTTATTGGATTTACCTACTTATGGTGAGGTGATCGCTACTCTGAGTTGGTTCAAGAAGAATTACGTCCCGGGCACCGATGGGATCCCAATTGATATTTTTTGGACAGTCAAAAACTGTGGGCCCCACTTTTGACAAATGTCCTGTGTGCTGCTGTGCTCATATCAGACCTATTTTTTAAAAACAAAATACTTTGGACCCTTGTTGTTATCACCCAATTTTTCTTATTAATACCACTTGTAAATTGATGGATAGAATCCTGCTAGAAAGATTAGTAGTGGGTGAGGAGAATGGATGTTTTTCAGAAGTCCGATATGGGTTCACATGGGTTGGGCATGGGTGAACAATGCCTTCATCTGCATATTTTGATTTCAAAATATACCGTGGGTGATAGAGGACATATCCATCTGGGTTTTATGGATCTTTTGGAAGCATTTGACTGGGTCGATCATGTTAGATTTGGGTTTTGACCCGCCCCTTGTTTATTTTTTGGCCCAAATGCATGTTGGGTTAACGGTGAGGGTAACATACGGGACAAATGAGGAGCTTACTGATGTAATCAGCATTGATCGTGGAGTCAGGCAGGGCTGTGTCCCCGTCCAGTTTTTATTTTGTTTGAACATCAATGACTTAGACAAACGGCTGATGTTCCTAAAGTGGCTCTATGAAACTTCCCACATTATTATATGCGGATGATTGTGTTTTAATAGCTAGAACAGTCCTAGGTTTAAAAAGACTGCTAGACTTTTTTTGTGTTTATGGATGGTGTGGGGCTCAAAACTAACTTATCACCTTAATCACCTGTGATGGTTATAGGCACCTGAGCCAAAACATCTATATGTTGGTCTTTGGATGGGGTGAAATTGTCAAATTTTTAGGTATCCCATTTCATTGTAGTAACTCGTGGTCACATTTGGTCAAGAGCAGCTGGTCCAAATTAGAACAAGCTACGGCAGCCTTCTTTAGGTCTGCTCAGAGACTGGGTGGGAAACCATTGGGTGTAATGCTGAGCATTTATCTTGCAAAAATGCTTGTCTTTGGCACCCTTTGGTGCAGGAGTTTGGTAAACTGATGAAGTTAAAAACATACAAGTTGCCGAAAACTATTTTTTATGGTAGCTTCTTTCGCTTCTTAAATTTTCCCAGCATAATTTGGCAAACTGAACTGGGGCTGACACCACTTATGGATTATGTCTCACTGGCCCCTCTACTCTTATGGAGAACAATTTGGGTTAAGGAGGAAACACTACTTAATAGAGCTTTATTACGAGATGCTATGTTCTCTGATCTGTCTTCCAAATTAAATGGCTGAGCTACATTAAGGAACATCTTTCCCTATCAGGGCGGGGGGGATTGTTATCATAATTCTACGTTAATGTGTACCCTCTTGAAAAAGTAGCTCAGGGATGATTTCTTTAA
Source organism: Pleurodeles waltl (assembly GCF_031143425.1). NCBI lineage: Eukaryota > Metazoa > Chordata > Amphibia > Caudata > Salamandridae > Pleurodeles > Pleurodeles waltl. Next base: position 120,627,644 of record NC_090448.1, on the reverse strand, counting down.
ATTGAAATAACAGTTTAGATTGATTGAGCAACAGGGGAAACGTACTGTGGCCAGCTGTTTTTCTCTGGTCACTACTACTGAGATGGAGCCTTATCTAATGTTCCCCCAACCCATACATAGCGGTTTTACTTAATTAGGATTAGGCTGGGAATTGCACACTTTTTCATAGCCTACCCAAGCCATGTTTTTCATGATTCAGCTTTAGACCCATGTCCTTGTGATTCATACTCTGCCCAGACTTTGTGACATTTTATGTTTTTTTGTAAACTTTATGCCTCCCTAGGAAATATATTTAGTGCCTTTGCTTAGGTTTTTAAACATTTGGCAATGCACCCCTGCCCTTTCCTATCTATGGTTACTACAATCGGAGTTTATCTGTGTTATGATATACAAATTTATATCGGCAACAGTTCATAGGAGGAAAGTGGGGAAATAAGGTGTTCTGAAGCGGTCATTAGTGTCTTGTATTTTGTTCTTGATTTTTTATGTGATTTTTTTTAGACATGTCATGTATTTATGAGCTTTTATCTACCTGATTTTTTTTGTGTATGTATGCTTCTATGATTTTCTCGGAAATCAAATAAAGCTTGTTTACAGAAAATAGGGATTCCTCTACTCACTCATAACTTAAATTTGTGCAGTTCCTTCCAACTACATTCGAAATTTAACCATTTTGAACGTGTTCTTTGTGCCACAAATATTACATTTCAAAAAGCACACTGACCTGCTTCTTCAGTCCTTATTTTTGATGAAGGTACGCTTGGTATTCCATTACCCATTTTGTTACTAGCAACTACACGAAATTCGTATTCAACCCACGGGCTGAGGTCCACAGCTCTGGCTACCAGGGTTTTTCCACTGATTACTTCCGGAGCTAAAAGCAAGAAATAAAACTAAATAATCTTACTAAGTAAATGGTAGAAGTTGATATAGAAAGCAAAACTAGAAAATAGACAATTATACATTTACCTGTTGACACTGCCTGCCAGCCCACTGAATAAAGGGTTCGTGCCTGGATAACATATGATGTGACTGGGCTGTGGTTATCTATGGCTGCACGCCAAGCCACCTTAGCTGTGCGCTCTGTTATTTCAATCACTCTCACATCCTTAGGCGAGCCCGGGGGTCCTAAACATATGATAAACATATAATTATAGTTTAAACATCATGCATTTCAAATTAGTTTCTAAGGCTGCAAGCGGTCCTGCCAGTGATAGGTAGTTATGGTTCAGTTCCTCTCACCCGTTACCTTAAGCCAGCACACAGAAGAGATCTGGGGCCAGATGTAGGAAAATAACATTTTGCGACTTGCAAATTGCGAGTACTAGCGACTCGCAATTTGCAACTCGCAAAATGTTATGCAGAAAGGTGTCTCAGACACCTTTTGCGAGTCGGTATGGGGTCGCAAAGACCCACCTCATTAATATTAATGAGGTGGGTCGCAAATTGCGGCCCCATACCGACTATGGGCACTCGCTAACATGGAGGCCTGCTGACGTCAGCAGGCCTCCATGTTAGCGACCTGCTTGTCAATAAAGCAGGATTTTTTTTTTTGAAGTGTAGCCCGTTTTCCCTAAGGGAAAACGAGCTGCACTACAAAAAAAAACGAAACCTTTAGTTTCGGATTTTTCAGGGCAAAAATATTTTTGGGTGCAATCACAAACTGGAAGGGGTCCCACGGGGACCCCTTCCAATTTGCGATTGTGTTACCATCCACTTGAAGTGGATGGTAACTGCGATGCCATTTGCGACCGCATATGCGGTCGCAAATGGTATTGCATACCATTGCGAGTCGCAAATAGGAAGGGAACACCCCTTCCTATTTGCGAGTCGCACATGCATATTGCGAGTCGGTAACGACTCGCAATATGCATTTGTGCATTGCAAACCCACGTTTGCGAGTCGCAAACGGCGATTTTCGCCGTTTGCGACTCGCAAAAGGGTTGCTACATCTGGCCCCTGGACCATTATCATTGTAAGACTTTATTATAAACCAACATAGAACATATTCAGTCACAGCTCTTTTGACTCAACAGGAGCGGGGAGAGGGGGTGCATGGAGGGATCTAAAATTTAATAAAATAAAATAAAATAAAAAATAAACACTTAGGGCCAGATGTAGCAAAGTATTTGCACGTCGCAAACGGCGATTTTCGCCGTTTGCGAGGTGCAAATGCCACTTTGCTATGCAGAAATGCATATTGTGAGTCGGTACCGACTCGCAATATGCATTTCCGACTCGCAAATAGGAAGGGGTGTTCCCTTCCTATTTGCGAGTCTGAGTGGTATGCAATACCATTTGCGACCGCGTACGCGGTCGCAAATGGCATCGCAGTTACCATCCACTTCAAGTGGATGGTAACCCACTCGCAAATTGGAAGGTGTCCCCATGGGACCCCTTCCAGTTTGTGACTGGACCCACAAATATTTTTTCAGGGCAGGGAGTGGTCCCTTGGTCCAAGGGACCACTCCCTGCCCTGAAAAAATACCGAAACAAAAGGTTTCGTTTTTTTTTTAAGTGCAGCTCGTTTTCCTGTAAGGAAAACGGGCTTCACTTAAAAAAAAAAAAAAAAGCTTTATTTAAAAGCAGTCACGAACATGGAGGTCTGCTGACGACAGCAGGCCTCCATGTTTGCGAGTGCCTATACTCGCTATGGGGCCGCAATTTGCGACCCACCTCATGAATATTCATGAGGTGGGTCATTGCGACCCCATAGCGAGTTGTAGTCGGTGTCTGAGACACCGTACTGCATACCAATTTGCGAGGTGCAAAGTGCGAGTCGCATGGACTCGCACTTTGCACCACGCAAATTTTTAATTTGCTACATCTGGCCCTTAGGGCCTTATTTATACTTTTTGGTGCAAAACTGCACGAACACAGTTTTGCACCAAAAAGTTTTGCCCCGGCTTGCACCATTTTTTAGCACCAGCTGGGCACCATATTTATGGAATGGTGCAAGCTGGTGCAAAGGGGAGGCTAGCATTAAAAAAAATGACGTTAGGCAGGTTAGAGTCAAAGTAAATGACTAACCAGATTAGCGTCATATTTTGACACTAATAGGCATATTTATACTCTGTTTGCACTGAATTAGCGTCATTTTTTTAAACTCTAATTCGGTGCAAAAATAACTCCATATTTATACTTTGGTGCTAGACCCGTCTAGCGCCAAATTTATGGAGTTAAAGTCATTTTTTGGAAGTGGAAACCTACCTTGCCTTAATGAGATGCAAGATAGGCGTTCCCGTGCAAAAAATGACTCTATGGCAAAAATAGTGCAAGGGAGGGAGGAGGGGTCAAACAATGGGGCAAAGCTTGCTTTGCCCCGTTTTTTAAAGCCTGGGTCAGGGTAGGCATTAGGGGACATGTGGGCCTATTTCCATAGTGGAACGCCATGGAATAAGCCCACAGCTGCCCTCCCCAAGCCCCAGGGGCACCCCCACCCACACCAGAGGGACTGCGGAGGATGGGGGACCCCACCCGAGGTAAGTACAGGTACGATTGCATTTTATTTTTGAAAGTGCCAAGTCCCCTGAAATGGGCCTCCATACATTGCACAGGGTGCAATGGCCATGCCCAGGGGACCCTTGTCCTCTGTGCTGGCCATTGGGGTGGTGGGCATGACTCCTGCCTTTTCTAAGGCATGAGTCATGTGACATGGTAGGTTTAGCACCATAAAATTACGCTAATCTGGTTAGAGTCATTTCTTTTTTACTCTAACCAGCCTAAAGTCATTTTTTGGTGCTAAACTCTCTTCTTCTATACTGCCAGGCCCAACCGACTAAAGTCATTTTTTTACTCTAGCCTACCCTTTGCCCCTGCTTGCACCATTCCATAAATATGGTGCCTGGCTGGTGCACAGAAATAGTGCAAGCTGATGCTAAACTTTTTGGTGCAAGACTGAGTTAGTGCACTTTTGCAGCAAAAAGTATAAATAAGGGCCATTATTTTGTACGTTTGTGCCACTTTTGCGTCAAAAAATTATGTTAATGCGTCGCAAAAAAAGTATAAATCAGGGCCTTGGTGCTAGACGGGTCTAGCACCAAAGTATAAATATGGAGTTAGTTTTGCGCCGAATTAGAGTTAAAAAAAGTACGCTAATTCAGTGCAGAGTATAAATATGCCACAGAGTATAAATATGGCCCTATATATGGCATTAAGGCCATAGAGTCATTTTTTGCACGGGAACGCCTACCTTGCATCTCATTAAGGCAAGGTAGGTCTCCACTTCCAAAAAATGACTTTAACTCCATAAATTTGGAGCTAGACGTGTCTAGCACCAAAGTGTAAATATGGAGTTAGTTCTGCACCGAATTAGAGAAAAAAAAATGACGCTAATTTGGTGCAAACAGAGTATAAATATGCCCCTTACCTTTTCCACGCCGTCGCTGCGCAGCACTCCTCTTCCCTGCTGGCTGCACACAGGCACAGGCTCCCAGCCTGCCCTGCGGCCAAGCCTGATGCTGCTAAGAGCAGCATCAAGAATGGCTGGGAGCACCCTGGCTGGGCGCTCCCAGGCAGACTGGGAGCCTATACAGGCTGTCTCCAGCCCGGCAACTGTGTTGCCGGGCTGGAGAGAGTCTACGGCACATGTGTGTTTGGATGGCCTGAGACTGCCGGCCAAACATTCATGCGCAGTGAGGGGGAGTGCTGGCAACTCCCCCTCACTGCTCCTCATCCCAGATGCCCCGCCACATTTACAACGAGGGGATAATAAACTATAGCCCATATTTATACTTTTTTAGCGCCACATTTGTGCCGCTTTTTGACGCAAAAGCGGCACAAACTTACAAAATGCAATTATATTTTGTGAGTTTGTGCCGCTTTTGCGTAAAAAAATTACGCAAATGTGGTGCTAAAAAAGTATAAATAAAGGCCTATGTTTATTATCCCCTCATTGAGAAAGTGCTGCAGCTTTTGCTGCTAGCGGGGGTGACTCTCCTCCGCCCTTATGGAGGAGCCTCCCCTGAACATATTATACACACAACAGTGGTAGCAGACAGGCCAGTTATTGTGGTAGGAGGAAAACAAATAACAATATTATATGAAGAAAGATGATATGACATTAATAAGTACTTCTTCCGCCTACAAACCTCTCAATACTAATCCTTACTAACTAGAAAGTCTGTCATTCTAAGGGGGGGACATCAGAAGCCCTATACCTGATGCCAAGGGCAAGCAGCTATCAGCTGACATGTGTCCATTCTATTATATGCGAGGCTGGCCAGATCTCTGGGGAGAGATGTTCTATCCTGGAGTGATTTAATCCTTTCCTGTTGAGATGTGGAAGAGACATTCTCAGTCCAAAGAGCATTACCTGAAACTGCAAGTGATCCTCTAGCATTAAGATTTCAGACCACTCCTTAGGACCATCTGTGGCTCTAATCTGCATGTATCTTCAATTTAAATCATTGGTAGTGATGATCTTGGCATCTTCTCACCAGCCTAGAAGCTCATTAGATAATTAGTACATGTTTTCTGGTGAATACAGCTTATCTCTCTCTCCATTAATGTACAGTCTCCAACCTTCAGAGAGAAGGTCCAACGGGATAGTACCTAGCCCACTTTGTCAATCTGATTCAGCAACAGGCTACATTCCTTTCCCCTAAGAGCAGCCTTCTACTTCCAGAAATCCGGGATGCAGTTGATACACAAGGTACACATCCACCCTCACCGGGTCCACACTGCACAAAAGTATTAATTTTAGGGCAGGGTGTTTAATGTTTTAATGTTAAATTTTACAGTGACCAAGCGGCCGTGTATGAATTGCATTGTCCACTATAGTAAACCAAACGGTGCTGCAAAATATATTGCCAATAAAAGACAACCTCACAAACTAACTCCAACAGTATGAAGAAGAAATAGAAACAAAATGTTACAGCGAAAGCCACAAAGGGTTGAAAAACAAGTATTCTTTGGAGTTTCTACCTGCTTTGTGCCCTTTCAAGAAACCCATAAACCCAGTAGTCTAATTATGTGCATTCCCCTGTTTGTGCCTCTGATCATTTAATTTTTAGTATTCTGCAGTAATATCTCCTTTTTGCATATTAGGCGTTTGCAATAGATTTCAACTGTTCGATCACCTCATCCTTTCTTTCTTCTGATTACGGTTATTGGTCCCTAGCACTTAGAAGCTGTGTCTCTCTGGAGGCACTTCCAGAGCAAGATCAGAAACCAATATCTCTTTGAAGGTCTGTGACAGCATATTGTGCAAATGCATTCTACTTCATGTGACATCGCAAAGGACGTGAGGTGGGGGTGGAGGGGGAGGTAGCTGCAGCCAGACATATAGGAAGAAACAACAGGAACTGCACCTTTGACAGTGTGTTGCAGTTCTAATGTCACATGCAAGGTAGTCCCAGGGTTACTGCTTTGAAGTGAACATCTCACATTTTCAGTCATCATTGTTTATTACTTCTTCCTTTGACCACCTGAACATTTGGGATGCACATCACCCAGAAGCCTAACATTGTATTTAATATTTAATTAAGTGCTTTAGTGATTTACGGACTGATACACCAAGTCATGTAGGCTTCATGCCAGGTCGCTCATTGACAAAGTATTTGAAGACTATTGCAGGCTCATCAAGACATGGACGGCAAGCTGCTAATATCTCTAGATGCCAAGAAGGTCTTTGTCAGGGTTAAATAGTTGAATCTGATGTGACCAATGGAAAGAACTTGTTTAGGGGAATTCTTTATGGGGAAAGTTAAGATCTTATACACTAACCCTAGAGCATTGGTTAATTGTTGGGTTTATTTGTCTTCCTTTTTCCAACTTCAATGTGTCACCCGGCAGGGATGCCCTCTCTCATCCCTATTATTTTGTTATTGCATTGGAGCCACCAGGCAGCATCAAAAGATGTGCTGCCCAAAAATGGAAGATACCCATGGAAGAATGTGAATAGAAAGCTTTTTATTACATGGACGACATATTGATTACTCAATCCTCCCCAGTGAAATCTATCTTGATTTACCATTTATCTAGGTTCTTGAATTATGAGATTAACTGGTCAAAGCATGAAGTCCTGCCTATGCCAGGTACCATGACAAAGGCATATTGGTATTGACCCTCTTCAATGGACCCATCACAAATGAAATATCTTGGTTACCTTCTGAATCGAGATCTGGAAAATATGGTACAAAACAACATTCAACCTTTATTTGACAAAATAAAATGTGACTTTGCAAAATAGTCGAAGATGCAGTTCTCTCTCTGGGGAAGATTGTGAATTAAAACATTGACTGCCACTCCCAGATTTAAATATCATTGAAACTCCAGAGATAACTCTATAGGCAACATTTGACTCAGAAATCTGTACTTTTATCTGGGGAGGGCCTGGAACAAAATTGTTGTGTCTAAAATTATGTGTGGACATAAGATACAATGGCTTACGACTACTGCTTATGGAATCATGTTGGTTGGGTCACTTTCTGGTGCCTGCAGTTTGCCTACTAAGGTTGTAGAGGAAGTACCGCCATGGCAAAAATAAAAGACAACTTTTGGGGTCACAAGGGCTGTTCATGGGACTCTATGTTGGGCCTGAGGTAACTAAAATTCACATCAATCCCGTATCGCACTCCTTCCATTATGCATGAAAAAGAGCACACCAACTGATGGGATTGTCAGCAGAGCTGCATTCCAAGGTACCTCTCGGAGGTTGTTGGAAAATGGGTTATTGGTAAGGGCAGGTAGGTACCTACACTTAGCAATAGGCCACTAACCTCCACTTAGGTCAGTTAGGTCTCAGTAAATTAAACACAGCTCAACCCTTGGCAGCTTGGCAACGAGTGACAAGGCTTAACTTAGGAGACAGAGTGTAGAGCATTAAAATATCACAAAACAGTAATTAAATAAAACATAGGAAACAGTTTAAAAATCCAAAACCAATTTATAAAAATAGATTATATTTCTGTCTTTAAAGTGACACAAAAACGATTATAATCAGATAAGGGGAACTGGAGATATGCATTTTTAAAGAATTATTGTTTTCTAGCGCATAGAAACAAAAAGCGCCAATCTGGTCATCTGGTCGCACCTCGACCGGAGCAAAGTCAAACTTTAAGGCCGACCGCGATAGAGCCCGGCTCGGCTACAGCCCGGGGGAGGCCTCGGTCAAAAGTTTACCTTCGGACTTAGTCGTTTATCTGAAGATTTTCTTCAGTGGGACGAACCTGCCAGTCCAATCCGACCTCCTGGAACTCTTCTCCGGATATGCGTTGCGGGAGCCCTCGTTGGAGATTTTTACCTTCGGACGTAGTCGTTTTTTCGAAGTGAAAATCCTTCGACCTGGGCAAACCTGGATCTTGATCCGATGTCCTTGGAGCCCTCCTCGGATATGCTGGCTGGGAGGTCCCAGTCAACTTTCTACGTTCGGACATGGGGCCAGATGTAGGAAAAATAAAAATAGCGAGTCGCATTTTGCGAGTCAATGCGACTCGCAAAATGCGACTCGCAAAATGCGACTCGCAATTTGGTATGCCAGGAAAGAAACCGGTCCGATTTTGCGACTCGCATCCGGACTCGCAACGCTGTGTGCGAGTCCGCAGATTGCGAGGTCGCTGTTTGCGAGTGTGCAAAAAACGAACTCGCAATTAGCGAGTTGGTGTCGCAAATTGCGAGTTCCCTCAAAATTGCTTTCAGGTGCAGCAGAACACTCCAGAAAGCACACAAAAACACTCTGGAAACACTTCCTGGCACATGATGATGACATCACAGCCAGGAAGTTAACAAATACACCTGGGAGGAGTCTGGACCACACCCTTTTACAACTGCCAGTCTGCACACTGAGCTAGCTGCAGCAGCCATGGAGGGAACCCCCCGAAAAAGGAAAATTAAATTCTCAGAGAGGGAGCTTGAGGTGCTGACCGAAGAATGTTGTCAGCACCATGATGAGCTCTTTGGGAGAGCTGCCCTCACTGTTCCAGAGGCCACCAAAAAGAAAATCTGGCAGGAAATGCAGGAGAAAATCAATGCCCTGGGGGTGAGCCACAGGACAATTGAGGACATAAGGAAGAGGTGGTATGACCTCCGCTCCCGGACCAAGGAGAGGGTGGCAGAAAGGCTCCGGGAGATGAGAGGCACTGGAGGGGGACCATCATCTGTGCCACCACCCACACCCCTTGAAGACAGGATTGAGCAAACCTTTGAGCCGGAGGCAGTGTGTGGATTTGGGGACCTGGACACTTCAGAGCCCAGAACATCAACCGGTGAGTACCATGTGATAAGCCTGTACCCCTATCAATGTCATACACCACCCACCATGTACACAGGTGCATGCACAACCAAATTAGCTCCATTTCAGGGTAGAAAAAGCCAGAATGATGCATTATGGGAAATGTAGTCCAATAGGCAGTGCATAGGCAAATGTTTATTAGGAATTGTGCAAAAGATACTAGACACTGACAGTGTGTTCCCCATGTCCCACAGGTCTCCAGCAAGACACCCCCTACACCCCAAGCACCCAGGCCCAGGAGGACACCCCAGGACCCTCCAGCACCCCCACATGCACAGTCAGCAGCATTCCTGCAGTTGTAACGCCTGCTGCAACAGCAACGCCAGGAGGTGCCCCAGCAACAGCCAGGGAGGATACAGGTGCGAGGACAGGGCAGCCACCACTGCGCAGGCGTCGCAGGGCAAGAGAGTCTTATTTCCGGATTCCTCCTCCAACCAGCAGTGAGGCACATCTGCTGCGGGGTCAGCGCCTGCAGAACACAACATTGGGCAGGATCAGTGGGGTGCTGCACCGCATTGAAAGACAAAACCAGTCAAGCATGCGGCACCTCAACAGGCGGATGGACCTGATGTGCCAGAACACTGGGGACATTGCCTCTGCCATCAGGGAACTGGCGGCCGGACTGCTGGGTCAGGCAGAGGCTGGCCGGCGCAGGGATCGGCAGATTATGTCAAGACTGGACAGGATGGCCACATCAATCGGCAGGCTAGCCATCAACACAACAGGCCTGTCGAGGAGGACAGTTGGCCTGCAAATTGAGATGGGCCATTTTGCTGGGGATGTTGCCAGGGGCCTGGGACGTCTCACACATATCATTGAACAAATGGAGACACGTGAGATGTCGAGGGCCACCAGGGAAACACCCCAAGATAGTGAAGAGGGCTCCATAGTGAGCAGTGTATCTGCCACTGACAGTAGGGTGCTAAGGAGTGGGAGGCAGAGCACCATAGATGCGGCTGGGACCAGCCAGGCTGGCAGGAGGGGCAGGAGAAGTTAGCCAACAGCCCGGACAAACAAATGTGGCACATGGCTTTAATGTGCCAGATGAGTGGTTGGCAGTTCCCTGCCCATGGACAATTGAATCTTGTATATAGTTCTTGCATTACATTATTAAAACAGTTATTTTTCTTCCACTTAACAAAAGGAGTGTTTGGTTAATGGGTGAGTATGGTGGGAGTTTACACGTACCGTCCAAAATATTGCGTAGCAATGTGTTCCCGTCTCAGTCTGCCTTGATTAGCTAGACTCCTATCCCCATGATGGCGGTGTGGTTGTTCTTGCTCTTCCTCATCAGGATCTGGGTCTGCAGGGGTGAGAGGTAGCCCACGTCTGGTGGCTATGTTGTGGAGGATGGCGCATGCGACCACAATTTTGAAGGCGGTAATGGGGGTGTATTGGAGGGTGCCTCCGCTGCGGTGGAGGCATCGGAATCTTGCCTTCAGGAGTCCGAAGGTGCGCTCGATGAGGTTCCTGGTCCTCTTATGCGCACTGTTGTATTGCCTCTCTGAATCATTGCTGGGTGTTAAAAATGGAGTCATGATCCATGGCCTTAGAGCATATGCACTGTCACCTGTTGGGCACAAAAGTACACTGTTAGTAAGTCCAGATAGTCGTGCACAGTGACCTGTGTGTATGTCTGCAAGGTGTATGCAGCTCTACCTAGGAGGTATCCATCTCCAAACTCCCTACGTTCCAGGCGTTGATGTATCCCACTATGTCTAAAAATGTATGAGTCATGGGTACTGCCTGGAAACTTAGCTACGATGTCCGTGATGACATAATGGGCATCACAAACAACCTGTATGTTGAGTGAGTGGGTACACTTTCTGTTGCGGAAAATATGTTCCAGATTGGCGGGGGGGCATATTTGAATGTGTGTCCCATCTACACATCCATTGACCTGGGGGAAGTGGGCAATGCGGTAAAAGTCCAGCTTGGTGCTGTTAATTTCTGCCTCATTCCTTGGTAAGTATATGAACTGAGACCTGTGCGCTACTAAGGCATCTAGGAATGCCCTGAGGAACCTTGACACTGCACTTTGGGATACCCCACCTGCCACGGCAATGACCCCCTGATAGCTCCCTGATGCCAAGAGGTGCAGTGCGCATAGTACTTGCACATGCGTAGGGATGGCGCAGCCACGCAGAGTCTTGTGTTCTAGCTGTGGTTTTAGTAAATCTATTAATTCTAGAATGGCAGCGCTGCTAAGGCGGTATTTATCATAGATCTCCTCTTCAGTTTGCTGGAAAAGGGTCTGCCTTGTTCTATATATCTTCTCCTGTCTGTGGCCCCTCCTCCTCCTCTGCTGGGCTGCGTAGACTCTCCTCCTCACTGCTATCAGGTATATGTCCGCCATCTTGAGTGACCCAGATGCCTTCTGGGTCTCCTTTTATACTTTGGTAATGGTTACCACCTGCTCTGAGTTAGTGGTAAATGCGACTTGCAAACTGGGTTTTTTGCGACTAGTCGCAATTTGCGAGTTGCAATTGCATATGGGTTGCGACTCGCAAATTGCGACTCGCACATTGCGGGTCGCAAAAGGGGGTCGCAACGGGTGCGACTCGCAAACGGGGCACATCGCTTTTTGCGATTCAGAAATGGGCTTTTTGCATCCCATTTCCGATTTTGCACTGTCGCAAATTGCGATTCGGCCCGTTTGCGAGTCGCAAACGTTTGCTACATCTGGCCCTTAGTCCCTTTTTTGGAGATTTTCTTCACTGGGACGAACCTGCAAGTCAGGCTGGGTCACGGTCGAAGCAAGCCGGCTAGAGTTGCCGCTGCGGGTCCGTCCCTCTATGGAGCTTTTTTTCAGAAGTTCTCCGAACTTCTCCAAACTTCTGGATCTTCTTCCAGATGTTCCTTTAAGGTTCTTTTGGGGTCCACAGCTCACCCCAAGGTTCCAGAAGCTCTGAGATGATCCTTGGGGGTGTGGACTACAACTCCCAGAATGCACCTGGCACAGACTCCTTTTTGGCCACTGGACAGTGGTCAGCTGGTTGGTTTCTTCAGGAGTTGGTGCAGAGGACTCTGGTTAGCACTTTTTCACCTGTAGCAAACAGGGAGTACCTGCTTAAACCAGTTGAAGCCAGGCAAAGTCCTTCTTGTGGTGAAGCCCAAGTGTGCAGCTGGTGCAGTCCTTCAGAGTGCAGGGTCCAGGTGCAGGCCAGGGGTCCAGCAGGGCTGTCCTTCCTCTCCTGTGGGTCTTCCTTGTTGGAATCTGATGGGGATCTGAGGTGTGGGTGCAGGTCTGCCAGTTTTATCCTTGCTCCTGGGTAAAAAAAACAGGGGGGTCCTGGTTCTCCAGTCAGGTGCAGGGTCCTTCCCCCTGTGATGACCACTTCCTGGGAAGTGTGGCAAAAATCAATCCCAGGAGGCAACATTCCTCAAAAATCCATCATGGCTGAAATTGATTTTTGGAGGTTACATCTGGCTGAGCCCACCCTCTGGTGTAGCTAAAATCCTAAACACACCCCTCTCCTGCCCTCTCCTAATATAATCAAGGTTGCACCTAACTGTCTGGGTTTGCAGGATGTGGGGGTGCTGCTGGGTTGCTCCAAATGTCCGTCTCTGCCTTTAAAGACCAGTTTGGCAGCCCTCCCCCTTACTGGCTCACCATCTGCTGAGGGGAGATCTCCTCCCACAGGCACATCTCTTTGTGTGAAGCCAGGCCACTTCACACCTCATCAAGGCAGCCTGGCAAATCAGAGCACAGCAGCAAAAACACTACAGGGCTGAAGTTGGCAACTTGTTAGGTAAAGGTTAAAACTCTTTACATGAACACGTTATATTAAATCCCACAACTGGAAGTTGTGGGATTTATTATAACAATTAATTTGATACCAAACTCTTGGTATCTGTCATTTAAGGGGACTTTTAAAATTAAAATAAAGTCTCCCCATCCTAGTCTACGGAGGCCATTCACTACAATGAGGGAAAACAAATGTGGCTGTTGTACCTCACCAGGGCTTATAAAACTACTTTTATAAGGTCCCTGCTTATAGTTACATGGCACCCAGCCCCAGGGGCACATAGGGCACACCTTAGGGGTGACTTATATGTAAAAAAAAGGTAGTTTAAGACTTTGGAACTACTTTTAATTCCAAAGTCAAATTTGCATGTAACTTTAATTTAAAAGCAGCCAGCAAGGCAGGCATGTCTTTAAAATGACACTGGGCACCTCAGCAGTGCACCTATGGGGGCACTACCTATGCTGGGGTCCCTAAACCTCCATGCCCTAACATATACTAGGGACTTATAGGTAGGTTAACTTTGCCAATTATAATTAGCCTAATTTGCATATCCACTTTACACAGAGCACTGGCCCTGGAACTGGTAAGCAGTACCCAGGGCACAGCCAAAAGTCAGTAACCACCAGTACCTGTCCAAAAAGTGTGGGGGTGACCAGGGCAAAAAGGAGGACTTTCCTACAGAGGTTATAGACATATATTAACTGGGAAACAGGAAGTAGAAGGGTCACTATGGAGATATAAATGGCTATATAGTCTTGACTCTTTTTTCACAGAGGTCAGTTATAAATCATTTAAAACGTTATGTGAGTAATTTGAATTACTACACCAACAGCATTGGATATACCTCCAACTCTCCCATTGTCTTAGAGAGGCATTAGGGAAAAGACAACTAGTACTGCCATGGTCCGCTTTACTATGAAAGTGGAAAGCCTTTGGGAGCACAATCTGTGGTCTATATGCAACCCTGCTACAGTACCTGTTCTCGAGTGAAATCTTGACTAAGACTTGAAGATGGAGGGAGGAACACCTCTATAATAAATTCCCTAATGACAACTGTAAATATCTAATGAGGGACCATAATAGTTACATCAGACACAGATACTTACATCAGAAACATAGCTTTTATTACTTTATGTTCCCGCATCACTGGCACTGGACACCACTGCAAATTTACAAAGCAAAACTAATGGCCAATTCAAAATGCTGGAAATGTGGTGGTTCTGATAGAGAAATTGTTTATGTTCTATTGGAATGTCCTTAACTAATTAGTTATGTTCCCAGTATTTTTATCCTTATTGACGTTGAAATTTAATTTGTCACAATCATTGACAGCTAGAATCTCTCTGCTTCATTATTTTGACAAACTACTGTCTTTCCCCCACCACACCAGACCATGTCTAACGACATTTCTAGTAGTAGCCAAAGTGGGCATTTTGAGGCACTGGAAAGCTCCATCAGTCCCTGCATACAAGGAATGTTTGGAGGAAATATAGCAAAATGGCTGCGTTTGAGTGAGTGATTGCATAGTTGAACAATGAAGTGCCATAGTTTGAGGAGGCACGGAGCAGCTTCCTAGATAAAGACATGACATTACACATGTACTCACTCATTCTTGTCACATTCTTGAGTTAATGGCCAGAAAGATCATAAATAGTTGACTTATACCCATCTAAGATCTATGTTTTGATCCCCGCAGAATAATCTGTATGGGTGTAATGAGGATTTAGGTTATAGGCATTAACTAGTGAAGGACTGGGAGTCTTGGAGAAGACCCTCTACAGAATGACAGGGAGAAAGGGGAGTTTCACAAAAGGGACTTTATAAATAGTCTCTGAAATCACATATAGGTGGACAATGTACAATAATGGATAGAAAATGAAATTCTTTAGGGGAATGAGGTTGAGAGATAGACTTTTAGTCTAGGTTTTTTGGTTCATTCATCATCCCTTGTACCAAATTGTGCATAACAGAGGGAGGCATAGGTTGGCAAGTGAGGAGCTATATCAACTTATAGACAGATGACTACAAAGTTGGTAGTTTCATTTTATTGTTTCCTGGATAGCGCATCCTTAGATTATTATTTAGAACAGGATGTATTATCTTCCTTATGATTCTGTTCCCACTTCAGTACTTACACTTCTTGTATTGGAGTGATGTGAGTACTTAATAAGTTGAATGTTAGGGCTTGCTGTAATATGCTAAACTATTGTGTTTGTTTTTCTAGAATCATGTGGCATGTATGAAATATATCCACTTTCCAATATCGCTGAAAAAAATGCCACACAGAATATACTTGTATAATAATTGTCAGATTTGCCATGGGTATTATGTTAATTGCGATACCTACAATAAGCCTTGTAGTTTTTATAGGAACTTGACCATGCTCATTGACTGTCTCAGTGTATTGTAATATATGGTGATAAAAAGCTAAACTGAGATCACCAAAAAATAGCAAGGTGGAATTTGCTTTCTCCTTAAAATAATCACAATTATATCTACATTCCTTGATCATGTTTGACGGTCGCTACCTCTGCCCACTGCATTTTGAGTCCTTCAGAAAGTCTTGCTTGTCTCACTGATGAAAGGTACAAAGGCCTACAGTATATATGTTTTTGTTAACCTCATGCTATACGTGTATTCCAAACAAGATCAGTGAAATGCATAGCTTTTGAATGAAATGCTCCATTTACATTACCAAATGCCCCAGCTCCCTATAACTAGCACCATGATATTCCCACCACCCTTCCCACATTTGTAATTGGAAAATTCATACCAACTTAAAATGTACCTCTTACAATAAGCCGAGCAGCTGATGAGACTTTGTCTACTGCAGTCTGCACCACACACTCATAGTCTCCACTGTGCTGGAGTTGAATGTTTCTTATCATCAAATCTCCAGAAGAACTCTGCAAAAACATAAATACTAAATTAAAAGATTTCATAATTTATTTTTCAACTATAGAAATGACTTTTAGGAAGAAAACTTTTGTTGATAATGAAAGGGAAAATAGTGAACTTTGGGTTTTAAGGTTTTCATTTACAAAATTGAATCAAAGATATATGTGCCGGAGATAAAATTTAAATGTGTTTACTGCTATAAAGTCATAAACATATCTTATGATGTTTCAGAACATATTGTTTATCCCTTTTTACTTTGTGGAATTTTGTAATGTCTTCTGAGGAAATTATAGTCCTGATTAGGCAGAGTTTATGTTTCCACCCGCTTTGAGATTACAATTGATAAGGGTTTTCTTACTTTCGATCTAAAATCACCCTCAGTGATGCACATCTCATACGAAACACCAGGAGCAACCATGGAAGTGAAAAGACTAAGGCCCTCATTATGACATTGGCGGTAAGTCCTGCTTACCGCCATGCTGACCACTGCCAACATACCGCCGGCACGGCGGATTACCGCTACCCATATTATGACACACACATAGCAATCCGTCACTATACAGCCACACACACAAGTCCGCCAGCCCAAAGGTCAGTGATAAACTGGCGGTACCAAAACCCACACAGTTACGCCAACACATCTACGCCTACAGCATTGCGACCCACGAATCACGGCGGCTGACATTATAGCACGGTAAACCATTGGCGGTACATACTGCCGTGCTCAAAATGGACACACACAAACAAAACAACACCACATTGGTCAATCTGATAAACACACCTGGCACCCATACATACACCACACCCACACAACTATAAAGCACACACCCACACTATCCACAACTCCTTACAACCCAAAAATATTGATAACTGAGTGAGACAGACCAAGAGCACCCACAGAACCAGAGCCACAAAACGCCATTACCCATATACCATCCATGCACCTTCTAGCACACACCCCAACACATCACCCCACTCACCCTCACACACACCACTCACACTACACCCACGGCACCACAAAGACACCCCAGGTTCCCAGAGGAGGAGCTAAGGGTCATGGTGGAGGGAATCATCCGGGTAGAGCCACAGCTAAACAGGCAAAAACAGGAGAGCAAAAAAGAATGGTTTAAAAATGGTTAATCATTTCCAGCCTCCATTATAATTTTAATCAGAAAAGGGAAATGAAGACCAAGGTTAAAAACAGATAAGGAAAGTAGAAATTGAGTGTAATGCTCAACAACTTTCAAAATAGACATAGAGGGTCCCAAAAAGTGTGGTGCCTCTACCACAAGGTCGACATGTTTCGCGTCTGAAGGTCCAGATGGATCCGTTGACGCTTCTTTAGGACCAGAATATAGCTTCTCCAATGAACATTAGAAAAGAATAAAGCAATCACTTACATTTAGTAATTTGTTAAATGTCATCTAAAACGGTCGCCCAACCCCTATTAGTAGAAGTGGCTCCATAGGAAGCGCGAGCCCAAGGACTGCACAGATATATTCTATCCGCGGTCCTCCACGAATGACCTACCCTCCGGTGCGCATTCCCCTCGACTGGACTGGTGGTTAGCTTCCTTCCACTAGTCATCACACTAGCAATTACGGCTGACAGCTCCCTTTTTGGGAGCACGTCAGGCATTGCAGTGCCGGCCTGACGTGGAGCAATTCCCGATGATGATGCCTGTCATCCAATGTGATAGGTGAGGGCCTTTGCTCCTGAACATCCAGGTTTCCTGGACCTTTTTGTCTTTCAGGAACAGTGTACTCTTTTTGTGTTTTGGATTTTTAATCAACATTAAATATTGATGATGAATTATTCTAGTAGGTTGATCGGAGATAGCAGGTTTATTATTTCATCCCAAACTCTATTTTATCTGATAGGACAGCTACAATGCTTTATAGCGAAAATTGCTTCTGGGGCTAATCATTGCAGGTACCTGGTCACATTAAATTCTTGGATGTACTACTTTTACATGCTAGGCACCCTAACGATTGAACTACAAGGTCTACTTCAGAGAGACTTTTTAATATCTAAATGTAGGGTTATTTCCTGCCAAAATGTGTTATTTGTATAGGTTTGCATGCAGGTTTAAAAGCTGGATTCAGTCTGCACAGGGAGGTCTGAAGCAGTATTTGCTTTGTTAGGCTTGCGGATGGTCGAAGATGTACTGCAGCACAGAGGTGACTTTTAACTTGCCACACCATTGGTGTATTTCTTGACCATATGTTGTGTTCTTGTTGGAAAATCTGAATACACCAATATGAGTTAGCCAATTTTACTGTGTTTCAAGCTCATACACTGGGGACAGAACCTCATTGTCGCAGTGCGCAGATTTAAAAAACCAGCAGCATCAATAAAAGGCACTTTCCCACAACCACCATGTGCCAGGGGTGGACACTTTATTCCAAGAAAATATGCCTTGAATAGCCTTGGTGACCTTCAGATTCCATTCATGCCCCCTAGATACCGGGGTATTTACCAGATAACAGAGATAGCTATCATATGTTTAAGATAATTAGTGTACAAGAAAGGCGGGCATCTTTTACAGTGGATGGGCATCTTTTGCAGGAACTGATGGTACATGGCAGCGTTGCTGTCATATACAAGACATGGCATCCAGAGCACATTTAGAGCCACTCTAAGCCTTTGCTCTCTCAAATGCATTCAAACCTATAACACAGATACACACATGAAAATTACAGACAAACACACAACCATCTACATGCTACTCTCTCCACATTTAAGAATTGAGCTTTGATCCGTGGACCCTCACTAAATTACTTTACAAAGCCGTCACCACTATACGAAACAATTTTTATGATTCAGGACCCTAAACAATAATAATTCTGTCTGTTCTCTGTTACTTCCCTGTTTATCAAAATGGATGGTGGGATGATCTCGCCCCTATTGATTTCAAATTAGCCTCAATAATCTAGAGAGTGGCGCACGCCAAATGAGATGTGAATTTTGAGAAAAAGCATGATTTAGTGTGCATTTCCAGGAATCCAATATGACACTCAGGCATAGGAAAATAACTTCTCTTAGCACTTTCTCAGCCTTTGGCAGGTTCAGCCAATATGGAGACCCGTGTCATATGTTTTTAACTTCTTGTGAGTACTTGTGGCACAACATGTAATGGAAAATTCCATCCCCTGACAGAACACTGCATTTACTGTCCCATCACTTCAATTATGTCTAGCAAAGTGTCTTTAGGGAAGGTGCTCCAAGCAAAAAACATTTTCCAGGGTCATGACTGGAGGATTTGGAAAATGTTTGATAGGAAAACTGACACCTTAATGCACCAGCTGCCACTGGAATTGGAATATTGGCTCAATATTTTCCACTACTTCACAGTATTAAAACCTGGACTCTTTGGGGTTTATATAGCATTTTACTTACTCGTAGGTTTTACTCCCAGGGTTTTACGGGCTTATAAACCTGTAAAGCATATTAAATATGACAATATATCATAGTTGACAAGTCTTCTCATTACATATCATTCTCAAATGATAGACGTATTAAAAGAACTGCGTAGGATAGTCTCTACTCACCCCACCGACTCTTTTAAAATGGAATCCATCATTCTGCAAACTGAGTAGATTACCATTAAAATACCAGGTGAATTGTGGTTCCAAAAGAGGATCATGCAGGACCTGGCAAGGTAATATCACACTTTCTCCAACAGATACATCCATATTTATGGGGGCTATGATGATCTGGGTTGGTTCTGGGGAAAGGAAAAACAAATGGTTAATTACGCACATTTGACATCATTTTATAATTATATGTTGAATATGTTTACTAACTCTGCTTCATTTGCTTATGTAACGCTTAAAAGAGTGCACAACAAGAGTCTAACATTTTCTTTTGTGTTTTATAACATATTTGCTTGTTTGCACTTCACATTTCGTATGCAAAATAGGTAATTTCACAGTTCCAATCCTTTATTCATTCAACATTTACCACTCAAATTCAATTTGATCCTGTGTACGTTATAAATGGTGGAACATTATTCACACATGCAGTATAGGGGTCTACAAACGAACACAATTTATTTTAGTACAGTGCACTTTCATCGTTTGACTTCACCCTCACTAAATTACTTTTTCAAGCCGGGACACCTAGACGAAACAATTTTTATGATTCGGACTTCAACACAATACACAAAAACATTGAAAAAAGTACACATTAAACACTCAAACTATTACATGTTTTATTTGATTTACAGACAAAAATAGAGGAAAGCACATTTTTAACAGGAAGTTTTCAAAATGTTTTGTTTCTAAAAGCCAAAGGAGTCTAGCCCCTCACTTTATTGATGTTGTGGATTTCATTCTACACTCTGCTTAGGCACACATATTTTAGCTTAGGCCTATGGCCTTTGCTCGTTTATCTACATACATTCTCTGATTTCGTATATTCAGATTTATTCATTTTTAGTTAGCCTGCTTTCAGCAGGGACCTTTATTTTTCTAATCAGCTGTAACTTTGTGATTCTGTGAAAAGCATTGTTAATATTATTCTGTGAACTACATTTCTCCATGTACGCCTGTCCAAAGTTGACAAGAATGAGTACATGATAATCCAGCTAGCAATTGTCACCACAAGAGCATGTAAACAGTCAGACACTTAGACACATGCCCACACATGGTACGGAAAATAGGTTTCTTATAAAAACACTGTACAGGCCAAGGGACAACAGGGAGGTAATTCCATCTAGGATTCCAGTCATGCTGCATGCCATTTCATTGTCGACCTCTGCCCTGTCTCTACAGCCAACCCGGGAGATAATCTTTTAGGTAATGGGATGGGTGCGCCTCTCACTGACTAAGAATGGACAGATTGGGCTATCACCACCATGCTCTTGCTTAGGAGTTAGGGTTTAGGTAGAATTCATCTAAATATGTTATGCCTATATGTTGGGACTGTTTAGTTTCTTCTCGCTGGTCAGCATCATTCTAATACTGTTATGTCTTGTTGCCCTAATAATTTCAGCCCATATATTTCAACATAGGTTGCAGTCTTTTTAATAAAGGTATTTAAACCCATCCTGCATTTCTTTCTTTGGCCTATGGGTGTGTATGAGACCTTTTGCTAACGAGTGAAAGGGGTGAAACTTGTCAACCACAACTTCCCCTGAGAAGCCATAGAGAATCATGTTTCAGGCTGCCACAAATCAGCTTTTCCTCAAGGTTCTGTTGAGGTGCTGCTAGCTAGCCGACAGGATTGGCCCGATAGCTGCTAAGACGGTGTGGGATTGACCCACAAATGTTGTACTCCCACCCCTAATCCAGCAGTCTCATTCTAACAACGGGAGCCCAACAACATTTGTGCTTGCCAGTGCTTCAGTTGAGCGTACTAATCATCCATACTAGGTTCTGTTTACTCCACTTGCACTGCTCCCACAAAACAAGTTAAGGATTTCAACTTCATTTTTAGTCCTCAGTTTCATAGTCCTCCACAATTACAGAACATTTTCTATTTTTCAAACGTAAAAATAGTTTTTAGGTACATATAATTGTATCTAATAATATTGCATGATGTTATAGATGGACACAGACCTATGGTCTGTGGAGGATTTGCCACTTCATACAGTATGGGTCAGCCCCTCTCATCTATTGACTCCCTTCAATTTGAATGACTGTACAAAACCTGTATATATTGTTCACATCGGCCCAAAAATGGTTCTTTTTTCTTCATTGTTCTGGTTCAAAGCACATAGGTTGCAGGAATATAGTTATTGTGGCATGGAGAAACATATTCTTTGACACAGGGACATCATGATATTAAGCGCTGGGGACAGAGTCAATATACTAGGGATACACAAAGCCATGTTGATACAATAATACCAGATTACAGGGAAATGAGAGCAAGATCATGAGGAAATAGTCAATAGGATATGGAGAAAGGGATTTGAGGGGCATGTAAAGACGCATGGAGAGATAGAAACACTGAAACATGGCGATAACATACTTTGCCTCAGGTCACTGAGAGAGTGGGTCAGCATGACACTGAGACTTAAATAATGGGATACAGGTCCATGGTTTTAGGGACATGAAGGCATGGGCCCTGGTCCATAGTTTCAAGGTCACAAGACACGGGGAAAAGGTGATAGAAGAACTGAGATATGGGTATCTGCAGATGAGAAAGAGGAACAACAGAGTGAAGGGACACATACAGGATAAAGGAACATGAATTCTATACAATGGATGCTGGGACATCAAGACATTAACACAAATACAAAGGTACAAGGAGGCCAAGGAAAATGCATGGACATAATTTAAGGGTCATCAGGGGTTGCAGCTGCAACCCCTGTTTTGCCCTTTGCAACCCCAGGACTGCCTTTGCGATCCATGGCTTCAGAGGAGGCAAAATCAGTGCCAGGAACACAGGGGTAGCCTGTCCTTTTGGAGGCCAGTTGGGGCTCTGCTCTCTTTGTTTTCCGTCAATTTTTCATTACACAAATAGTGAAAAATAAAATATGATTCACTGTTAGTGTAATAAAAACGTGAATACGCCCTTCCATGGCAGCTGAGATAAGTAAAAATACTTTTAAATCTAGGTTGTGTGCATGCTTGAGGGTGAGAGTGTGTTAATGTGAGTGTGTGTAAGTTTAAATTTGTGTCTATATGTAAGTATGTGTCTGTGAACGAAAGTGGAGGTCAAAGGGCTTGTGATGTCACTTCTGCTAACCTTCGCATTTTGTTGAATTGACACCCCTGGGAAAATGGAGTAATGGGACATCTGGATTCTGGTATTGTTTTTGGGGCATAGATACTAACAAAGGCACTAGGACACAGAGACTTAGGTGGTCATTATGACATTTGCAGTGACTATTAAAGTGGCGGTAATACTGCCACTACCAGGCTGGCGGTAATTTCCACCAAATTATGACCATGTCGGTGATAACTCCCATAGACAGCCAATGTACCTCACCATCTGTCAGGGCGTAAACACCACGCACGACGGCGGTAGCCATCAACAGCCAGGCGGAAGACAAGGTACTGCCCACCATAATATGACACACCACACTGCCACGGTTTCTGGGGCAGTACCAACGCATCAAAATCCTGGCAGAAACACAATATAGAAGACCAAAGACTCACCAACAGAGACACAGAGAAGCTCACCGCCGCCATGGAACCAGAACTTCAAGTCTTCCCAATGCTCTTCTACGCCATGCTTCACCTGGAACACCAACGCCGATGAAGACAATGACGGTGAGTATAGCTGCTTAGCACAAAAGGGAAGAAGGAAAGAAAAGGAAAGTGACACACACACGCACAACACACACCATACGCACACACCATATACAAAACCAGCTGCAGACGAAAACCAATGGCACACAACACACGGAATAATAATACAAGGACCAGAGGTCGGAAGTACTGAAAATGTATTTGCAAGGCAAAAGCCACGATATGAACCAATTTTGAGCAGATAGACATAAAAAATAGTACAGAAAGGGCCAATGCCAGTCCAAAGTACATAAGCCCACATGGCCACAGGGCACAGTCCAAGCCCCAACTTGATCCTGACTAACTACGCACAATACTGTGCGGGGCATCATCACGAAAATGGACAGGCACCTCAGGGGGGAGGTGGGTGAGGGGCACCTCAGCTGAAGTCGGGAACTTGCCCACTGATCCTGGAGGGGGCTCCATGTCCGTTTCTCAATGCTGGGGAGTGCAAGGTCACCGTCACTGAGGTAGGGAACTTGCCCACTGATCCTGGAGGGGGATCCTTGCACAACAGTCCCTGGATGGTGGCCTACATGCCCTCTGCTGGAGGTGAGGGCTGCTGTGTCTCAGTTGGAGGTCAGGGCTGCATTGTATCTGCTGCGGGAGGTGTCACCTGGGCAGCCTCTGCTGGAGGTGAGGGTTGCATTGTCTCTGGTGGGTGAGGTGTCACCTGGGCAGCCTCTGCTGGAGGTGAGGGCTACTGTGTCCCGGCTGGAGGTGAGGGCTTCTTGCCTGATACTGGATGTTGAGTGGGAACCTTTTCTTGCATTGGTGGTTGAGTGGGAACCTTTTCTTGCATTGGTGGTTGAGTGGGAACCTTACCCCTCCTGGCTAGTCGAGTGGAATCCTTCCCTTTCCTGGATGGTGGAGTGGGATCCTTCCCTTTCCTGGCTGGTGGAGAGGGATCCTTCCTTTTCCTGGCTGGTGGATTGGGATCCTTACCTTCCCTTGCTGGCGGAGTGGGATCCTTCCCTTTCCTGGCTGGTGGAGTGGAATCCTTCCCTTTCCCAGATGGTGGAGTGGGATCCTTCCCTTTCCTGGCTGGTAGAATGGGATCCTTCACTTCCCTGGCTAGTGGAGTGGAATACTTCCCTTTCCTGGATGGTGGAGTGGGATCCTTCCTTTTCCTGGATGGTGGAGTGGGATCCTTCCCTTTCCTGGCTGGTAGAGTTGGATCCTTCACTGTTTTGCCTCCACGACTAGGAGGTTCCTCCACTGTCCCCGTGGACTGTTTGGCTGAGGTGCTGGTCTGGGTCGTTGGGACCCTGCTCCTATGGGAAGGACGAGGGAATGGGGAGGAAAGAGGTCAAGTTGGGTAAGGAAAAGCTTCTTAGGGATGGTGGCGCGGGATGAGGGAGGAGGGATGGGAGTGGAGGTTGAGGGAGTGGTTGTTGGAGGAGTATGACTGCTGGACTTGGGTGCAGGTGCATGGGCAGTGCGCTGATGTGAGATAGATGGCTGTTGGGTGTCTGAGTGCCTGCGTTTGTGTCCTTTAGGAAGGGGGGACAAACAGGGTGGGAGAGGACACAGGGGATGCATGGATGGATGTTATGGAGGTGTCTAATAGTGAGGTGTGTGCTGCTGGGTGTGGTGATGCTGGCGGTGGCTGTTGAAGCAATGCATGTAGGTGTGAGTGTGGACATGACTGTGAGGGAGGTGGAGGGGGAAGAGGGGGAGAGAGTGGAGGCAGTGGATGTGGATGTGTGTGCAACTGTCTGTTTGTTTGTGTGAGTGCTTGTGGACTGAAGTGTGGGGCCTGTGTTTGACTGTGCCACTCTTGTGTGATGTCTTGTGTGCATACTCGTCTGTACGTATTTATAGAATGGGTTGGGGTTGAGGAGACTGGGACTGGAAAGTAGTAGTTGGAGGGGGTATGGTAGGAACAGGGACAATGGCTGCCATCAGAGAGAAGGCAAGAGCCTGAATCGATCTCTGTTGTGCCGCCAATCTACCGTGGATGCCCTCCAGGAATGCATTTCATTGCTGCATCTGGGATGCCAGTCCCTGGATGGCATTCACTATGGTTGCCAGCCCTACAGAGATGGATCTCAGGAGGTCAATAGCCTCCTCACTCAGGGCAGCATGGCTCACTGGGGCAGGGACTGAGGTGCCTTGGATGAAGGAGATGCCCACCCCCCTGGGCAAGCAGGCATGGGCAACTCGCTGAGGGGCTACTGGGAGGGTGGGGCTGGTACGGGGATGGCGGCTGTACCTGTAGCTGGGGTGGTCACAGAGGTGTCTGCTACCACCAGGGAGCTTCCATCGGAGGAGGTATCTGAGTTAGTGTTGTCACCTCCTGTCTCCGCTGCGGTGCTCCCCTCGTCCTCCGTCCCACTGGTTCCCTCGGCGTCGGTGGACTCTGCCTCCTGGGTCCTGTGGGATGTAGCTCCCTCTGTCACCGGTGCCCCTGCTCCTCTGCCAGATGATGCTAATGCACAAATGGACAGGATGACAGAAGGAGAAAGGGGGGGAGGGAGAGAAAGGAAGCACTGGGTCAATTACATCACCAACACCACAGTTGGCATACACAGCACTGTCACACACAGGGATCAAGATTGAGAACTATGCATTGCACTGGGATTGATTTGGCTAGATGCCACAGCAAGATGAGGTCCAAACACCACCAAATGCACATCTCCTGGGACCCACAAAGCCCTCACTGACATGGAATGCAAACAAGCTAGGTTCCCTGCATTTGCCATACACCCATGACCCTTGAGCTGCATCACGCTGCAATGTCTGGCCTGGCATTAAGGGGCACCCACTAACTCACACACACCACCCAGATCCCATGCCACCTACCAATTATAGTAGTAATGCCCACTGTATTCACCCCTTTGTGGCTGCTGTGATGCCTTCAAGCACCCATCCAGCTCTGGCTAGGCCTACCACCAGTATGCAGGCCATCTGGGGGTCAGCTTCTGACAGGCACCCCTTCCTCGTTGGGAGGCCACCCCCAGCTCGGCCTCCTTGGTCTTCCGTGTCCAGCGTCTCAGGTCCTCCCACAGTTTCCTGCAGTGGGTTCTCCGTCTGCTGTAGAACCCCAGGGTTGCACATCCTTGGTGACAGCCCACCACAATCCTTTCTTTTGATGGGCGCTGACCTGCAGAGGGAATGCAGACAGGAGGACACCATTACCCACACAATCCAGCCTGTCACACATATGGCCACAAATCCCGTTTCAAAATCCATTGGCTCACACATCGGCCAGCGTCCACCATGTACACTACCTACAGACATCCCTCAAAATGACACAATGCCTGCACACACATAGCCATGCAACCTTCCCACATGCATTGTACCCAAGGTATACTAACCTGTTGGTCTGGAAGCCCATACAGCTGTCCATACTTGGGTAGGACCCCATCGGCAAAGCTCTCCAACTCCTCCGAAGTGAAGGCAGGGGAGCTTTTCCCAGTCACACGGGCCATGGTAGGTTCCAGACACAGGTCACAGCAGCACACGCAGTGTAAGTGTTCTCCTGTGGAAAGTCAGGAATCAAGTGCGGTTATACACAGAAAATGGTGGTCACGTCTGCAGCGGTGTACACCGTCACCACCGATGCTGATCCCCACTGGGAACTCCGTAGGGACCCATATTAGCAGATGAGGAATTGCACAGCAGTGCAAGACCTCCTTACGCCACGACGCCCAACGTCGGCAGGGTTACTTCACTTTCAACTGTCCCTAGGTACAGGACAGCCAGTCACCATTTCATGGTAGTGGACTACATGCAGGTCTTCCATAACTACGTCATTGCCAAGAATTGCAGATACATTGCCATTCTCACTGTCCCATCACAATAATGTTGTGTGCACAGTAAGGTGGTGGTTCCATTGTTCAATTTGTGATGGCCTACTCACCTTTGTGCCCCTTAGATGCCTACCATTGCGGACGAATAGGAGGAGGAGACAAACCCCTGTGTTCAGACCCCTTGTGGACTTGGCTACACTGGAGGACAGGCACATTATACTCACCTATAGACTGGACAGGGCCACGATCACAGAGCTGTGTGCACAATTGGAGCCTGACCTGATGTCAGCTATCCGTCATTCCACTGGGATTCCCCCCTCTTGTGCAGGTTCTATCTGTGCTTCATTGCCTGGCAACTGGTTCTTTCCAAGTGACAGTGGGCTTGGCAGCAGGAATGTCACAGCCAATGTTCTCAATCGTGCTGGCAAGGGTATTGTCTGCTTTGGTGGAACACATGTGCAGCTACATTTCTTTCGCCCAGGTGGAAGATTTGGCCACTATGAAGGCCGGATTCTATGCAATGGGACGAAAACCCAATATCATTGGGCAATTGACGGTACACATATTGCGTTTGTCTCACCCCCCCCGCCCCAAGAATGAACAGGTGCTCAGGAATCGCAAGAGTTTCCACTCACTTAGGGGCATATTTATACTCCGTTTGCACCAGATTTGCGTCGTTTTTTTTTACGCAAATTCGATGCAAAACTAACTCCATATTTATACTTTGGCGTTAGACGCGTCTAGCGCCAGAGTTCATGGAGTTTGCGTCATTTTTTAGCATGGACACCTGCCTTGCGTTAATTACATGCAAGGTAGGCGTTCCCGTCTAAAAAATGACTCCCAGACCTGTGCGCCATATTTACACTTCCGTGCAAAAATGACGCACGGGAGTGGGCGGGCCTTAAAAAATGACGTCTAGCCGCTTTAGCGTCATTTTTTAACGCCTGCTCAGGGCAGGCGTTAAGGGACCTGTGGGCTCGGAAGGAGCCTACAGGTGCCCTCCCATGCCCCCAGGGACACCCCCTGCCACCCTTGCCCACCCCAGGAGGACGCCCAAAAATGGAGGGACCCACCCCTGGGAACTTAAGGTAAGTGTTGGTAAGTATTTATTTTTTATTTTTTTGTGGCATAGGGGGGCCTGATTTGTGCCCCCCTACATGCCACTATGCCCAATAGACATAAGTCCCCTGGGCATGGCCATTGGGCAAGGGGGCATGACTCCTGTCTTTGCTAAGACAGGAGACATGTTAATGGCGTCTGGGCGTCCCAAAAAAATGGCGCAAATCGGGTTGAGGCGATAATTTTGCTTCAGCCTGACTTGCCCCATTTTTTGACGCCCAAACTCCATTTTCCCCTACGCCGGCGCTGCCTGGCGTGTGTCATTTCTTTTGACGCACACCACTCCGCAGCGCCGGCTAACGCCGGCTAATGCCGGCTAACGTCATTGAATAAATACGGCGCCCGCATGGCGCTTCAGAATGGCGTTAGCCGGCGTTTAATTTTTTGACGCACAATAGCGTTGGCGCAGTTGTGCGTCGAAAAGTATAAATATGGCCCTAAGTGTGCAAATTGTGTGCCTGGCGGACCAGTACATCTCCCATGTCACTGCCAAGTATCCTGGGTCGGTGCATGACACCTTCATTCTGAGGAATAGCAGCATCCCAAATGTGATGGCCCAACTACAGAGGTACAGGGTGTGGCTTATAGGTTAGCCAGAGTCCCCAACCACTGTATGTCAGTGTATGCCTTCAAGTGTTATCCCCATAGGATTGTGTAAGGCTAAATTTTGTCCCTCACTATTTGCAGGTGACTATGGCTACCCAAACCTATTGCAGCTCCTGACCCCTGTGAGGAATGCCAGGACAGAGGCTGAGAACCGTTATAATGATGCATATGAGTGAACCAGGAGAATAACCGAGAGGACCTTTGGTCTCCTGAAGGTCAGGTTCAGATGCCTGCATCTGACAGGTGGATCCCTGTGCTACTCACCCGAGAAGGTCTGCTAGATAGCAGTGGCATGCTGCATGTTGTACAACCTGGCCCTCAGATGACATGTGTCTTTTTTGCAGGAGTAGGAGACTGGAGATGCCACTGTGGCAGCACTGGACCCTGAGAACAGTGAGTCAGAGGATGAGGATGTGGACAACAGAACATCAGTTATATGCCAATACTTCCAATGACACACAGGTGAGACAGTGCAACTGACCATTACTCTGACTATTGATGTTTTCTGTGTGGCTGTAGCATGAAGGCGTTCACGTGCTTTCCTTCTCAACTTACTGTCACCTCTGGCTTGTCTTTCTACAGATGTTGGTGATGTGACAACAGTGTCCTGATGTGTTTACTGCAGACAGCTACAGGTCATTATTTGTATTCTATCACAGCGATCAGATCATTTGCACTAGATGTGACTGTTCCCATAAACGCACATTTTCAACACATATAACGGTGTCACTCAAGTTGTGTTCAAGGGTGTTTATTGTAGTGCAAATAATTGAGGGAAAGGTGCAATGGAATGGGGTGATGGTAGAGGAAAGTCCATGGTATTGTTCAAGTCTGTTTCTAGCACAGGTCCAGTGTGCAAGGGGCCATAGGAATGGGAGCAAAGGCAGTTCAAAGTGGACAAGGTGACAGGGTGGGACGCAAGGGGGACAACCAGGACAGTCTCATTTCCTGGTGGTGGTCTTGGTCTTGGCAAGTGTCTCTGGCTTCTCTCTGGGTCGCAGGGAATGTTTGCGGGTGGTTCACCTTCTGCAGGAGGAGGGGTGCTGGTGGCCTGCTGGTCCTGTGGCGGGGCCTCCTGCTCACTAGCTGCAGCAGAAGTGGAGGGCTGGCCAATAGACTGGATAGTGATAGGCCTCCGCTGTTGTGCTGTCGACTCCCTCATGATGTTTGGCCATGTCTGCCAGCGCCCCTGCTATGGAGATCATGGTGGTGTTGGGAGCCTGCAAGTCCTCCCTGATCTCCTGATTGTGTTTGTTAGACTTTTCATCCTTGGCGAGTCTCCCTTAGCTGTTTGTCTCTGTTCCCCAGGTTGTTGATGTGTGCTGGACACTGATTTTGCTGTTTTTGTTACTCTGGGCACTTTACCACTGCTAACCAGTGGTAAAGTGCAAGTGCTCCTTTACAAAATGTGTATGTGATTGGTTTATCCGTGATTGGCATATTTGATTTACTAGTGAGTCCCTAGTAAAGTGCACTAGAGGTGCCAGGGCCTGTAAATCAAATGCTACTAGTGGGCCTGCAGCCCTGGTTGTGCCACCCACATAAGTAGCTCTGTAATCATGTTTCAGACCTGCCACTGCAGTGTCTGTGTGTGCAGTTTTAACTGTAAATTCGACTTGGCAAGTGTACCCACTTGCCAGGCCTAAACCTTCCCTTTTCTTACATGTAAGACACCCCTAAGGTAGGCCCTAGGTAGCCTCAAGGGCAGGGTGCAGTGTATGGTTAAGGTAGGACATTAAGGGGGTTATTACAACTTTGGAGGAGGTGTTAATCCGTCCCAAAAGTGACGGTAAAGTGACGGATATACCACCAGCCGTATTACGAGTCCATTATATCCTATGGAACTCGTAATACGGCTGGTGGTATATCCCTCACTTTACCGTCACTTTTGGGACGGATTAACACCTCCTCCAAAGTTGTAATAACCCCCATAGTAATGTGTTTTATATGTCCTGACAGTGAAATATTGCTAAATTCGTTTTTCACTGTTGCAAGGCCTGTCCTTCTCGTAGGTTAACATGGGGGCTACCTTTAAATCCGATTAAAGTGTAGATTCCCTTTGGGAGCGGATGGACATGTGGAGTTTGGGGTCTCTGAGCTCACAATTTAAAAATACATCTTTTAGTGAAGTTGATTTTAAGATTGTGTGTTTAAAAATGCCACTTTTAGAAAGTGAGCATTTTCTTGCTTATACCATTTCTGTGACTCTGCCTGTTTGTGGATTCCCTGTCTGGGTCAGTTTGACAGTTGGGCTGGTTGCACCTCACACTAGACAGTGACACAAAGGGAGCTGGGGTGTAGCCTTCATATCCTGATGAGCCATCTGTGCTAGGAGGTAGGGGAAGAGTGGTCACTAGCACCTGAAAGGGCTGTGCCTGCCCTCACACAATGCAGTCTTCAACCCCCGGTGAGTGTCTGGGGCCTGGCCTGGGCAAGGCAGGATTTCACATTTCAAAGAGACTTTACTTTGAAGTAGGCCTACTTCAATGGAGAAATTGGGTATAAAAAGGGCACCCAAAACCACAGACTTTAGAAACACTTCTGGAACCAAGAGGAACCTCTGTTTGGAGAAGAGCTGAATAGCTGAGGAAGAAGAGCTGCCCTGCCTGTTACTGTGCTTTGTGGAGCTATCCTGCAGTTGCTGCTTCTGCCAGAGTAAGAGGGCAAAGACTGTACTTTGTGTGCCTTCCATCTTGAGAAGAAATCTCCAAGGGGTTGATCTAGAGCTTGCCTCCTGTTGTTTGAAGTCTCAGGGACAGCAAAGACTTCTCTCTGCCAGCACCTGGAGTCTCTGGAGAGACTCCTACTCTGCCCTGTGGTCCCCATCCAGTTCCTGGGACCCTGAAAGGAGAAGCTGGCAGCCTAAAGACAAGAAAAACCATGCACAGAGCGCCGTGTGGGAAAAGATTGACGCAAATCCAATCTGCGGCTAAGAAAAACAACGCGCCGCCGGCTCTGCAGCTGAGAAATGACGCTCGCAGGAAACACAACCGAAGAATCGATGCACGGAGAAGGAGAAACGCCGCACAGCATCGCTGACGGAGGCTGGGAGATCACAACCTGCGCTGCAGGGTTTTCAGATCATCGTGCGGCTGGATTTTCTACTCGTGTACCGCCGTGCGGAGTTATTTTTGACGCACACCAGGTACATTTTCACTCTAGCAGCGCTAGTGTGTGTTTAAAACTACTTAAATACTTTTTTTGCATTTTTATTGATAACTTGACTTGTGTATGGTGGATTTTTGTCGTTTTGGTCTTGTTTTGTTTAGATAAATATGTCCTATTTTTCTTAACTGGTGTTGTGTCATTTTGTAGAGTTGTCATTAAGTTACTCTGTGTGTTGGTACAAATACTTTACACCTAGCACTCTGAAGTTAAGCCTACTGCTCTGCCAAGCTACCAAGGGGGTAAGCAGGAGTTAGCTGAGGGTGATTCTCTTTTACGCTGACTAGAGTGAGGGTCCTTGCTTGAACAGGGGGTAACCTGACTGTCAACCAAAGACCCCATTTCTAACAGTGTTCCTCCTGCAGCTGCTTGTTCTCCTGCATGTTGTTAAGGATCTGGCCCATCATGTCCAGGGATTGTTAGTAGGCCCCCAGAACATTGGTCAGTGCCCCCTGGAAAGTCAATTCCCTGCTCCTGTCCTCCACCTGGCACACAGCGGTCCTCCCAGTGTCCCTGTTGCCCTGTGCCTCTGTCCCCTGAACGGTGTGCCCACTGACCTCAGGTCCCTGATTGTCTTGGGTGTGGACTGGGGTCCCTGTACAGGTGGGCACACTGCTGATTGATGTGTCCTGTGGACAGAGTGTGGGGATGCTGGGTGGGTGCTGTGGTGTTGGATACTGATGGGGGAGGCTCTGTGGTGGACTGGAAGTGGGCTGGGGTGATCGACTGACCAGTGGTCCCTGATGGGCCAGGTAGTTCATCCAGATCCTGAAGTCCAGAGTTACTGTCATAACTGCGGGCATCTTCTGTTGGGGGATTGGTTAGTTGTGGCACCTGGCTGGGGCACCTGTGGGGATGTAAGTGATATGTTATGCTTGATGTCTGTGACATATTGTACATCCTGAGCTTCCCCTCTATCGTTGCTGTTGCCCTGACACCTTTGTTTGTGTCTGGTTATGTATTGTGGGATTGTTAGTTCCCCCATGCCGTGCATGCTTTTGTGATGGGTGTCCATGCAGGGCTGGGAGGGCTGTCTATGCCTTGGTATAGCATGCAGGGCTTGGCATTGGGGTTATTCATATGTGTAGGGACAGTGTGTGAGACAGGGTGGAGTGATGGGAGTGAGGGTGTGAGATGGCATGCAGGTATGGGGTGATAAGTAGTAAATGTTGACTCACCAGTGTCCAGTCAGCTAGCAACTCCAGTGAGACCCTCAGGATGCAGTAATGCCAAGACTTGCTCCTCCCATGCTGTGAGTTGTGGGAGAGGAGGTGGGGGTCCACCGCCAGTCCTCTAGATGGTGAGCTGGTGCATTGCTGCCAAGGAAGGTACCTTCCCCCGTAAGTCGTTCCATCTCTTTCTGATGTCACCCGTTGTACGTGGATGCTGTCCCACGGTGTTCATCCTGTCAACGATTATCTTCCGTAGCTCCATCTTCCTGGCAATGGATATTTGCTGTTCCTGTGATCCAAACAGCTGTGGCTCTACCCTGACTATTTCCTCCACCATGACCTGCAACTCCTCATCTGTGAAACAGGGTTGCCTTTGTGGGGACATGGGTGTTGTGTGATGTGTGTAAGTGTGAGGGGGTTGGGTACTGTGGTGGGGTGTGTGAAGTGGGGTGCATGAGGGATGTATGGGTGTGTGTGTCTAGTTGTCATAGTGGTCTTGATGTCAGTCTGATGGCAATCATTTGTATTCGTAAAGGGTTGTGTGTGATGAGGGTGTGTGTTTCATAGTGCTGTGGGGGGGTGGGGTGGTGTGTGTATGAGTGTCAGGTGTGTGTATTTCGTATTGGCCAATGTTGTTTTGGTATTTATTAGGGTGTCATTCTTAGTGCGCCGGTGTGTGCCACCAATGGTTTACTGCCACTGAATGTCCACTGTGGTGACTCGTGGGTCAAAATGTGGTGGCCGTTGTTTTGTTGGCGTAATAGTATTTGTGTTCGTACCACCACTTTAGCACTTACCTTTGGGTTGGAAGATTTGTGTATGTGGCAGTATTCTGATGGATTTGAGTGTGTGTTTCATAATATGGCGAACGGATATCTGCCACCGTGTCGGTATGTTGGCGGCTGCCACAGCAGCGGTAAGCAGGATTTACCGCCAATGTCATTATGAGGGCCTTAATGTCATTTAGACATAAAACATTAAGGGGGTCATTCCGACCCCGGCGGGCGGCGGGCGCCGCCCGCCGTGCGGAGACCGCCAAAAGACCATACCGCGGTCAAATGACCGTGGCGGTCATTCTGACTTTCCCACTGGGCGGGCGGGCGACCGCCAAAAGGCCGCCCGCCCGCCCAGTGGGAAAGCCCCAGCAACGATGAAGCTGGCTCTGAATGGAGTTGCTGGTGTGCGACGGGTGCAGTGGCACCCGTCGCGATTTTCAGTGTCTGCTAGGCAGACACTGAAAATCCTAATAGGGCCTGTTAGGGGGGCCCATGCAGTGCCCATGCCAGTGGCATGGGCACTGCAGGGGCCCCCAGGGGCCCCACGACACCTGTTCCCGCCATCCTGTTCCTGGCGGTAAAAACCGCCAGGAACAGGGTGGCGGGAAGGGGGTCGGAATCCCCATGGCGGCGCTGCTTGCAGCGCCGCCGTGGAGGATTCACTGGGGCAGGGGAAAACCGGCGGGAAACCGCTGGTTTCCCTTTTCTGACCGCGGCTTTACCGCTGCGGTCATAATTGCCCCTGAAGCACCGCCAGCCTGTTGGCGGTGCTTCCGCGGTCGTTGGGCAATGACCCCCTAAATTTGAGGACATGAAAAGTGGGGAATTAGGATACGGAATTTTGCATATGGGAACATAGAAACATTTGAGCAGCCTTGCTGGCACTGGTACACAGGATATGATTACTCTGGAACATCGGAACCTTGAACCATGAAATGATGAAGCAAAGGGGCAAAGGCACCCTTCAGCATGCAGACAGTAGAATAGGAAGAATGCGGCACAGGTAGTATGTGGCTCTGCAAGGATTTACGCACAGAAATATTTTTATCTCAGTATATCTACTTACAGGGCCAGGGAGTGAATGGTTACACTCAAAGAAGAGAAAGCCATGCACATTTGAACACCCTCACAAATGTACATGTTTATGCAAAGTCAGCCCTTTTCTGTAACCCCATTTTAATGTGGAAAAGGTCAGAAATCTAATCTAGACAACAGCAATTATAATTTTCTTTTCTGAGTGATAGGAGATCCAAACATCCCAAAAATTAGTGGGGATGTAGGAGAAAGCGTTTTTTCCCCCATGGAAAAATATTCCTTGGGCAGTCATTTTGAAAAGATATTTAGGAAGTGCATTTACATTTTCTTTGCGGGTTTTCAATTAGTGATGCAAAAACGGAATTTACAAAAATGTACCCGGAGTATATATGGAAAACTAGTGACGGTCAGTTTTTAGATGTACCACTGGCATTTTTTCATAAATTCCTAAAGTCAGACCTCCAATATACCGAAATAAGGAAACATTATCAGACAAGAAGAATGCACAGGGAATACTGAAATTCAAGATAAAATTACACAATGTCAGACTCTCAGCCTGCAAAAGGAAACTATGGCAGACTGCAGTCGCGGGTCATAGAGGGGGAGGGGCGGCACTCACAGAGGGAGGATGGGGGGACACATTACATTAAAATATATAGATAAAAAAACACTTACCTCTGCTCCCACACCACACCACTCCTCTGCTCCCCATCTCGCTGCAGGCACAGGCTACCAGCCTGCCCTTCAGCCAATCCTGATGCACAGAGCAGCATCAGGATTGTCTGGCAGCACCCTGTCTGGGAGCCTGTGCATGCTCTCTCCAGCCCAGCAACACAGTTGCTGGGCTGGAGAGACCCTTCCGCACATGTGTGTTTGGCCGGTCCGAGACGGCCAGCCAAACATACATGTGCAGTGGGGGGAGTACATGAGCACTCTCCCTCATTGCTCATCACCAATGTGGTCTCGCCCTTTTTCCCCCAAACTATAAAACATAGTTTATTAAAGTTTTTGGGGAAAAGGTTTGCAGCTACCTCTGCTGGCGGGGGGCGACGCTCCTCCCACTTATGGAGGAGCCGCCCCTGGAAAATTGGGAAAAATGGCATGCTGTGACAGTGGAACACAGAGACGCATGTGCACAGTGATGCGCTGTAACATTGGGGATTCAGACAAAACCTGAAGAAGAAGCACAGAATCACAGGGGTATTTTCATACAGACACAAGGCCACACACCTTATCACAGACAGTCACCCTGGAAAACAAACATGTACACAACAATACAAACACTTAGACGTGAATCTTAGATGAAAGTTTCAAACAGGGGGGTATCTACAGGAACACGTAAATTGACATAATGAGCACCAGACCACAACATCTGTAATAACAGGTAAAGAGGCATAGATACAAGAACAGAGTCAGTGAAAAGCTACTACTAGGAGATGTACACTAGTTCATAAAATGCAGTGCAGAAGCACTGCTAATCAATATTGCTAGATGTGTGGTATTTGTTAAAAAAAATAAGCCACTCTCAGTAATCTGGCTATTAACTTTAAAAGAGGTACCCTTACCAAATTAATAAAACCACCCTGTTCAAGTCAAAGCACAGTTGTAGGAGAATCCCTGGCACAAGTAGCAGACAATCACCAGAGAAGTGCATTTTAAGTTCAATCAGCACTAATAATATACATAAAGAACACAACACAATAATATGTCCAATGTAGAAATCTAGTGAAAATTCCAGTGAGAAAAATAACAGCAAGATCTTTAGAGTTGACTGCGAGTAAGTGCGATTTCAGGTCAACTTGATGGAGCAAACATTGGATACAAGTGGGTCATCTCAGTCGGTTTCTACTTTCAAACTTAGGGGTATATTTATGAGATTGTAACACAGATGTGTTGCTGTGCTGCACTGTGTAACTGGAAAAGGGCAGAAATGTGCCACATATAAGTCAGTACAGCCCATTCCTGTAGTTTCCTCCTTTTCATAACTATGTCCTTAAGTCTATGAATTGGAATTCAATATCTTCTGATGGGACAAGGTCTAAAGGGTCACAGCTACAGCACCCCACATTGCCACAGTCACACCAACAGGCTATAAGATTACACATCAGGACTGACACCGCACACCAGGCGGAGGACTTGCCATCATCCTCAAAAATAGCACTAGGTGCACCACATTCACAGACTCCAACACCCCCTTCATGGAACCATGCACTTTAAGCTTCAGATAGATGAAAGGTCCACAATCAAAGGAACCCTTGCTTACTGACCTCCTGGACCAAGGACGAGCAACTGCATCACTGACCTTATCACCTCTTCTCAATCAGCTTCACACAACTTATTCTTCTGAGTGACCTCAGCCTGTGCCTTGGCAACCCCACAGACTTCAACTTTACTGACCCACTCACAGGTCTGCTGAACTTTGGACTCACTCAGCTCACCCACGGCACAATGCACAACTCTGGACACATTCTGGACCCCATCTTCACTTCCAGCGACAAGGTACATTTCAGCAACGTCACCCCCTCACATGGCCTGACCACTTCATCATCCACTACCTCATCACAACACCACAAGCTGCCCCAAAAGAAACACTAAACGCACTGGGACAGAACTGGAAAGAATTAATGGAAACAGAGTGGCTCAGCACCCTCTAAGCCAACCAACCGGGCACCACCAACAATCGAGTCAATGACATAAGAAACTTCCACATCTTGATCAAAAACTGCACCAACAGCCTGGCACCCATCAAGAACACTACAGGAGAACCAATAAGAAAGCCAACTGGTATTATGATGACCTCAGAGAATTCAAGTGCTACTGCAAACAACTGGAAAGGAAATGGAGAAACAGCCAAATGATTACCACCAGAACCACTTACAAGTCCACACTCAGACACTACCACCACCAATTGAGGGAGAATAGAAACCAGCCCCAACAGTGGCAAAGAACTATTTTCTATCATCAAAGAATTCATCAACCCCAGAGATGCAACCAACACCAACACCCCATTTCAAAAACACTTAAACAACCTTTTTAACTTCTTCTACGACAAAATATCTAAGATCTTCTACAGCAACTTTGATCAACAGCCCAACCCATCAGACCTCATTGGCCAGGTAAGCACCTGCACCAAGGACAAACACCTAACTGACTAGAGCCCACTCACAAAAAAATACACAACTGCAATCATGAAAATGATTCAATGAGGGGCCCCCACAAAATCTGTGCTCCCACCACATATAAAACATAGGAGGAACCACAAGCAGCAAAACACTCACCTCCATCATCAACACTTCCATTTCATCAAAGCAGCCTCTTTCCCAGAGAGCCTGAAATACACTACAGACAACAGGGCATATTTCTACTCTATTTGTGCCGAATTTGTACCATTTATTTTGATGCAAATTTGGCGCAAACTTAACTCCGTGTTTGTACTTTGACGCTAGATCCGCCTAGCGTCAAAATATAGGAGTTAACGTAATTTTTTTCAGTGTGTGAACCCACTTTGTATCAATGAGATACAAAGTAGGTGCTCCTGTCCAAAACATTACTCTTAGCCCGTAGCACCATATTTATCCTCCCATGCTAAAATGACGCTCAGGTGGGAGGCAGGCCCACAAAATTACGTTGACCCCTTTTTGCATCAAATTTTAACACCTTGGTCTGACCAAGAGTTAAAATGAGGCACATACACCACTACTTAAGGCAAATTCATTTGCTACCTCCAGGACAACATTAAAGTCATACTGCTCCAGTAGGCACATGCCGCAGATATCCACAACGACAGCTGCTCTCTCCACCTCCACAACAGCAACCCCAAACACTACTACAGCACCCACAAAGGTAGCGCAGAAGGCAAGAGAGGATATTTCTGCAGAGGGCAACCCTTCTTGGCCCCAGGGATAAAGACATCATCAGGACTTACTGCCTCAGTCCATTCGACGACTGCTGAACCAGATTGCAACAGACATTACAGCCAGGCTGCAAATTCCCTACAACATCCCATCCCAAAGCTCCTCTCTGTTCTGCACATGCTGGCTTCAGACAACAGGGACACTAGTGGCTGGTGTCTCCCAGCCATCAATATTGGTTTTCCTGCCTAAGGTCCTAGATGCCAACATCCATCTCACACCCCACCACACTCAGCAACTGCAGCAGGAGACCAAGCAAGGATTCTGTCTAATTGCTGGGTTTCCACTTGCACTTGGTGCAATGGACTGCACCCATGTACAACTGGTACCACCTGCAGCTACGGAACACCTATACAGGAACCGCAAGCACACCCATTTGATTAATGTGCAGGCCATTGTGAACCACTGCGGGCTTTTCACAAACATCTCAGCCAAGTATCCAGGCAGCACCCACAATATTTACATATTCTGGCACTCCAACATCAACGAGCAGTTTCAGGATGGACAATATGGCAATGGCCTACTTGTCGGTAAGTCAACCAACCAATCAAAACACACACAACACACCAACCCTGTAGGACAAACAACATATACACCACAACAAAGACTCATGGGCATGGGACCACAGATGTACTGGCAACAACACATTTGCAACATGCAGCAGTACACCGCAATGTGTGGGCATCACAAACGCAGACACCCACATGTACCTAACACA
This sequence comes from Pleurodeles waltl, assembly GCF_031143425.1. Taxonomy (NCBI): domain Eukaryota; kingdom Metazoa; phylum Chordata; class Amphibia; order Caudata; family Salamandridae; genus Pleurodeles; species Pleurodeles waltl. Next base: position 120,588,270 of record NC_090448.1, on the reverse strand, counting down.
GCACAAACCTACAGCCACACCACATGAACGACAGGTGGAGCAATGTCCCCTTTGCATACAGAATAAGACCGCAAACCACTACAAGTGTCCACTGGTTGACTACTAAATATACCTCACACAGTTTAGACCAAACCAATAATAGCTCTGCCATGTCAATGGCCTATGGCATGGCCATGTACAAAAAGTCATACCTAGGCACATCCCCATCTCATTCATGGTCTGCAAAAGTCGGGCACAATCTACATCAAATGCCACCCAAGTGGTGCAACAACAACTACATCTTATCTTCATATACCTGACATACCTGTAGGCTGCACATACATCTGTTGAATGCATTGTATTGCACACATAGGAAGACTAATGTACCTGCCATTAAGTACAATGGGGCAGAATCATGAGAAATGATGCCACAACTACTCAAATGACACCTCACATGCCCCACATAGCGCCCCTAACACCATCATGCCTGTACTGTAGACTATCAATAGTTCACCATGGTGCTGATTCTCTGCTAAACTGTAATGTACATGGATGCCATAGTAGGCCCCTGTAGGAGTTTGGAGGACATGACTGGTCATAGATGCACTGTACTACGTGACACTTCAGAAAAATAGCTGGGCCCCTCCCAAAGTCTGTACTGTGCATGTATAGTAAGTCTGGATGAAAATCCAATTACTAAGAAGCTAGGACATAACCTGCACCAAATGTGATCATCATACTAATATGTGATACACACCCTTGGACACATGGACACTCATCGTGAGTTTGTTGTCTGATGGATGCCGCTCTGCAAAGTTCCACCGCCATTAGACCGCCATTGTGGTCTAAAACCTGCCAGTCCTATTAAGAGTTCACTGCTCGGCCTGTGGGCGGAAACAGTGTTTTTGCCTGCTGGCTCAGCTGGGAAGAGGACCAAAACATTGCAGCCGGTTTGTAAATGAGCCGGCTGCAATGTGGTATTGGGTTGGGAGCAACAGCACCAGTTGCGCTTTCTACTGCCTGCAATTTGTGCAGTGGAAATTGCTATAGGTCTGTCCATAGGGGCCCGGCACTGGCCATGCCAAGTGCACGGCCAGTGCAGGGGCCTCCAGGGGGTACCTCACACCCCCATTCTGCCAGCCTTTGTTTGTCAGTGGAAGCGCCAAGCAAAGGCTGGCAGATTGGGGAGTTGAAATCTCAAGGTGGATTAAGACCGCTGGGACTGCCAGGCTGCTGGCAACCTTGCAATGTTGGCAGTCCAACCATGGTGGGTCCACTACGGTCATAATGTGGCAGTCATACTGCCACAACCGTGGTGGTCCAACTGCCACTGTGAGTCTGGCATTCTTGAGGCCACCAGATTTGTAATGAGGGCCAAGATGTCTGACACAACCATCATCTGCCACTAAGGCCCACTAAGTGTTTCACTGCATGCGTGATGCCACCTGCCAACATCGACAGAATAGGCTGACTTTGTAGGGCAACAATGCTGGCTACTCATCCGACACCATTGTGCTGCAAGGAGGTTGTAGACTCCATCTAATACAAGGACCCTGCTACTAATATGGACTACACAAAACATGTTACATACATGATGAGCAAACATATTGGAATCCTGATGGTCATATACAGGTCCTTGAGTCAGTACTCAACAATGTCATGTACATCAACACAGTCCAATTGAACCATATTACAAGACCAGCAACAAACACAACACCACAATCACCTCTGATTCACCACTCAAACTTCAACCAACTACTGCCATCTAATATTCCAGATCCCTCTCAAGTCTTTACTAAGTTTCACCCCCTTATCTTTGCAGCTGACCAAGGTTATGGCATACACTCATGGGTCATGACCCCATTTGCAAATCCAACAACCAATAACCAGCATGCCTACACTTAAGCACACCAGAAAACATGCAATGTGGTGGAGAGGACATTTGGCCTTCCCAAATCCAGGTTCAGGTTCCTGGACATGACAGAAGGAAACCTCCTGTATGCTCCCCCGCTGATATGGAAGATTAGACTGGTATATGCTATTCTGCACAACATGTGTGTTAGAAACAATGTCCCCTGGGATGGACAAGTTTATCTCCACAATGAGGAGGAGGAGGAGGATGGGGCTGAGGACCTTGAGGGGGAACAGCCAAACACAGTGGCAGGAGTTTACAGAAGACAGATCATTGTTGAGAACTTTTATACCCAGTCAACCAAAAATGTATTTTGTAATTACCGTCAATAAATTTTGTTTAACAACATAAACCTTGGTCTACTCATTGTCCAATACATATACCATTGGAAGTTAATCTAACCTCAGGGTGTGTGTCAGAAACACAAAAACAACAAGTATGGTGCACACATCCTTGGCGATGTAGGGGGTTCCACAGACTCCATCTCAGATATCAGTGACACCCAAATCCCTGGCATGTGACTTCTGAAGGCCTAGATCCATGCACCGTTACATATACTGTGCCATTATGTGGGCAATGTGCCATTTCATAGGCCATTCACCACCACAACACCATGCCTAACACGTTGTATGCAAGGGGGATACACATAAGGTAGGGGCTGTCAAGAAATGGAGGTTAAGTAATGTTAGAACTGAACACTGTCGCTAGTCTGTGCAATTGTAGCTTTGCCTGCACCGTACATGTATGTCCGGAGAAGACATCATAGGTAACAATGCTTTTTCAGTAATTGCCCATGGAATTTAATCAATGTTGGATGCTGAGCCTGCACAGTGTGTCCAAGGGAATATGTACTGGCACTGCATTTGGCCATATCCCTGACACATGGGAGAATGTAAATCAAATGGCTTGGCAGTGACATAAAGTAGCTAGGGGTGTTGAATCAATTTTTTTGTGGGAGAATGCATAAGCCAAATGATAGTCTGGCTGGAATGTAGGCAGAGTTTGTAACATAAAATTGCACAATGAGGGTCCCCTCTTGTAAAAAAGAGAAAATGAAATAGACAATTCACATGGAAAATTAATTTGATATATCAGTCCATGTCACACCAAACTGGTCCTGGAGTCAACCAATAGAGTCAATCGATGAGTCCAAAGTTTATTCAGAATATGATTTAACATTCGACAGTCTGAAATCCAAAGAAATTTGTACTTTCAGCCAACACGTGTTTCGTCTTGGGAAATGTTTACATCCCTTACGACTTCTTCAGGGCTAGAAATCATAAAATAAAATAAAATAAACGAGTTAAGACCAATATGCTCAACCGTCAAATCAGTAGTGTGTGTCAAAGCCCAAGGGAGGTGAAAATTTTAATAATAAAACCACCTGAACTAAGGGAGAGGAAAGTAAATTAAAGCCCACATCTATTAAAGTACCTTCTTCAATAAAACACCTCCAGCATGCTCTACACAAGTGATAAACCATCCTCAATAAAAGCCTAACAAATAACCACATGCCACCCATAGTGCATAAAATAGCCAGAATCCAAATATTTTAATATCAAGATACCTTATTTGTCCACCACTATTCAAAAACAATCGGTAATGAAAGTTTACTTGAATCCAAATGTGCTTCACAACATATATAATAATCCAATGGAAAATCCAATCCACTGACAAGAAAATAAAGAATAAATACATTTCAACGAGCAATCATTATTATAAGTATATACATAGTACGTGGGCATCATATGCCCTATCAAGAATGAAAATTAGCCAATAAGAGATTTTCAGAGGTTCTACTACTGTAGTTATACAGTGATTCATTTAATTTCCACACCAATAAAAATTACAATCTATGTCACGCAGAGTATCAACTTCGTGTAGTCCAACAATAACCTAATAGTCAAAACTCAAATAAAATCCATTACATCAAACTCACCCTGATATTTAAGGACTTCTAAATTATAGAAAGCGGCGTCTCCGAGTAAGGATGCCTAGCGAGTGCGCTGATCGCGCGTACCTGAACCCGGAAGTAGACATACTTCCGGGTTCACCGATCACGTACAAGGGCAACAACACAAAGAACAAACAGTAAATGAGCTTAGAAATGTAAACGGGTACCTCATAGTTCGCCCGTTCACATTTTAAGAAAAATACGTTCTGTGAATAAAACGTATGCCATTCAGAAGCTAATTGTAACCAAGGAAATAATACTCAGACCATCCAATTAAATCTACATAATCAATGCTGCAAATGAAATTAGAAAAATGCAAATTGAAAATACCGCTCCTATAACAAGCCATAAATATTATAAAGAGACACAATAACCTCCCAAAATTTCAAACTTTACGAGTGAAATAACCGATTCAGTAAACAATCAGGAAACCACCTATACTTACAATAGCACTATAGTTACTACTAGGTGAATCTAAGCTAAATATCAACCCAAGATCCAAATATATGTAACATAAAGGGATACTAGAGATGAATAAGCAAGAATACAAATAAAGCCCCCATGTTTAATTTAAAACTATGACGTTTGAGAATCTTGGATGTTAACTCGTAAGTGCAAAGGTATCATCACACATTAAACAGTAGTAACCTGAAACACAACGTTTTCATACACATATGCAATTATTACAATATTAGTGTGAACATGCTATAAACTACACAGAACCATAATTTAATCCCCCCCAAAAAATTCCAATTCTCTATCGGAATTCAATCCTGACTCCACGGCTCTTAATCTCATGATCCATAATGCTTCCTGTCTGCGTAAACGTAGTTCCCTATTACACCCTCTAGGGTCCCGGGGGACATTCTCAAGTCCAAAAAACTCAAAACTTTTCTGAGTTGGTTTTGCATCGCAAGATACCATATGTGCCACTAAGGGATGTCTCATAATAACATTCTTAAGTACCCGAACATATTCTCCTATTCTAATTCTGAGTGGTCGTATAGTGCTTCCAACATAAATTCTAGTACATTTGCAGCGTATTATATATACAACAAAATTGGAATTACAATCCATAGTGGAACAGATTACAAATGACTTGCCATCATGAGAAAATTCCTGCATCTTATGACATGCCCAGCGACAGACTCCACAGAAACCACATTTGAAAAAACCCGCCCCTTTTTGGGATAACCAAGTTTTATTAGGGGAGGTGGTGGTGAAGCTAGGACTCAAAATACTTCTAAGAGTTCTGCCTTTACGAAATGATGTGACAACTCCTCCAGCCACCACATCCTTTAATGATTCTTCCTGCATTAATACATTCCAGTGTTTGTTCATGTATTTCTTCAAGATCAAGGAAGCATCATTGAAATCTGTTATGAACCTAACCAAGTTAGATGCCTCCTTAGTCTCATTATGCACTTTGAGTTTCAAAGTTTCAATTCTATCCAAATACCTAGCTTTGTGTTGTGCTTTTTAAAAAATCTTGTTAGAGTAACCACGTGCTAGAAACAACCTTTCCATGTCATTTATTTGGGCAACAAATTCATCATCTATGCTACAATTACGTTGTGCCCTCATAAATTCAACTAATTTAGAAGTCCTTAAATATCGGGGTGAGTTTGATGTAATGGATTTTATTTGAGTTTTGACTATTAGGTTATTGTTGGACTACACGAAGTTGATACTCTGCGTGACATAGATTGTAACTTTTATTGGTGTGGAAATTAAATGAATCACTGTATAACTACAGTAGTAGAACCTCTGAAAATCTCTTATTGGCTAATTTTCATTCTTGATAGGGCATATGATGCCCACGTACTATGTATATACTTATAATAATGATTGCTCGTTGAAATGTATTTATTCTTTATTTTCTTGACAGTGGATTGGATTTTCCATTAGATTATTATATATGTTGTGAAGCACATTTGGATTCAAGTAAACTTTCATTACCGATTGTTTTTGAATAGTGGTGGACAAATAAGGTATCTTGATATTAAAATATTTGGATTCTGGATATTTTTATGCACTATTGGTGGCATGTGGTTATATGTTAGGCTTTTATTGAGAATGGTTTATCACTTGTGTAGAGCATGCTGGAGGCTTCTATTGACTTATTGGTTACGGGTGTTTTATTGAAGGTACTTTAATAGATGTGGGCTTTAATTTACTTTCCTCTCACTTAGTTCAGGTGGTTTTATTATTAAAATTTTCACCTCCCTTGGGCTTTGACACACACTTACTACTGATTTGACGGTTGAGCATATTGGTCTTAACTCGTTTATTTTATTTTATGTTATGATTTCTAGCCCTGAAGAAGTCGTAAGGGATGTAAACATTTCCCAAGACGAAACACGTGTTGGCTGGAAGTACAAATTTCTTTGGATTTCAGACTGTCGAATGTTAAATCATATTCTGAATAAACTTTGGACTCATCGATTGACTCTATTGGTTGACTCCAGGACCAGTTTGGTGTGACATGGACGGATATATCAAATTAATTTTCAATGTGAATTGTCTATTTAATTTTCTCTTTTTTACAAGAGGGGACCCTCATTGTGCAATTTTCTTAGTTTAGAGGTTGTTTCACCTCTCAGGGTAGGGTGTTTCCCTTGTGAGGTTCCCCGTCATTTACATAGGGTAGATTGGCATCCTGAGCGTCACATCTCCTCAATTTACACCCCGTTCTATTATTTCTAGAGTTTGTAACATACCTTATCTACATAGGATGCATACATGTCACACAAATTGGCTTGATTCACACATGCCTACTGCTAATAATGAAAAATATATGATGACAAATGTATGGGTATCCGTCCTAGGTAGCAACGGGTATGCCATTATCCATAATGATTGACCTGTGTCTGCATGTCTACACAGTATGCCCTGTATAACAACATTATACAGCACATAGCAATACAAACCACTCATTGTCACTTACATGACAGATTCATTGCATGTTACCAAATGTAACTAAGTAGCTCATTTATGTACTGGCCTCCAATATCACAATCAGGTGTGGCAGGTGCGAACATGTGCAGCTTTGTCCTATACTGTCAGAGAGAGTAGACACAGCCATATTCTTAGCATCTGGCAAAGGGTAAATATAGCACTAAGAAGATAATACACCTCATCATTATTCAGTCATGGTAATAGTCAGCTAGGTTGTGGCATGCTGAGAGAATTGCATTGCCATGCTCAATGGTGGATGTGGATGGACAGCTCTGAGATACACACAAATTCTTGTGATGCAACACGCCATGTCACGTGGAGACCACTGAAGTGCTGTGGCATGTGTAATGTCATGTGTGTCTGGTACTCATTACATCTCAACCAATATCAACAATGGGACAGAAACTACTAAGTTGACAGTTGTAGGAGAAGGGAATATCTCCACATTACACAAGTCACATGTTGTATCCTGTCCCTATAGCCCCTGACAAAGTTGCTGTAGAAGATGTGTATAAGGTGCTAGCAGGCAAAAGACTGGGAGCAATGGAGGACACAATACATACCTCACCAGTCATGGCAGAAAAACGGGATAATGACCAGACATACACCAAAACAGACACTGTAAAACACCAATGTCTAAATGTCAAACTTTAACTGATATCTAGAGAAGGTACGCACGTTCATACATGACCCAGACATGTTTGCCAATAGCATACAATGGTATTTGTCCTTTGCGTGGTACCTGAACAAGCGACAGTCACATACAACTCCATCTGTACCATGTCATTTGTCCAACCTTGACGTCACCACTGTTATACAACCGCTAAGCAGGCTGAACATGGACACAATTTTGGTCTCCAAAACATCCATACATGTCCTACATGTGGAAGCACACGACCTCTGTACCTGAGAAGGGAAGGCTGACATCAAGTACTGCAATGAAATTAATTACAACCAGGTCTGAATGACCACATTTGTGCATGTCTTGATCTACTACGAAGTGTGCACAAGCTGGAAATTAGCTATCATAAATGGTAGAGATCCCTGCTCAATAAACCCACGCACCACTACTCTGACAACATCAATGTATGATAATGTCAGATGCTTGATGCGCGTGCATAGGGGGCAGAGTGAAGTGGAGCACCATTAACCTGCACCTTCACATGCAACTATGGGTTTGTGTTGCCACACAAATTCACACATTGATGAAGATGGGTAGGCCTGCCATCTATGCCATACTGCAACACCGCAACACAGTGGTATGGCATTGTAAGTGACAATCATGACTAACATGATGTTGACAAATCTTAATATACATTTGGAGGCAGGCACACATATCCCAAAGATTATGCACACATGTACCACCATAATGGGCTAGCCATGGTAATGTGAATGGATTCAGCAAAAAAGCTAACCTACCAGCAAAATAATGGCATAGGTGTCACAAAACCTGTGAGAGTAAAAATGTTCTCATCAATTGTGTAGTGACATACAGAATATAAGTGCCAGTGATGTGACTACACAGGCAATTGCAAAAAAAGAAAAACTTCTGTCTATGCAAGGAAGACATCAATGTGAGCTTGCACATCCCTTTGACACAACAATGTTTTGATGTATGACACAAATGAAACAACACATGTCTATACAGGTGTACGGCATATAGCACTGTTCACCAACACACATGTCCATATCATCTGCATCAACTAAGATGCATGGGAAACTCCATGGAACATGTTTAGCTGACCTATAACTAGTTAAGTACGATAAGTAACCAGTGAGTAGACACACATGCTCACTCAACTTGACAGGAGATACATATCAGCAGGCTGGCGGTCTTACTTTGTGGAATCATGCCCATGGCGGTTACCGCCATGGTCATCCGCCGGTTCTCCGTTCCGCCAACGGTCATAATACGCCGAGCGGCAAACCGCCATTACTGGCGGTCTTCCGCACGGCGGTCCCTCGGTGGTCTTGATAAAAGACCGCCGAGGTTGTAATGACCCCCTTGGTCTCCTAAGTTAAGCTTTGTCGCTCGTTGCCAAGCTACCAAGGGTTGAGCTGGGTTTAATTTACTGAGACCTGACTGGACCTAAGTGGAGGTTAGTGGCCTATTGCTAAGTGTAGGTACTTACCTGCCCTTACCAATAACCCATTTTCCAACAATGACCTTGCCCCACTGCAGCTGCCTTAGCCTCATGGGGTAGCCGAAGACACCCCACAATACGACAAAAACAGTACACTATCAATACAAATTACAGGTATATAGGCAATTTAGACACCAAAAACACAGGACACAGCACAAGGGACACAAAAAGACCTTCAAACACACCACAAATACACCACCACCTCCAAAACACAACCACACACAGTCACATGGGAACAGACTGTGAAATGAAAGTGAAACTACACTTACTGTACAATGCTTGCAGGCAGGATGTCCTGGTACATCACTTCCCGGGCGTGTGCGTCACGTTTTTAGCATCATGTGTGGGTTTTGTTTGCGCATGAGAGTCAAGCGTCGATTTTTCTCAATGGTGTACTGAGAGTAGTGGTAATATTGAATTGCCGCTCAGGGCCCAGGCGTCATTTTCTCTACATTGCGGTCTGGTGTTGAAACGTTTGTGTCATTTTTTTACACATATCAATATTGTGTCATTTTTTCCATTGTGGCCCTTGAATGCACCCTGATTTATTTCATGTTACATGGGCTGTACTAATATATGGTATATGTTTTTTGGCTACATGTGCAAGTCTATGCATGAATTTAATTACAATGTCATTGGTATGTGCAACTAAGACGTGTATTCAAGAGTCAGCTGTAGGCACTCATTCATACTTTGTGCATATGTTCATGTGTCCCTGCACAGTGTCCACATGTATTTTGACACATGTGTGCTTTGTGTTTACATATGTGTATGACTAGTGAGCAGCAGGTGGAGCCCATCTGTGGGCAATAGATGTCTACATACCTACAAACATATTTGTATTTAGGCCCTGTCTCATACACATGCTAAGGCATGTGTCAACCATTACATTTTGTACTTAGAGTATGCAGTAGACTGGGACTGAATTGACATCATGTATTGCATGAAAGTACCATATTGCCTGGCATGTTACCCCCATTTTTACATTTATGTAAGTTTTGTTTTGCCTGTCTCATTGGGATCCTGCTAGCCAGGATCCCAGTGCTCATAGTTTGTGGCCTGAATGTGTGTACCTGTGTAATGACTAACTGTGTCACTGAGCTCTGCTAACCAGAACCTCAGTGTTTATGCCCTCTCTGCCTTTAAAATTGTCACTGTAGGCTAGTGACCATTTTCACCAATTCTAATTGGCACACTGGAATATCCTTATGATTCCTTAGTATATGGTACCTAGGGTATTGGGGTTCCAGGAGATCCCTATGGGCTGCAGCATTTCTTGTGCTATCCATAGGGAGCTCAGACAAATCTTACACAGTACTGCCACTGCAGCCTGACTGAAATAACGCACATGTTATTTCACAGCCATTTTACACTACACTTAAGTAACTTATAAGTCACCTATATGTCTAACCTTCACTTAGTGATGGTTAGGTGCAAAGTTCCTAATTGTGAGGGCACCCTGGCACTAACCAAGGTGTCCCCACATAGTTCAGGGCAATTTCTCTGGACTTTGTGTGTGCGGGGGACACCATTACATGTGTGCACTACATATAGGTCAATACCTATATGTAGCTTCACAATGGTAACTATGAATATGGCCATGTAACATGTCTAAGATCATGGAATTGTCCCCCATGCCAAATCTGGTATTGGGGTGCCAATCCCATGCATCCCGAGGCTCCACTATGGACCCCGGGTACTGCCAAACTAGCTCTCTGGGGTTTTTGTCTGCAGCTACTGCTGCAGCTACCCCATAGACAGGGTTCTGTCTCCTGGGGTCTGAGCAGCCTTTCCCAGGAAGGCAGAAAAAAGGATTTCCTCTGAAAGAGGGTGTTACACCCTTTCTCTTTGGAAATAGGTGTTAAGGGCTGAGGAGGAGTAGCCTCTCCCAGCCTCTGGAAATGCTTTGATGGTGCCCTCCTTGCATAAGCCAGTCTACACCAGTTCAGGGAACCCCCAGTCCCTGCTCTGGCATGAAACTGGACAAAGGAAAGGGGAGTGACCACTCCCCTGACCATCATCACCCCAGGGATGGTACCAGGAGCCCCTCCAGTGTGTCCCAGACCTCTGCCATCTTGAATCCAGAGGTGCAAGGGCACAATGGAGGCCTCTGAGTGGCCAGTGCCAGTAGGTGACGTCAGAGACCCCTCCTGATAGGTGCTTACCTCACTAGGTGGCCAATCCTCCTCTGAGGGCTATTTAGGGTCTCTCCTGTGGGCTTTTCCTCAGATAACGACTTGCAAGAATTCACCAGAGTTCCTCTGGACCTCTCTCTTCGACTTCTGCCAAAGATCGACTGCTGACTGCTCCAGGACGCCTACAAAACTGCAACAAAGTAGCAAGAAGACTACCAGCGACATTCTAGCACCTAATCCTGCCAGCTTTCTTGCCTGTTTCCTGGTGGTGCATGCTTTTGGGGCTGCCTGCCTTCATCCTGCACTGGAAGCCACGAAGAAATCTCCCATGGGTTGACGGAATCTTTCCCCTGCTCCAGCAGGCACCAAACTTCATCATCACCGGCACTCTCAGACCCCTCTCATCCTGAGGAGCGTGGCCCCTGGAACACAGGTGGTGGACTCAAGTGACCCTGACTGTCCAATGGTCCAAAAGTCCAAATTTGGAGGAGGTAAGTCCTTGCCTCCCCCTCCAGACAGTAATCCTGTGCACCATGTGAACATGCAATTGTTAGGGCTTCTGTGCACTTTCACAAGGAATCCTTTGTGCACCGCCTTGCCCAGGTCCCCAGCACTCCGTCCTGCATTGACCACCGGCTTCGTGGGACCCTCTTTTGTAGTGTTGAGATGACCGCTGTGCTCAGTCTTCTTGAACCCATGTTCAAGGACTTCTGCGGGTGGTGCCTTCTTGTGCATGGGCTCTCAGTGTTGCTGAGGGCCCCCTCTGTCTCCTCTCCCAAGTGGCAATATCTTCCTGGGCACCCTTTTTCTTCATCCATAACCTTTGTTGGTAGCAAGGCTTGTTTGCGGTCTTTTTCCAAAGAAACAACGCTGCATCCTCCAGCACTCCGTGGGACATCCTCTACACAAAGGAGAAGTTCCTAGCACCTTTCGTTGTTGCAGAATCTTCAGCTTCCTCCATCCAGAGACAGCCATTTTGCACCTTCATCTGGGGTTTAGTGGGCTCCTGCCCCCCCTGGACACTTTCATGACTCTTGGACTTGGTCCCCTTCCTTTGCAGGGCCTCAGGTCCAGGAATCCATCCTCAGTTGTTTGCAGGCTGTTGTGGTCTTTGCAGAATCCTCTATCACGAGTTTAGTGTGTTTCTGGGGAAGTAGTATCACTTTACACCTACTTTTCAGGGTCTTGGGTTGGGGTATCTTGGACTCCCTTAGTGTTTTATTACACTCCCAGCAACCCTCTAAACACTACACTAGCCTAGGGGTCCTTTCGTGGTCCGCATTCCACTTTCAGAGTATATGGTTTGTGTTGCCCCTAGGCCTATTACATCCTATTGTATTCTACAGTGTTTGCACTACTTTTCTAACGGTTTACTTACCTGATTTTGGTTTGTGTGTATATTTTGTGTATTTTACTTACCTCCTAAGGGAGAATATCCTCTGAGATATTTTTGGCACATTGTCACTAAAATAAAGTACCTTTTATTTTTGTAACTCTAAGTATTGTGTTTCTTGTGATATAGGCCCTCATTACAACATTGGTGGTAAATCCCGCTTACCACTGTGCAGAAGACCGCCAACGCACCGCAGTGGCGGCAGGATTCCGATACAGCTATTACGACCCACAGGCCAGAATCCACCAAAATCCACACACTCACACAAGTCTGCCACACCAAAGGTCAGTGATAAACTGGCGATAACAAAACCGACACCATCACGCCAACAGGAATATGCCCACACTATCACGACCCACGAATTCACGCGGCAGTCTTTCAACTGCGGTAAACTATTGGCGGTACACACTTCCACGCTCAAAATACACACACAAATACAAAACACAACCACATTGGACAATTCAAATACACACACCTGATACACATACACACACCACTCCCACACACCCAATCCAATATAAAACACACACCCACATCGCCCACAAACCCCTACGAAAAAAATCAAGAAAGAAGGCCAGAGAGAGACACCACCAGAAACAACACTAGCATCCACAGGCACACAACACCATCACTCACACAACATCCACACACCTCAGACAACACACACAAACACATCCCCGCACACATCACAACACACACCACCTCACATATCACCCACACCACACCATGGCACTGCAAAGACACCCCAGGTTCTCTGAGGAGGAGCTCAGGGTCGTGGTGGAGAAAATCGTCTGGGTAGAGCCACAGCTATTCGGATCACAGGTGCAGCACACCTCCATAGCTAGGAAGATGGAGCTATGGTGCAGAATCGTAGACAGGGTCAACGCAGTGGGACAGCATCCAAGAACACAGGATGACATCAGGAAGAGGTGGAACGACCTACGGGGAAGGTGCGTTCTGTGGTCTCAAGACACCAGATTGCAGTTCAGAGGACTGGCGGCGGACCCCCACCTCCTCCCCCAAAACTAACAACATGGGAGGAGCAGGTCTTGGCTATATTGCACCCTGAGGGCCTCATAGTAGTAGCAGGAGGAATGGACTCTGGTAAGTCAAATCTTAAGTATTACATCCCCCACCCTTCCTGCATGCTATCACATACCCCACCCTCACCCCATCACTCCAACACCTCACATATGCCCTACTATCACAACCCACACATCCCAATACCAAGCCCTGCATGCAACAACAAAGCATGGACACCCATCACCAAAGCATGTCCACCACAGATACCCACACAGATCCCCAAACCAAATATCACACAAGGTCCTAGAAAGAATGTAAGCACTGGGGTACAGAGTCACCAACCCATTGCATACAATGGCACACACAGATGCAATAATCAAGCCTTTACACCCCTGCAGGACCCCTACCCAACATCACTGGACAGGAGGTTCCAGACATGTCCACTCCCCCACAGAAGAGGCCCACAGTGATGACAGCAGCTCTGTCCAACTGGATCAAGATGACCAGCCTGGCCCATCTGGGACCTCGGGATAGTCGGTTCCCAGCACACACTGGCACATGCCACCACAGAGCCTCCCCCCACAGGAAACACCAGCACAGCACCCACCCAGCGGGCCCATACCTCTGTCCCCAGGACACATCAAGCAGCAGTGTGTCCATCACTACAGGGAACCCAGGCAAACCCACTAACCCAAGAACATCAGGTACCTGGGGGCAGTGGCAGTGGGCACACAGTTCAGGGGACAGAGGAACAGGAAAACCGGGGAACTAGGAGGACTGCAGTGCGACAGGGGGAGGACAGGCCCTGGGAACTCACTCTCCACGAGGCCCTCTCCAACATCATGGGAGCGTACCATCATTCCCAGGAGACGATGGCAACGGTACTGGCCAAGTTTCAGGAGTCCCAGCGGCTGCAGGAGGAACAGTATTTGGGGATCAGGGAAGAACTCAAGTCCATCAACACCACCCTTGTCACTATTGTAGGGGTGCTGAAGGACCTTGTGAACACCAGGAGGGACACTGTGGCACAACAAGGGGCCCCTGACACTATCCTGGATGATGAACAGCCCACCACCTCCGCCGGTGCTAGTGGACAGGAGACACCGCCACAGACCCACAACACCAGCACCCCACCCCCTGCAGATGGAGAACCACCCGCAAATGGTCCCTGAGATCCAGGAACAAGACAGAGAACAATTCCAAGACCCCCGCCATGAAATGAGACCACCCTGAATGTCATCCTTCTGTCCCACTTCGTCACCTTGTCCATCCTTAAACTGCCCTAGCTCCACTTCCTATGCCCCTTTGGACAATGCACCTGTGAAACAAATAGACTGGACTCTGCCATGGACATTTCTCCACCATCACCCCTGACCATTTTACAACCCCCTCCACTAATTTGCACTTAAATAAACACCCTTGAATCACAAAACAATCTGGCGTCAGTCTGTGCTTTCACAAATGTGCATTTGCTATAAATAAGGAAAATAGCAATGTCGATTGTATTGTCAACATACCTATGTCACACAGCTCTAGTCCATGAGATAATTTAGCAGAGGTCACACAATGGGACCCACATCGGTGAAATGGAAAGGCAAAGTGACAAGTCAGGGTCCATACACTGGGTGAAAGTGACAGACATATGATAGGTCTAACAATTGTATGAGATGTGGGAGGCAGTGCTGTCTTCTTACCTGTGTCTAACTGGAAGTATTGCTGGATAACGTTGTTTTTGTTGTCAATATCCTCTTCTTCTGCCTCCTCTTCTTTACTGTCCACAGGCTCCACAACTGCCACGAGACCTTCTTCTGGACCATCCTCCTGCAGAAAAGGCAACTGTCATCACAAAGCCAGGTTGCACAGCACACAGCAGGCCACGATGATCTGGCACACCTTCTTTGGTGAGTAGTAGAGAGATCCACCTGTCATATGGAGGCACCGGAACCTGGCCTTCAGGAGGCCAAAGGTCCTTTCAATCACTCTCCTAGTTTGCCCATATGCCTCATTATAGCGGTCCTCTGCCCTTGTCCTGGGATTTCTCACTGGGGTCAGTAGCCATGACAGGTTGGGGTACCAGGGTCACCTGCAAATGTCGAGGGACAACTGTTAGACACTCACTAACTCTTAGGGACATCCCCAGACCCAGGCAATCATTCATACAGTATAGGGTCCTTGTTCTCACCTATTAGCCACACACAGTGCCTCTGGAGTTGCCCCATCACATAAGGGTTGCTGCTATTCCTCAAAATGTAAGCGTCATGCACTGAGCCTGGAAATTTGGTGTTCACATGGGAGATGTACTGGACTGCCAAACACACCATCTGCACATTCATTGAATGGTAGCTCTTCCGGTTTCTTTTCTGTACACCTGTTCACTCCTGCGGGGGAGTACCAAGGCCACAGGTGTCCCATCAATGGCACCTATGAGGTTGGGGATATGTCCCAAGGCATAGAAGTCACATTTCACTGTAGGCAAAACCTCCACCTGAGGGAAAACAATGTAGCTACGCATGTGTTTCAGCAGGGCAGACAACACTCTGGACAACAGATTTGAAAACATTGGCTGGGACATTCCTGATGCAATGGCCACTGTTGTTTGAAAAGACCCACTTGCCAGGAAATGGAGTACTGACAGGACCTGCACTAGATGGGGTATTCCTTTGGGAGGGCGGATAGCTGACATCAGATCTGGCTCCAACTGGGCACACAGTTCCTGGATTGTGGCACGATTAAATCTGTAAGTGATAACGATGTGTCTGTCTTCCATTGTCGAAAGGTCCACAAGGGGTCTGTACACCGGAGGATGCTGCCATCTCCTCACCTGCCCCAGCGGCGTGCCCTATGGATGAGAACAGCGAGCAGAGAGTCAGCCAACACTGAGGTATAATAAAAAATATTTATTGCACACATTTGTCAATCCACAATGTGCCTGTCACTGTGTGTATGCAAGGCCTAGATAGGTGTGACGCATTTAAAATGAATGCCATGTGGCCCCCTGAAATGGCAGCTGTCTGACGTGTAATGTGGGACAAGGGGATTTGAGGTAATGGCGCTGACGTTCTACACCGTCAAGGTAGGCGGTCGAAGACCGTGGCGCAATGCTGCATTGGTTAACATTGGACCCTAGGGGGTCCGAGGAGCCAATGACGATGTACGCCGGCAGTGACGGTACGCACCGCCGCGGACGTGACCGCCATTTTCTGTCTGTTCACTTACTTGATACCTGACCTTCAATCTGGAAGCGACCATGGCTCATGTGTCTGGGGAAAAGGCCCCTGTCTTCACTTCTGAGGAGTTGGAGAAGTTAGTGGATGGGGTCCTCCCCTAGTACACGCTACTCCACGGTCCTCCTGACAAACAGGTAAGTACACTGTGAGCATGCTGTATGGGCAATGCCTGTTTGGAGTGGTGTGGATGGAAGATAGGGGGGGGGGTTGGACTGAGGCCTGCATGAGCGGACAGTGAGTGTATGTGCGTCAGGGCAAGGGTGGGAACGTGGGTCAATGAGTGTGATGGTCCGGACGGTTAAAGATTATGCTTTTCCCCTGTACTATTCCTCTAGGTCAGCGCCCACCAGAAGAAGGATATATGGCGTGCCATCGCCAAGGACGTCCGGACCCTGGGGGTCCACCACAGACGGAGCACCCACTGCCAGAAAAGATGGGAGGACATTCGCCGCTGGAGCAAGAATACGGCAGAGGCCGAGCTGGGGATGGCCTCCCAACGTGGGAGGGGTGCCCGTCGCAACATGACCCCCCTGATGTTCGGGATCCTGCCGGTAGCGTATCCAGAGTTGGAAGGGCGCTTGAGGACATCACAGCAGCCACAAGGGGGTGAGTACAGTCTAATTCAGCTGACTCTGCATGCATTACGAGGAATCTGGGTGGGAGAGGTGGGCTGTGGGTTCCCCTAGGCCAGGGCGAGTTTTGTAGGCAAGGTCCCTTCGTGAGGAAGGCTATGTGAGCCAACTACACCTAGTCAGGCTCCTGTGACTTCCATGTGTGCAGCAATCATGCATAGGCCTTGTACCCCATGTCCCTGTGATTAATTAGGGAACTCTAAGTGCATGGCGTAGTGCAAAGGGCTGCTGTGTCTGTAGTGTCCGCCAACGGTAGCGGTATTGCATGCACTGAACATGTCTTTGTTCTGTCTCCCCCCCCACACTTTTTGTGGAATCCCTGTTCTTGTGTGCATTAGCATCATCAGGTGGAGGAGCAGTGCCATCGGAGCAGGAGGGAGCTGCATCCCACATGGCCCTGGAGGGCGAGACAATGGAGTCTGAAGCCACCAGTGGGAGGAAGGGCAGGGGGAGCTCCCCGGCGGGGACATTAGGTGACATCAGAGACAGCGACTCCTGCTCTGATGGGAGCTCCCTTGTGGTGGGGGGCCCCTCTGTGCCCCCCGCATCAACAGGTACAGCCGCCACCCCCCTACCAGCACCGCCCTTCCAGCAGCCCCTCAGCGTGTGTCCCGTGGCAGCTCACCCAGGAGGGTGGGCATCTCCTTCGCACCAGGCACCTCAGGCCCTGCCCCAGTCAGCCCTGCTGCCCTCAGTGAGGAGGCTATTGACCTCCTGAGATCCCTCACTGTTGGGCAGTCTACCATTCTGAATGCCATCCAGGGTGTAGAGAGGCAGTTGCAACAAACAAATGCATACCTGGAGGGCATTCATTCTGGGCAGGCAGCCCAACAGTGAGCATTTCAGGCTCTGGCCTCTGCACTGATGGCAGCCATTGTCCCTGTGCCCAGCCTCCCCCCTCCAACCTCCTTCACCCAGACCCAATCCCCTGTACCTCAGCCTATCCCAAGCACACCATCAGACCAGCATGCACACACCTCAACACACAAGGGTGGCTCTGGCAAACATAAGCACCACACATCCCACAGGCACTCACACAAGCATCATACCCATGCACACATACCAACATCCACTGCCTCCACTGTGTTCACCTCCTCCACGACTCCCTCCTCCCTCCCTGTCTCGTCTCCACTCACACCTGCATGCACTACATCATCAGCCACTACCTCCATCACCAGCACGCCCATCACCACACACCGCTCACGTGCACTCACTACCCCCACTACTATTCACACATCCCCTGTGTCCTCTACCAGTGTGTCTGTAAAGTACACAAATGCAGCCACACACCCACCCAGCAGCCATCCACCTCACAACAGCCTCCAGCCCATGCACCTTCACCCAAAGTCAGCAAACGTACACCTCTTACATCCACTACCTCTTCCTCCACTCCCAAACCCCCTCCATCTACCCGTCCCAGTGTGTCCAAAAAGCTTTTCCTATCTAATGTTGACCCCTTCCCTACAACTCCCCCCGTCCGTCCCCTAGGGCCTGCCTTTCCAGGTCCCAACCCAGCACCTCAGCCACCACATCACTGGGCACAGTGTTGCCAGCAATTGCGGGCTTTTGGAGTGCGCCAAGCAACAGGGCTGCCAGTGTTCCACGGAGCTAGGGCAAGGACATTCCGCCACCTCCAAAAGTAAAAATATTGCCCACACCCCAGAGGGAGAAGGCGAAAACACCTGCCACCAAGGGCTCAGGCAAAACAAAAGTGGATAGTGGCAAGACATCTGAGCCACCATCCAAGGTGGGGAAGGGCCAGAAGATCAATGACAGGTCCACGTAGATGCCAACCTGCACGGCGGACAAGACCGCCATCAACACCGCCACCAGAACCGCCACCAGCACCGCAGTGACTGAGGCCGCCACCAGCACCGCAGTCACTGAGCCCGCCACCAGCACCGCAGTCAGTGAGCCCGCCACTAGCACCGATGCCACAGAGCCCACCGCCAGCACTGCCACCACAAAGACCGCCCCCATCACCGATGCCACAGAGCCCACCGCCAGCACCACCGCCAGCACCTCCAACGGCCCCGCGACATCCTGAGCCAGTGGCACCACCGCAGACATGGCTGCCATCCCTAGTGGTTAGCCGTCCGAGGCTGGTGGTCAGTTCCAGGAACCTGGCAGCTTGCATGTTGCACCACTCTCAGTGGAGTGTCATATCCACTACCTCAGTCCTTGGCAAGATGAAGCACTCTGGGCACAAAGCCCCGCCAGAACCAGTGGAGAAAGGCATCCACTACATCAGTCCTTGGCAGGATGAAGCACTCTGGGCACAAAGCCCTCTCCAGAACCAGTGGAGAATGACATCCACAACCTCAGTCCTTGGCAGGATGAAGCATTCTGGGCACAAAGCCCCCACCCCAGCACCTCAGCCACCACATCACCGAGCACAGTGTTGCCAGCAATTGCGGGGTTTTGGAGTGCGCCAAGCAACAGGGCTGGCAGTGTTCCACGGAGCAAGGGCAAGGGCAAGGACATTCCACCACCTCCAAAAGTAAAAACATTGCCCACATCCCAGAGGGAGAAGGCGAAAACACCTGCCACCAAGGGCTCAAGCAAAACAAAAGTGGTTACTGGCAAGACATCTGCGCCACCATCCAAGGTGGGGAAGGGCCAGAAGATCAAGGGCAGGTCCACGTCGACGCCAACCTGCACGGCAGACAAGACCACCATCAGCACGGCCACCAGCACTGCCACCAGCACCGCAGTCACTGAGCCCGCCACCAGCACCGCAAGCAGTGAGCCCGTCACCAGCACCAATGCCACAGAGCCCGCCGCCAGCACCACCGTCACAAAGACCGCCCCCAGCACCGATTCCACAGAGCCCGCCACCAGCACCAATGCCACAGAGCCCGCCACCAGCACTGCCGCCACAAAGACTGCCGCCAGCACCGAATCTACAGAGCCCGCCACCAGCACCGATGCCACAGAGTCTGCCGCCAGCACCAATGCCAGAGTGCGCCGCAAGCACCGCTGCTAATGACACCGCCGCCAGCACCGATGCCACTGAGGCAGACGCAAGCACCGCCGCCAGCACCGCCAGCAGCCAGCGACATCCTGAGCCAGTGGCACCACCGCAGACATGGCTGCCATCCCTAATGGTTAGCCGTCCGAGGCTGGTGGTCAGTTCCAGAAGCATGGACAGCTTGCATGTTGCACCACTGTCAGTGGAGTGTCACATCAACTACCTCAGTCCTTGGCAGGATGAAGCACTCTGGGCACAAATCCCCCTCCAGAACCAGTGGAGAAAGGCATCCACTACCTCAGTCCTTGGCAGGATGAAGCACTCTGGGCACAAAGCCCCCTCCAGAACCAGTGGAGAATGACATCCACAACCTCAGTCCTTGGCATGATGAAGCACTCTGGGCACAAAGCCCCTGGAGAAAGACATCCACTTGAGAGACTGTAGCTTTGCACTCCCCAGGATAAAGCAGTGGGAAAACCACCCACTGGAGAGACTTGAGAGACTGTGGATTTGCACTCCCCAGGATAAAGCAGTGGGCAAACCACCCACTGGAGAGACTTGAGAGACCGTGGCTTTGTACTCCCCAGGATACATCAATGGGCATGGAACCCCTTCGTGGAACTGGCGTTGTGCACTCATCCGGCTGAGTTGCCCCCCTCTCTTCCCCCTGAGGTGCCTGTTTCATTTCGATCTGATGCCCCAGCAGTGTTCTCTCCGTTTGGAGTCTGGTATCAAGTGTGGGCCTCGCCCATGCATTTTGGGCCCAGTGGTCCACGGATTATGAATGGTGCACTATCCGGACTTGTATAGTTGGTGTACATAATGGTTTGCACTGTATTTAAAGTTTTGACTAATGCATTTTTCAGATGATGATCGTTCAACTCATTTCCTTTAGTCATTGCGTTCTTCCAGGGGCGGTTGGGGGGGGGTAAATGTAATGTTGCAGCATGTATTCGTGTGTATGTTGTTGTGTATGAGGGTGGGTTGGGGGTTTTGCATGTTGCATGTGTGTGTCACTCTCTTTTCCCTCCCCCCTCCCCTGTGTTGTAGGTGTGGTACTCACCGTGGTCGTCACCGCCATTGTTCGTGCTCCTGGTACAGGAGCAGGAATACTATTGCATGGAAAATTTGGAGTTCTGGTCCATGGCGTCCTGGTTCCTCGTGGAATGTGTAGAGGTGAGTGTTTTCCCTTCCAAGTCCTGTTTCCGCCTTGTTTTTGTTTGCGTTGGTTCCACCCTGGAAAAGGTGGCGGATTGGCCTCTCATAATAGTGTGGGCGGTACATTGTCTTCCGCCTGTCTGTTGGGGGTGACCGCCATGCTGTTTGTTTCTACCGCCGTGGCAGTCGGAGTGTTAAAGTGGCTGTCTATGTTGGCGGTTTCCGCCATTGTCGTGATTCCATTTTTTTTACTGCCGGCCTGTTGGCGGTCTTACCGCCGCTTTAACACCGACCGCCAGGGTTGTAATGAGGACCTTAGTGTCTTTTTGGGAGATTTTCTTCACCAGGACGAACCTGCAAGTCAGGCCGGGTCATGGTTGAGGCAAGTTGGCTAGAGTTGCCGAGGTGTGTCGGTCCATCTATGGAGCTTTTTTCCAGAAGTTCTCCAAAGCTCTCCAAACTTCGGGATCTTCTTCCAGATGTTCCTTTAAGGTTATTTTGGGGTCCACAGCTCACCCCAAGGTTCCAGAAGCTCTGAGATGCTCCTTGGGGGTGTGGACTACAACTCTCAGAATGCACCTGGCGCAAACTCCTTTTTGGCAACTGGACTTTGGTCAGCTGGTTGGTTTCTTCAGGAGTTGGTGCAGGGGACTCTGGTTAGCAAGTTTCCCCCTGTAGCAAACAGGGAGTCCATCCTTGAACCAGCTGAAGCCAGGCAAAGTCCTTCTTGTGGTGAAGCTGGTGCAGTCCTTCAAAGTGCAGGTTCCAGGTGCAGGCCAGGGGTCCAGCAGGGCAGTCCTTCTTCTCCTGTGGTTCTTCCTTGTTGGAATCTGATGGGGATCTGAGGTATGGGTGCAGGTCTGCCAGTTTTATCCTTGTTCCTGGGTGAAAAACAGGGGGGTCCGGGTTCTTCAATCAGGTGCAGGGTCCTTCCCCCTGCGATGACCACTTCCTGGGAAGTGTGGCAAAAATCAATCCTAGGGAGCAACATTCCTCAAAAATCCATCATGGCTGAACGTGATTTTTGGAAGTTACATGTGGCTGAGCCCATCTACTGGTGTGGCTAAAAATCCTAAACACACCCCTCTCCTGCCCTCTCCTAATCTAATCAAGGGGGCACCTAACTGTCTGGGTTTGCATGATGTGGGGGTGTTGCTGGGTTGCTCCAAATGTCTTTCTCTGGCTTTGAAGACCAGTTTGGCAGCCCTCCCCCTTCCTGCCTCACCATCTGCTGAGGGGATATCTCCTCCCACAGGCACATCTCTTTGTGTGAAGCAAGGCCACTTCACACCTCATCAAGGCAGCCTGGCCAGGCTGCCAGAGGCTGACCAATCAGAGCACAACAGCAAAAACACTGCAGGGCTGAAGTTGGCAACTTTTCAGGTAAAGTTTAAAACTCTTTACCTGAAC
This sequence comes from Pleurodeles waltl, assembly GCF_031143425.1. NCBI lineage: Eukaryota > Metazoa > Chordata > Amphibia > Caudata > Salamandridae > Pleurodeles > Pleurodeles waltl. Next base: position 120,565,374 of record NC_090448.1, on the reverse strand, counting down.
AAGTTATATTAAATCCCACAACTGGAAGTTGTGGGATTTATTATAACAATTAATTTGATACCAAACTCGTGGTATCTGTTACTTAAGGGGACTTTTAAAATTAAAATAATGTCTCCCCATTCTAGCCTATGGAGGTAATTCACTACAATGAGGGAAAACGAATTTGGCTGTTTTACCTCACCAGTGCTTATAAAACTATTTCTATAAGGTCCCTGCTCATAGTTACATGGCACCCAGCCCTAGGGGCACATAGGGCACACCTTAGGGGTGACTTATATATAAAAATAAGGTAGTTTAAGACTTTGGAACTACTTTTAATTCCAAAGTCGAATTTGCATTTAACTTTAATTTAAAAGCAACCAGCAAGGCAGGCCTGCTTTTAAAATGACACTGGGCACCTCAGCAGTGCACCTATGGGGGCACTACCTATGCAGCGGTCCCTAACCTCCATGCCCTACCATATACTAGGGACTTATAGGTAGGTTAACGTTGCCAATTATAATTAGCCTAATTTGCATATCCACTTTACACAGAGCACTGGCCCTGGGACTCGTGAGCAGTACCCAGGGCACAGCCAAGAGTCAGTAATTACCAGTACCTGTCCAAAAGGTTTGGGGGTGACCAGGTCAAAAAGGAGGACTTTCCTACAGACATATACCATCTGGCACGCATGTTCAAGACTGGATGTAATGAGCACCAGCTCAAGCAGCGGTGCGCAGATCTGGTGGCAAGGGAGCAGGATCTGCTGGACCAATTGGGAATTGAAATCGGCAGAACTGTTTTTAAATCTCCCATTGCCATAAAATCAGCTGCATTTAGCATTTGACTGACAGATGCAGATATGTATGAGTGCTGCTTGAAATGGTTGTGAACATGTTGAATGCAACCTGTATGAAGAATCTATGCACCACTTAAGGCCAGCAGTTCAAATGTAAAACAATTCAGCCAATGCAGGGCACATGCATGCTGAACCCTGCATAACCATCATGAAAAGGCTGCCATTTCTGGTATGACATATGGCATCACTGCAGCAAGGAGGAACAGCTGATTTTTAAATATTGCTGCAACATCCTGATGGTAGGCAGCCTTGTCTTCCCTTCGGGAGGCCACTTCATGCTGAATGAAGTCCAGCTTGTTCTCTGTCATGCTGCGACCAGTTTGGGAGGGCAGTTGTTGTGGCCTCTACCTCAGGGCAGCGGCTATGTCTGCCAAACACTGCTGGACTCCACGCAGTGGAGAGTGTGTGCCTGGTGTTGCGTAGGCTCTCATTATCCTAATGAGACTACTGGATTTTGAGCAGCAAGATCGTTCACTGTGTGGAGGACTGAGTCTGACCCACAGTGAAGGACCTTTGTCTCCCTAAATCCGGGTTTTGCTCCGGCTATCTAGCAGTGCCTCATCTCTCCCAAAGGGAAGAGATAATTGGGCAGCTGAGCGCATGACATCTTAATACTTACCAGGGAAGTCGTGGTCACTCAGATCACAACCGGTTCTCTCATATACAGTGCGGTCTCATATATAAATGACAGAGGCAGTTTAGGTTTTAAAGATTAGTTTAATAAAACAACTGCATTTTAGATAGCAAAGCGTGAGCTGCGATAACCAGAACTATACAACACAGTAGGATGAAAATAGTAACAATGAGAGTAAAGCACAAGAACAAGGCTATCATAGTGCAACTAGATTAGGTTCTCTCTAAGTTATAGTCTGAGCACAGCATGTAAAGCTCAAAGCCTGCCCCCGGGAGGACATCAACCCTCAGACCTGAGCAAAGGCCTGTATTTTGCATCAGCATCTGCAACGAGGCAGTCAGCATATAGTTGGAGGTTCCTGGTCGGAATCTCCCTCTGACCTGTACTAAGACTAGAAAGTGTTTTTATAACTAACACACAGATGTTCAAAGAAAATGCCCCTATGTAAAGATGTGTATTTTCTACGAACACTAGAGACTAAACCTCTACCACGTTTACCGGCAATGTACCAGACTGTAGCCTTGACTGAAGCACAGAGTGAGCAGGAATGCATTGTTTGAGAACACAGTGCTGAAGTAAGCTAAACAGTGTGATAGAATGAAATAAAAACAAGAACGTGGAACTGATTATTGTAAAATAACAGTGCGAGGTTGAATAAAATGTATCTAGGGTGAAGTGCACAGAGGCCTAATACGTTAAGCTAACGCGCATGAAGCTATATTACAAATGGCTACACTACACTAGGATGGCAGCTGTGTGTTTATTAGCTATCACGAGGCACATGCACACTCCCTGTAGGCTGCCTTCCACAGTCTCCATCCCCATCCTCACCTGTGTGGCCAGTTCCAGCTGGACTCCTACCACTGTCCTCTGGAAGCTTGTGTCTCGGTCTTCGGGACCTGAGCTGTGTTTGCACTGGCAGGTAGTATATTTTGGGTGTTGGGTGGGTCATTTGGGGAGGCCGCAACATTGATTGCCCTCCTTGCAACTGAAGGTGGTGTCTGGAGGGATCTCAGGACATCCTGGAGTGTCTGTTGGCTGATGGTTGTCAGCTGGTCATCTAGGTCATCAGTGAACTCCAGGACATGTAGATCAGCAGGACAGCTATCATCCTCTGCAATGAGATGGTGTAAAATCAATCTTTCTATGTTGTGTAAGTTGACATGGAACATCATTAAATTGCTATTGGAGGCTCAGTGACAACTTACAGCCCAAACATTTTTCTTGTACATTATGGGTCCTAATTATCAGCCCTTTGTATTACTTAAATGGAAGCTCAGATGGCGCAATAGGCTGCGTCATATTTACAAGGTGTGATGTATTTCCTCATAGTGGCTTGACACCACCGTGTTATTATGGCCCCTTCCCTTGCATCAATTTGCATGGGAGGGCCTTGCAATGGCTGTTGCGGTGGTCAAGCCACACCAACACACATTGCATTTCGCCCCTGTATCAGTTTTACATGTTTCCATACACCTAAGTCGGCACCAATATCTTACACCACCCCAAGGATGGCATTACCAAGGTACAATAATGAAGTTTACTTTGATTGTTCATCATGTTTAAGTTTGTGTATGTGTGCCCTCAACGCAGCAAAACTTGCACCATGGTGCAGGGGATGCAGCATTGTGGCAGGGCAGCTAATTTACTACTGCCACAGGATGGACCCAGCGATGCCTGGCATGGGTATCATTTATTGGTGTGAGCAGCATTTTCTACATGACAGTGCCTGATGCCACTAAACTCATGACATAGCCAGTTGACTTATTTTCAACTCTGATCAGGGCCTCCAGCTAGTTTGATGGAGATATTGCAGCTAGTTGTACTAGTGCACAGATGGGCCCTTATGACAAGTCTGGCAATCCTATGACCACCAGACTGCCATTGGCAATATGACCACTGCCAACAGTGCAGGTGGAACTGACACATTTTGACTGTGGGGAAAGCCAGAGTTGTGGATTCACCCTGTATGTTTTGCGTTCTGCAGACTGCAATCTGTAATGCAAATTTTTCTCTAGTGGCACAGTTTTGATCAGCATTAATATGTGTGGCTCAACACTGTATTAGGTACGCAGGCTAGTGCCATGTTTACTGTGATACGGGACCACCCTCTAATTCCCCCGGCAACTGCACAGATTAGTTCTCCCTGCAACCAGTCAGGCATTGATACAGCATGATGAAGTGGCTGCCTTCTGGGGATGTCTTGTATATGTGCGAGATGGTGTTCCTTCCTGTGCATCTACAAGTAAATGTTAGCTAAGGTGCCATTTTAATGTGTGCTGTAAGATGCAGCACACGTGTTTGAGCGAAGGGACATGATGGTAGCGAAGTGTTTCTGCAAGAGACACCACCACATATCCCCTGGAATGGTATTGACTTTCTTCATCATCTCTGATGTCTAAGTTGTGTAGGTAGGGTAGGTTTGACTATATGTAAGGTGTGTTGGGATGACACAGCAACAAGAACAGTAATTAGACATGCCTTCCATCCAATGTGCTACATATGTGCAGGTTGGTGTATAGCCCTGGTGATTGATGCACATCCAGGGTGTGTATGTGTTGTGGTGCAGGGCACAACCAAGGCGTGTGTACATGTGTTGCTTATGTGTGAATTGTGCAACTTGATTCCTGGGTAATGTGGCTTGCTGCACTCATTGAGCATGCACTGAATGTGTCCTATGTGCCTCCCGTTCTGGCATCTTTAAAATTGGCAGCTATTTCCTCCATGCAACTTACCCTGCATTTGTGGTGTTTGCTGGAAATCTGCACTGTCCTGTCCTTGTATTCCTGTGACCAACTCTTCTGGGATGACCACTGCAACCATCTCTTCCATCTAATCACAGTCCCCCTGTGGTGCTGGACTTCCACCTCCAGTTTGCAGGGCTGCCTTTCTGTTCCTGGCATCTTCTCCTTAGTTCTACGCTTGCAATCATACCAGTGCTTCTTGCATTCCGTGACAGTTTGCTTCACCTCTGCCACACTGTTGATTTTGTCCACTATTTGCTGCCATATAGCCTCTCTCTTATCAATTGGCAATTTGGAGGTGACGAAGAGCTGGTGCTGGTGCTCCGTCACCTCTCTGAGAAGGATGTCATGCTCTTCCTCACTGAACCAACACGTTTTCTTTGTATTTTCCTTCCCCTGGGACTTCTGTGCATCCTCCTGGCTGGTTCCTGAGTATATGGGGCCACCATTGGGTCTCTCCAGGCCTGCTGCTTCCATCTTCCACTTGAATTGCACTCTTTCCTGCTTGTGCATCTAAAGTTGATGCAAATGCAATGTTAAACTGGGGCAAATCCATCCACAACATGTTTACGTGCCACAAAACAAGTTAGAGTCAGTTTTGCAGCTTTAAAGTCATTTTGCCTTATGACAGGCTTTACGTAATTATTTTTTACTCTTACCATTTTGTAGCGCCATTGTGCGTCATAATGCCATTGGCTAACTCAAGCAAACTCAGCAACCACTGCCCAACCTCATTGCTACTGTTCCCTGCCAAGTGTCATGGAGAAGGAAATCAACAAACAACTCTCCAACCACCTCAAACTCCACCAACTTTTTGACACAATGCAATCAGAGTTCCACAGCAACAACAGATCTAAAACAACCATTATCATGACAACAGATGTCATCTAGACCATCTTAGGCTAATGACAAACCGCAGAACTCATCCTCTTCAACCACTCTGCAGCCTTCGACTGTGTTTCCTAAAACACACCTGTAGCAAGACTTCATGAAACTGGAATACAAGTACCAGAGGTCATTTGGTTATGATCATCCCTCACTGGATAAACCCAACATGTAAGACTCCCACCATACACCTCGCAGCCCAAGCCACTCATATGTGGAATCCCTCAAGGATCCTCACTCATTCCCACTCTATTTAACAAATACATGACACTCTTGTCATCAGGACACATGGAATCAGCTTTGTCTCCAATGATGACAAAATAAAATGCATCTTGTCGCTAACAGACGACACCACCAGGACCAGCTTCTCTAACTGCATGTTAGACCTATCAGCTGTAGGGTTGTCTTCCCCTGCACTTTTTTGGCTTCCTTCCTGTTAGGCATTGGGTCTCTAGTTGGCAGAGGCATGCACCCTGTCCAAGCAGGGACCACAATTCAAGTCAGGCTCATCAGGTACACACCGTAAATTAACCAATTCCCACCCTCAAGAAGCTTGGCATAGAGCAGTCATATTTAGCTTAAGAGGCAATGTGTAAAGTATTTGTGCAACATACTTAAAATACAGTAATTCAAAGAAAACACCACAAAAGGGCTCCACACCAGAAAGATATAGAATATTTATCTGAAAAGAACAATAACAAAACAGCAAAAATCCAATCAGTAGAAGTTGAGATATACATTTTTAAAGAATAAAAGTGAAAACAGTGCTTAGAAGTCAAAAGCGGTCAAAAGGTTACTTGAGGTCTTGAGGGACCCGGGCTAATCCAGGCTGACTGTGATGAAAGGTAGGTGGCTACAGACCCCATGTAGGGTCCACAGAAGCAGTACCTTTGGTAGAGCAATGCGTTAATGGTGAGGGCACTGTGTTGATATTTTTACTGGACTTGGGGCACTGCGTTGTTGTCTGGGCTGAGTGGAAGTGAATGCGAACACAGTATGTTAATGTGCTGTCTTCAGGCAGACGCTGCATTGCCGGCAGATTTTTCTCCTGATACGTCACTACTTGCAGGTTTTAGCTCCAGAACCCACTTCTGAGGCCCAGGACTGGAGGGAGCCACCTCAGGCAAGGGTAGGGCTCACAGATGGCAGAGTCCATCAGCATCAGAACAGTTGACAGCAGTCTTTGATGTACTTGAGACTGCAGCAGAACAGGGGACAATCCAACAAGCCCTCAAAGATGCTTGGGCTCAAGGACATAGAGAGCAAGACCAGTCCTTCTCAATGTAGGCAAGAAACAGCAGGCATCAGGCCAACACAGCAAAGCAAGTAGCAAAGTGGCAGTCCCTCCTACAGCATAGCAAGCAGTAGCTCAACAAAACAATGCAGTTGCAAAGTAGCAGTCTACCCTGGCAACACAGCAGTCCTTCTTCCTGGCAGAGTGTTGTTGGTTCCAGTAGAGAACTAATTTGCTGGGGGTTGATGGGCTATCAGGATGCAAATATCACACCCAAGCTCACTTTGTGTGACTGTCTAGAGGAAATGCACAAATCCCAGCTGTAACAACCCTAGACATCTATTCAGAGACAGGGAGTGGCATAGAATGGTTAAAGTATAAAATGCCAACTTTCTAAAAGGGCCATTTTCTGACTAAATTTTAAATTTGACTTCACCATAAGTTGTGATTTTAAATTGTGAATCTAGAGACACATAAACTCCATATTTCTATCTTTTCCCAATTGGAAATTACACTTGAAAGATGTTTTAAGTTCATATCAATGCTCTCCTATGAGAGAGATAAGATAGGTCTTGTGATAGTGACAAAGGAATTTAAGAGTTGTTTTCACTATCTGGACCATCTAAACTTACAAGTGCATGTCCAGCTTTTTAAATACACTGCACCCTGCCCCTGGGAGGAACTAGGGCCTACCTTAGGGCTAACTAGGATCTCGCAGGATGGAGGTTTAGAGCCTACTTATATTTGATTAGGCTGTGTCCTGCCTCCAAGCAAAGGGCTGCATAACCCCTGTAGTTAGTCTGGAACCTGGACACCGGAGGCAAGAATCTTGTACACTTCAACGAGAATTTCAAGAAGCTTCTCCCACCTTCCAGAGAGAGAGCACAAGGTATAACTATTGGACCCTAGACACCATCACTTCAGTACACTTCTGTACCTATGGATCATCTGCCAGGAAGAAGGGCTGGTGTGCTGTTGAATGAACTGTCACTCTTCTGGGCCACTGCCCTGCTGGACTGCTTCCTTGATGTGCTCATTTGCTGCCTGCTGCCATCTAGCATGGGTGAGAAGGACTGGACCTGCATCTGTTAAACCCTAGACTCCACAGTGACTCTGAGGGCTAGTTGACTGGCTTCCTGACTACAGCCTCAGGTACAGTAGGCTCCAACAACCTTAAACCCAGTACATGGACTATGCCATCTGTGTGTCCTAACCTGCCAAAAGTGGCACACAATTCCTGGATTCTTGGAAGTGGGCCTGAAAGTGCTCTGTCAACTCATCTGTGGACTCAGCACAAATGATGCATCTTCTCTTCTGTGAAGAGCAAACCTGAGCAGAACCAATCTTTTGTCTCTGCTACGAGGGTTCTCCTGATGCAAAGGACTCTGCATCAACCTTATAGCCCGCATAAGAACTACTGCCTGTGCAAAGCTTTCCTGAAGCAGGCCCTCAAATCCAAACTCTTGTCGATGGCAGCCTCGTCGATTGTGCAGTTCCTTAGTGACCCCTATCTGGGGCATCGCCATGACTGTGCAATGCATCTTCGAAGCAAGACTTCACATTGCAAGCCCTGGTCAAAAGAGTCTCAATGACAATGCAGGACCTTGCATTGCAGTTCTACACCACTTCGGAACTGACACACCCCCTCAGCCCCATAGCACATCTTTAGTATGTGGCCTTGCAATGCTCCACAAACAAGACCTAATGTGCTTTTGTTCAGTGGGCCTACCTAGGTCCCTGTAGCCATCCTGTGATCCATCGTGATTGGCCTCAACTTGTGATCATCTACCAGTCTAGTGTGACCAAATATCCTCTTTTGGCACTTTGTGCTTTTGGGTGCTATTTTCACTGACATCTTAAAACCTGCATATCTCCAGCTCTACTGATTGGACACTTTGCTCTTTTGCTCTTGTTTTAGTTACTAAAAATTACTTTATTTTTCTAAACTGGTGCTGGGTCATTTTGTGGTGTGTTGCCACTGTGTTACTGTTTGAAGTATTGGACACATACTTTAAACTTCGCCTATAAATTAAGCCTGACTGCTCTGTGCAAAGCTAACTAGGGATGAGCATAGGTTAATTTGGAGTATGCTTGTGCCTTCATCCATACAAGGATTGCAGTTTATGCTTGAGTAAAGTCCCCCCCTCAGCCAGGAGCCCAATATCTGCATGACCGACATGGCCAACTGAATGTGCCTGAAGCTCAAAATCCCCAAACCGGATGTGCTGATCGTTGGTAACAAGAGATTACTTTGGAACATTTCCTCTTGGGCTATAAAACTCAGAACAACACCAACCTTAATGGACCACGCAAGATCCTAGGACTCATCCTGGACAAAAACCTCATCATGACTTCAGCGCTGTCACCTCTTCCTTTTTCCTCATGCTACGTAGGCAGTAGAAGATCTTCAAGTGGCTGCCACTGAACTCCAGATGTATCATCACACAGGCTCTCATCATGAGCAGCCTAGGTCAGCAAAACACTCTACAAAGGAACCTCAACCCACCTACTCCACAGACTCCAATCCATCCAAAACATCACTGCTAGACTTATCCTTAACCTCGTTTTCTGCATCCACATCACACCACAGTTCGGAGAGCTCCACTGGCTCCCCATCCAGAAATGCTGCCATTTCAATCTTCTCACCCACTCATTCAACATACTGCACAATATAGGACCCAAATGCCACAACTACTATCGACACTTCTACCAACCGACCAGACAACTGCGCTCAGCAGTAATCATTTGACATCCACAGAAGCAGTGCTAGAGGATGCTTATGCTCCTACATAGTAACAAAGACATTCAACAACCTCCTACAGCACATCAGTTCCTCCTCCTTGCTTCTTGAATTCACAAGAAGCTGAAGATGTGGCACTTCAATTAAACCTAATAGATGTAGGAACTCCTGAGATGGCCTGTAATCAAGCTCAGTCTCCCCACTTTGCACTTGCTTGGTGCCTGGGTACCTACGAAGATGACAGGCTGTGTTCTGCAAATCAACACAACATAACTTAACAATCTTCTCAGTTGAGCTCCTGCTTATGTCATTGGTTTTGGCACTATAAGTTGCAAGTAGTTGAAGGTTTTGTCTTCAGGCTTAGTCAAAATCCTTCAGTGAGACAAGGATAGAAGCTGTAGCTGGACAGGACTTTGAATCTCACTAGCAGGCAGTGCACATTCATGAGGGAGGGAGTGTTAGCACCTCCACCCAGGAAGGGCAGAGAGCCTGAGCTCTCACCTCAGGGGTTCACACTTGTTCAGGAGGTGGCAGGCTGGTTGGGACCAGTCAGCAACCATGTCAGGTAGTTAGCTTTTGCAGGGTGCACCTCTGGTACCAGTTTGGATTTATTATTCTGAGTTGTTTGAAACCAAACAACCCAGGGTTCAGAGTAACAATCATGTAGCTGAAAACTCGTGTTACCGAAAGACCGGGGGCAACTATCAGAACCAATTCAGTGAAAGTGCAGCCTTGCATGAGTGAAGAAACAGGTGTTTCCCACTTGGAGCTTCTTTGCAGCAGGAAATCTGTTTCAGCTGGACCTCATTGAGGGGCTCCGACCTTGTGAAATCCTTGTTGCATAACCCTGAGCCATACCCTACTGGAAGAAAAAGACTTCTATTTCAGAGACTAAGGCCCAGAAGTTGCATTGTCCTTGCATGATGCAAGTCGACTCAAGGGAATGTAAGTCCTTCTCTGGGAATTACTGAGCCATGCAAAGCCACTTTACATGGTTTAGTAAATAAAAAGTAATGCAATGCAACGCATCATGGAGGCATTCCACGGGTAGTGCATAGTTGTTCCCATGCATCCACCCATGTTTTTGATGCAATCCCACATTTACCAAGGTCAGTAAACCTGGAATTGTGATGCGCCTCTGTGACTCAGGCGTAACAAGGAGTAAAATCTTTATTTCTTCTCCTTACTTCCTTTTCTTATGTGTGGTGCATTCAGCATTGCACATAGATAAAGGAAAATGCTATTAAGGATTGTTTTGGGCAGGAGGATAACCCTTCTTGTATAAAAACAAACCTGCCTCTAATGCAGGCACCCTTGCAGCAAGACGCAAAGGTGCCTGTATTTTCACGAGTGAGCCTTAAGCGCACAAGCATATTGAGGGAGAAGAAGTACACCATATCTTTGTACATATTGTGCATTCGTGCTCTTTCTGTTTCCCACAACACACTGCCCTGTATTGTGAGAAATGTTAGTAAATATAGCCTTTAGTGCCAATGAGAAAACCTGGCTAGCCGAAGGTGTGAAAAGTATCCACACAATGGTTGGACCTCGGCAAGAAAGAACTTAATATTTCCTAAATTTCATTGAGACACTTTAAATATCAGCTGTGGAATGCAACACATATTGTGCATTCCGTAATGTGACAAGGAACACATAGGTTTAGACTTACCACCCAGTATAACCTGACTGCTGCAGTTTAAACCTGCAACAAGACCTGCCAAAATAAACCTTTAGACAATAGGAAAATCTTTTTTTTTTTTAAATGTTAATTAGTCACCACTATGTAGGCTTTTTAGTAATGGGACATGTAGACATTTAATTTTACCATATCCCTGCAGTGAAAAGCCTCCAAAAGCTATTATGTCTGTGGAAGGCCCTGGTTCTCCTGTTAGAAACCTAAAGTACAGATTAAACTATTAATTACGCTATCTTGAGTGTGAAATCAGCTTGAAAAATAATGGTATCACTCTGTTGAATATTTATTAAAATCCTCATTTAATGGTGAGAATTGATGTTTAGCAAATATTTAGGAAAAGTAACTTTTAAAAAGTTTCATTTTTCCTACCTGAAGCTCACATTTTAAACGTACAAAACCTTTGAAATTCACTAGTTGCAACTAGAGTTATCTCCCTATGGTAACTATAACTTGCGCCCCAGCATGCATACTTTTTTTATGCAAATATTGCATTGATATTATCAATGATGTTCTCAAAGATGTCATGAGTGCAGTAATTTGTGGGGTAATTAGCAGTGCATGGTGAGGGTGTGAGGTATAGTTACCTTAGGGCACGAGTTATAGTTAGTTGAGATAACTCTACCTATAACTGATGAATTTCTAAAGTGTTTGTATGTTTAAAATGTGAGCCTAACTATAACGTCCCTGTAACCTTTATTTGTTTAAATTCATTTCCATTTTTTTTATTTGATTTCCTAACTGTAACGTCCCTGTAACCTTTAGATTTTTCAGTGAATTTCTATTTTTTTTAACGGAAAGTAATTTTCATTACTATACATTAATCCAACCACCGCCCCACAACCAGGAAGTGTTGGCAGCCATTTTCAGACTCAACTTCAGCCAAGTCCCTGAAATTATTTTTTTTTAAAGGAAAGGGGCCAGGGTAGAGACACTCTGGTGCTAAACAGATATAGTTGGAGTTATTTCAAGTAACTATAACTCACGGTCTAAGGTAATTATAACTTGTGCCCTCGCCATGCAGTTTTTTCCTCAATATTTTGACTGCTAATGTTTCATTTATATATTTATTGATGTTATAAAAGTTGTAGTGTACCTGACTTTTATATACAGGCAAGATGCCCTGTAAGCTTACAAGGCACAGTTTAGCTTTTCCTACATGGCAAATGTATTCTCTTTGCCATAAGTAACTGTATCACATTTAAACTGAAACCCAGCCAGAACACAGTGGTGCTCCTGGCAGATACATACTTTTGTCATATTTGTGGGTGGTGTACATTCACAATGAGGCCCATATATGCCATTTAACCCTCCATGCAATAGGTGCCCTTTAGGAACAATTTTTAATGGACATAAAAATTAGTTAAATAGCTGAAACAGGGGGAGTCAATATAGAACATAAGTTTTGAGGAAGCATATGTCCCTTACTACTGTTTAGCAGTGATAAAGCAAGCAGAGTCCTAAAGCCTGAAAAATCAGGCAAACAGAAATGGGGGAAGGGGACAACAAATAATAGCTAATTTTTCACAGCCAGTTCTTGATGTAATTCTTATTGATCCATTCAGTTCTCAAACCTGTTACAAAACTCCGTGAAAAATGATTGCTATGGCAAATATGGTAAGACCATCATTTTCATCTAGGCAACATGGATTTATCCACATCTCATAGCACTATGGTGAATTTACAAAACTGAAGTGAGGATGCCAGGTTCTATCTGTGGTCCTTCTTAATACAGAAATGGCACGTGAATGAGTGTTATAAAACTTATTGGGGGGTGTTGTAGATAAAATAGATTTGGGTCTGAATTCATCTCATGGGGCAACAGTCTCTACTGGGCTCCCAAAACTCTGGTCATATTATGCTGTCATCAGACTATTCATAGAGAAGCTAGCCAGGGGTATCCCTTTGCTCCAATTCTGTATATTCTTTACAGGGAACCATTTTTTCAAAATAATTCCTCAAAAGCAACCTGCCACACCAATGCTATGCAAACATGAGTATATCAATAATTATTTACAATATTGTTATCCATTTCAATTTCCTGATGTCCTATATGAAATCAGATAAGATCTTGTATAGCTTAATGCTCAACAATTTTCTTTTATAGGCTGGTCATATCAATTGCGTTTCAGGAAAAACTTTTTCTAAACTGATAAAAAGTATATTTTATAAGAACATATTCCATAATCCACACATAATCCACACCAAATGATAGATGTCTTCAGATCAAATCAGTGGTCAAATAAATTTAGGAGCCAGTTTTTTCATCTACAGATTAGTGGCTTTAAGGCTTTTAGTGAGACTTGCATCAATTTGAACGTTATAGACGAATTTTCTTGCTTTTAATAATTGACATTTCTTCTCCAATCATGTTTCTCAAAGATAAATCCAATAATGGTTTGTGTGGTTAAGTAGGTTCATGGGAATTTTGACTCAATGACACAGGTATTTAGTAAATGCACAATTTCAATATACAAGTTCGAAGGAGAAAAAACTGCAAGAAGAGAGGGGGAACTGCAAGGTGATAGCAGAATAGAATAAGAGGAATTAGGAATTAGGAAAAAAGAAATAAAAATTGTGTATCTGTGAATGATATACAAATCTGTTTATAACCAGCAAATAACGGGTTCCAATACAAGCAGGGAAATATTTTTATTTAAATTAAGTTCTGTTGCAGTAGAAAACAGTGTGATTTCATGACATGGAATGCACTTCTATGGTCTGGGGCAGTGACGATTATGCATGCACAAAGCAACCTTTAATCCTTCTAGGGTAACTGTTTTAACTAGCAGGGAGGAGAGCAATATATTATTTGAAGGTGGGGATCATAATATGACTGCCCATCTGAAAAGCCAGAGCAGCCAAGTGGGCACATGTTTTGTCTCCTAGATTCTGCAATTGTTGGATTTTAAACAGCAACACCTTCATTAGTAGGGTGGCTAAGCCTCTGCATACAGTAGCAAATGCTGAGACAGTGGTTTTCCACCATTTGGCTTCTATGGACCCCCACGGAATCATTATTGGAATCAGGGAACCCCGGGTAAATCATTATTGAAATCCGGGGATGTTTGTTAAATTATTTTCATGCAAAGAGACTTGCCACTCGGCTATTGATGAAATGCAAGTGTTTTGAATTTGCATGAAATTAATCCTTCCTGCTGTTGTATAGCCATTTTAGTGATGTCTCTGGGCATGTTATTTTAGCAACTAGGCCTGCTGCTTGTGCCCTTTAGCTTCCTGCTTGATTTTATTATTTCAGAATCGGCCACATTTGTTGTGGTGTTTTATTTTTTTATCTAGTTGTTAGTTTGCATAGAAAAACATTACATTTCTTAGCATGATATTCTTTTCATGGTTGACACAAGTGGTACACCGCATCTCTAACGTTCACAGAAACACACATAGCTTTACGTAAGGACATTTGTTAGAACATCAGCTGTGTTATTATAAAACATTTTCACTGTCCCAAGCATGTTAGAGGGATGTTGGAGTCAGTTGATCACAAGTGCATGCTGATTGACTTTGTTACCGCTGCTTGCTGGGACTACCAGTACCCTGGCCCACATGGGGAAGGTGTCTCCATAGACAGCAGGCTTCCTTGCTACTGTCATTTTGCTTCTAATATGTTTCATCATTCTAATTATTGCATTTCATGCAATTTCATCTAAGGCACAGCTGATACAACAAATCTTATTGAACCATTTGCTTCCTCTGTTTGTCTTTGCATGTATGAGACTAATGTAACTGAGAGAAAAGGATAAGATCTGATCCACCACGATTTCCCTGAGAAGTCGTTATATCATGCGCCTGGTTGCCACCAATCATCCCTGCTCTTGGGCGGAGATGGGGTGCTACTAGCTGGCCAGAAACGGATTAGGCCTACAGTTGTCACATGGTGTGGGATTAGACTCAGTTCCCCACAATTCAGGTGATGCTGCCACCCAAATCCAGCAGCCTCATTAGGCTAATGAGAGCCAACTCGACACTGCCTTTAACAAATGTTGCCTTCAAGGCCCCTATTTTAAGGTTCAGTCTGAATATATCGTAGAAAAATGTTCCCATTATTGACATCATTGTACACATTTGACATATTCTGCCTTTTGAGGATATATGTATATATTGTCATCATATGGATTACTTGGTCTTCACTTATTACTCCTCTCCTTTTTGATGTACATGCTCACAACATCCTATTGCCCCCCTAAACCCAGGCTGGGGTTCTATAGCTATATGTTTCAATTCTTTGAACAATTATCATTTGCATGTCTTTAACTCATTAAACCTCACCCACCGCCTGGTGCTGCGTTCCATAAAAGAATAACTACAACTCAGTTCTTATCACGCACAATATGGAAATAATTACCACCAAAAATATAATTCCAGCTACATACTTTACATTGTGTAGCTTGTTTTCAGTGTGAGTAAGCTCTTAAGACTCATTGTAAGTGCTATGAAAATGCTTCAAATATTACAACACAATACATTCTTACATGATTCGAGATGTAAAGTCCTGATGACTCAGACCACATTCGATAATTCAAAGGGGCGGGGCGAACACCTTTCCTCATGGTTTGGACTCATCTGTGGCAGCGTCCTGAACCTGCATGGCATGGACATCATTGCGTTGGCCCAGGACGTGAAGTGGGATGACTGCAACACTAGGCTACAGCTACCAACAGCATATGTCAGGTGAGCGGGCCCCCGACTGTGCTTACAGCTCCCAAGTGAGACCTGTGATTTTCCCTAACCTGGAATAATCAAGGACAACGTTCCATCACAGGGCCTCATCTTCTATGACACTTGGACAAACACAGGCAGTTGCAGGGGATGACACATCTCTCAGAACTCACAAAGCCTCAGAGGAGATTGTGCTCCCCCCTTTGGGGGTACAGTAGTGTGCCACCTCATCTCACCAGAGGCACCTCTTCCCCCAGACCAGACATGCCAGCGCTGGTGGGATGTACAACAGTGGTGGGCACTGGAAGAGCACCACTCCTCTTTCCCTCTGAGATTTAATTGAGCCCCTGCAGTGATGAGATGCTGGTGACAGGCACGGGGCCACTCCAGGCCACCGTCACTCTCCACAGACTATACAGAATGTGCCTGGCGCAGTCACTCCAATTGCCCAAAACAAACTTGATACTTTTCTGGAAGCCATTGAGATCTCTGAGACATCGGAGGAGATGCAAACCAAGGAGCTGTCCATGGAACTGGGTCTCCTCCACGATGATCAATGAAAACTAGCATCTCGGGTGACAGAAATGGAACATACACTGACAAACATCTCATTCCGACTGGACACCCAGGAGAAATATACTTGAGACCTCACCACCAGAATTCGGAAACTCGAAGACTGATCTGCAGACACAGAAGGCCAGGCACTCTGCAATACCTCCAAGAAGGTACTAAAAACTCCGGCTCAATGTTCATCTTCTTAGCAAATTAGATAAGGACATTTACTCCAGCCACAGATCTGTCCCCTTATTTCTTCTTTGAGTGAGCACATTAGGTACCCACCCACCACACACCACTGGGCTACCTACTACACCTAGTTGTAGCTAGCCATCTGCATTACAAAGACAGGGGCCCTATCCTGCAGACAGCCTGTCAAGTAGGCCAATTAGAGTTTTAGAACTGCAAGGACTCTTTTAAAGGCGTCATCTTCTCAGTGCCGCAGCAAAATCATCCTTCCTTGGGGTAAAACACCATCTTCGAGAACTACATCTCCAATACTCACTTTTATACCCAGCAAAACTAATGATCCTTCATGATCAACATGCCTATTTCTTCACCCACCCATCCTCAGACTGGCACTGGATTAAGTGCCACACTGGTGCGGAATCCTCCACTAAAACTGGTGCAAGACAAACTCAAGGAGGCAAGCAGAGATGAGGCCACCAGAGCCACAAAACCAGTGATACACCCAAAACTTTGAGACCACCCTCCCAGCAGGAATTGCAGAGGGAACATAGCAATGGCATTATTATTCCGTCAACCATCACCGCAACCAGACTCAGAAACTAACTTGACTACCAGTGATGATTATATCACTGCAAGCCTCCCCCTCTCCCAAATTGACAGCCGGCCTGCAGGTCATAAACGGCCGATGACATTCTCCAAGATACCCCTCTTCTACCAAGCCAGTAGTTTAGGAATGTGAGTTCCGCTCTGAGACTAAAAGCTGTAATTTGTCCTCCTGGCTGCCGGCTTCGAGCCTCCATGAACTCTGCCCCCATCTTAAGCCCGTCCCGCCCAACCCTGCACCCACACATCTGACCAATTGCCAGATGGACAAACAACAAGGCACATAGTTCAGACCCGCTTTGCAAAACTAGCTCTATTACTTGCTAAGCATTTCCACACCCTACATTGGAGAGCTCCTCAACCTCCATCCCCAGTACAGTGGCATAGGGTACTTCTCTGCTGGGGCGAGGCTGAAAGTACGAACCTCCACCATGAGGAGCCACATGGAACACCATGCTCACACAATTCCATGAAGAGGTGATGGAGGAAGATGCTCCACCCCCCAGATACCACTGTTTGCATTGATGTAAACTCTAATCATCTCCCCGTACTTACTGTTTTAGAGTGGTACACTTACACAGACTCAGTACTGCAGATGCAACATACAATGGCATCAAACACAGGCCACAAAACCAACATGCACACCTCAAGCCACTTCACAGGTTATACTCCTCAATTTTATTGTCATACCAAGTGTCAGAACCCTAACACAATCCCAACCAATGTGACTAATTTGCCAACAACCTCAGTGACATTGTTTAAACCATGTACAAGTAAAACCACTGGGCTGCCTGTAATCTCCATGTACTTATTGTCAATGCTTGTTGCACTATGTTCTACATTTGCCTTTACCAATGCTTGATTCATGTATATGACTGTGTTACCAATTCTTGTTTAACCATGTGACTGTGTTTAAGTCCTCATGTCAGGCACACTTGTTTATTGGTTGCCTGGTGACCGCCATACCCCCAAAGTCTCTAGGGACCAACTGCCTGGTGTTTTCAAAACAATGAGTCATGCAGGCTATAAATACTTCTGCTGTGCACATGACTCTGCTTGGCTTTCTTTGTATCTGACAAGGGAAGCCCTCAGCTCTTTGGATCTTCCTCTGAGCCTGCCCGCTGACCTCCTGACTCTATTGACAGCAAGGATCTTCACTGAAAAAACCCTCCTCTGTCAGCTAAGTGGAGTACGCTGTCTGAGACCTGTTTTTGTGTGTGATTTATTGCTTGCTTCAACGTTCAGAGAGCAGAGACTTCTTCCATGCAAGCCTTTCTGTGACTTTGAGGAGCTTTCTGTTTAAACTGTCTTGGAAAAGGGTTAACATCTTTCAGTGCAGGGGCCTTGAAAATGCTTGTTTACAGATTGGGACTGGTGGCAGAATATCTCTGTTGAGTAATAGTTTAGCACAGGGCCTTGAGAACTTTTCTTAGGAGATTTTGATAAGTAGCAGAACTCCACAATTTTCACCTTTGTTATTTCTTGTTCTAAAGCAATAGCGATTACGCAATTCCTTATGAAAAATACTTGATGCTTATGTTTTCATTCTACTAGTATTACGCCTCTTTACAAAAGCGTTATTAAATCAGAAAGTGACAGTTCATGACAATAAAAAGATCATATCTACTGGCTTGTTTATTTATAGTGACAACACAGTTCCTTGCAAGGAGTACTTGTTTATGTTTCCATGCTGTTGGTGTTATATTTTTGTGTGTAGTAGTGTTGTTATGAAGAACTTATTAGAGAGTGCCTGATCCATTCAAGAGACTTGAAGAACTTTTAATATTGTTTGAAAGACATTCAGGTTCCCGCACCTTTCACATATATTATTCTGTGAGAAGAAAGAAAGAGGAAGGGTGCTGATAATTATCAGAAAACCACCTTGCAAAGGCTCCACTGTCAGTCCTTCATTATCTAATGAACTGTGCACTCGGCTGGACCTGGTGACAAGGAATGCAGTGTTGTCTTTCTCTGTATTTTCCAAATCCCCTTCCCTTTTGAGACCCCTGCTGGGGCTCCTGTTGGAATCAGCAGCACCGAGAGGTGTTTCAGGAGGTTAGGAAAACAGTCATCGCCCCTGCAGAGGATATGGTTTTCAGGTGAACAGCTGCACCTTAACATAAAGGTCCATAGTGGAAGCTCTTCTGTGGGCTATGTAGCCTACCTTACTGGAACAGTTGATATGTAAATGATGTGCAGGCTCTACCAAGTCATCTAGCTAGGGAAAACCTCAGTATAAAGATTAGGTTAGGACCAAGACCAGAGTTCTTGGAAGGACATCGTAAGCAATGTCTCTGATCTCCCTGACAGTTTTTAGTGGAAGTATGTAGCAGACTTAGTCAACACAATCTGCTGGCAGGAGCCAGAATTCAGAGATGTTGAATTAGGAGTTGAGTAGGACAGGAAACAACTTTTATTGGCTACCTTTGTTTCAGGTCAACGTCCCTGTGTCATTTTGCTAGTGGTGAAAGCCAAGGGGGTGGAGTGAGAAAGGTACAGATAGAGGAGATGGGAGAATGTTGAGACCCATATAAAAAATGTTTCCCTAAGGATCACAGGCCTAAGAAAAGCCGGGTTATGACTGAACAAAATGAGAACTACCAGACCTGTGCCATGGTGCTGTGCTGGGCAAATAAATGGCAGCAGGGTAAGCTTTCTTTCACCACATTGTCTCTATTTTCTCTTATGCGTCATTAAATACAAACAAAATAAGTTGAATTTATATCGGAGAAAATTCTAGAAGGTCAGCAGGATGAATCCTTATGTCACTAGAAAAAGCAATGTTCTCTAGGATCTCAGAAAACCTTTGGGCTTGCATTAAGTGATGAGTGCAGAAAGGTAACATGATGTAGGCTGATTCACTCTAGCACTAGCACTGTCAAGGTAGCAACCTACCAAGAACGTCATCTCTCACTCTTGCACATGACCCCCCCATCACACTCATCACCTGGGCCCCCACCACATACGAAGGAACCGAAAAAACCATGAACTCCATTCACTCCTGATCCCCCTCCGACCCCTGTCCACATCGCATCTACAACAAAGCCAGCCCAGCCATCGGCCCCATACTACACAACATAATCAACTCCTCTTTTGACTCCGTCACCTACCCAGACCCCTGGAAGCACGCGGAAATCACCGCTCTCCTAAAAAACAACAAAGCCGACCCGGAGAACCTCTCAGACTATCGCCCCATCTACTTCCTCCCTTTTCCCGTCAAGGTTGCCAAGAAACTAGTCAACGCCCGCCTATCCCACTTCCTCGAAGAAAACAACACTCTTGACCCATCACAATCCGGGCTCCGCAAGAACCACAGCACGGAAACCGCCCTCATCGCATGCACTGACGACATCAGGACCAAAGTCGACAAAGGTGAGACCGTCACACTCATCCTCCTAACCTCTCCGCAGCCTTTGACACTGTCTGCCACCAAACACTCTGCACACGCCTCCACAACATAGGAATTCACCACAAATCCTTAGACTGGCTCACCACCTTTCTCACCGACCGGACCCAGAGAGTACGCTATCAAGATCATCTGTGGAGCCTCCCAAGGGTCCTCCCTCAGCCCCACACTCTTCAACATTTACATGACCTCCTAGCCAACATCCTCTGATCACACGGAATCACTATCTTCTCCTACACAGATGACACCCAACTCATCCTCTCCCTCACCCGCAACCCCACCACCGCCAAAACCAACCTACACGCTGCTCTCCTCGACACCGCCAACAGGATGACAACTAACCACCTCAAGCTTACCTCCAACAAAACCGAAATCATCATCTTCGGCCCCAACAAAACCATATGGGACAACTCCTGGTGGCCCACCGCCCTAGGCCCGCACCCACCCCGCAAGCCATGCACGCAGCCTCGGCATCATCCTGGACCCCTCCCTCTCCATGACACAGCAAATCAATGCTCTAACCTCCTGCTTCCACACACTCTAAAAAAATCCTTCAAATGGATTCCCCCAGAGACCAGGAAGACAGTCACCCATGCACTCATCAGCAGCAGACTAGACTATGGTAACGCCCTCTATGCCGGCACCACACTCAAACTCAAACACAAACTCCAGAGAATCCAGAACACAGCCGCACGCCTCGTCCTTGGCCTCCCCCACCATGAACGAATCTCACCACACCTCAAATCCCTTCAGTGGCTCCCCATAGACAAGAGAATCACATTCAAGATCCTCATCCACGCACACAAATCCCTCCACAACACTGGCCCAACCTACCTCAACGACAGAGTGAACTTCCACAATCCCACCCGCAACCTCCGATCAGCCGACCTCGCCCTAGCCACAGTCACCCGCATCCAACGCACCACCACAGGAGGCAGGTCCTTCTCCTACCTCACCCCCAAGAGCTGGAACTCCCTCCCCACCAACCTCGGCAAAACCAAAGACCTCCTGCTCTTCAGAAAGAGCCTCATGACATGGTTGTTCGAACAGTGACCCTCCTTGCCCCCCCTCACCTCCCCTTTGACTCCCCCCCAAGCGCCTTGAGACCCTCATGGGTGAGTAGCGCACTGTATAAATTTTTTGATTGATTGATTGCTTGAAGGGTAACAGTCTGGCGAGGGTTTAAGCAACAACCTAACTTTGACATGTCCAACTGGTGCTGTCTGTGTTTGGAAACCTACAGGAGCTTGTGCGGGACTTGGAACGTGATATTGTGCTCAGAACTTTGGATTCCTTTAGGCTTGCAGGGGTAGGTGGAATATGGGCTGTTTCTGTTCTAGGTTTCCAACTTTGCATGCTCTTCCACTTCCTTCCTCATTCATGGGGAGTATTTGTTCAGTGGTAGGCAGTATGTATTCCTTTCTTTAAAAAAATAAAGCTAATTTACCAATTCCCAATCCTGCTCTTTTGGTATTCTACTACTCATTAAACTTTGCCTAGAGCATGTAGCCATATGGAGTCTCTACACACCCTCTCCATGCAAACACACATGAACACACATCATCCCATTGGCCCTGTGGCCATGGTGATGCTGCGTAGGTGCCCATGTGTTTTACGCCTTACTACAATTATAATATATGTGTCTGCTTGTCACATACCTTCTATCATCACACATCCAGGTGTGGCATCCCAGAACATGATAACTGCACCTTGATGGTCATCACACATGACATGAAAACACTTGTCATATAGGCTCAAAACAAAAAAACAACACTCTCACTGCCACACACCATACATAGTGCAGCTTGCTATTTGTGTGGGTAAGCTGCCCAGACCCTCATAGATGTGTAGTAAGAGCTGTACAAATGCCACAAACAATACAGTAAAACACAAACAAACTCACTGAACTACAAGCCTTTTCTTCAAAAATCTATTTACCTGTTACTAGTATTCTTGTTCTTATACTTGCAGTTCCAAACTGGTTTCTAGCCACACAATTATAACTGCCAGCATCTGATTTTGTCACATTACTGATTCTTAAACTTGCATTTCCCAAGATCATTATCCTGTAAAAGATGAACAGATACATTACAACCATTTTGTTTTCCAAGTTAGCTTGAGAAAAAGACTTAATTAAATGATATTAGAGGCAAAATAATGGGCACAGTCTTAAAATGTCAAAATAAATGTTGCAATCTTTTTATCCTTTTCTACTTTTTATTGCAACAGAACACACACACGTATGCTTGTGTACTACATATATATATATATATATATATATATATATATATTGTAAACGTTTACCCATGTAAACCTACTAGTATAATCTTCATCTGCTACACTCATAAGCCCCTGTTAATCAGTAGTTTCATACTCTAGTTAATCTTAATGCTTTTCTACATTGCCATATAAATCTGGATATTATCCAGTCTAGCTATTTAAATATTAGGTCATAAAATATAGCGGAAGAGTCCAGAAAAGTTACAGAAATATAGGATAGGAAGAATGTTCATTCTAATTAGATTAATCCCATTGCATATTGATATTGTGATTTTTTTTGCTTTAATTACTGCTTAGTGTATTAAAGTGAGCTTGAGCAATTACACTAGAAACAACTCTAATTTAAAAGCAACCATGATCCCCAAACACTGTGGGGGTCATTCTGACCCCGCCGGTCAAAGACCGCTGGGTCCATGGTCGGCGGGAGCACCGCCGACAGGCCGGCGGTGCCCCGCAGGGCATTCTGACCACGGCGGTTTGGCCGCGGTCAGATGCGGAAAACCGGCGGTCTCCCGCCGGTTTTCCGCTGCCCATGTGAATCCTCCATGGCGGCGGATGGGGATTCTGACACCCCATACCGCCATCCTGTTCCTGGCGGGTCTCCCGCCAGGAACAGGATGGCGGTATGGGGTGTCGCGGGGCCCCTGGGGGCCCCTGCAGTGCCCATGCCAATGGCATGGGCACTGCAGGGGCCCCCGTAAGAGGGCCCCACTTTGTATTTCAGTGTCTGCTTTGCAGACACTGATATACGCGATGGGTGCCACTGCACCCGTCGCACCTTCCCACTCCGCCGGCTCAATTCTGAGCCGGCATCCTCGTGGGAAGGATGATTTGCACTGGGCTGGCGGGCGGCCTTTTGGCGGTCGCCCGCCAGCCCAGTGCAAATCCCAAAATACCCTCAGCGGTCTTTCGACCGCGGAGCGGTATTTTGGAGGGGGGAACTCTGGCGGGTGGCCTCCGCCGCCCGCCAGGGTGAGAATCACCCCCTGTGTATCTTCGTCCATCGCGCTTACTGCCAAGACCATTTTGGTTCTTACTGGTGTTTATTTATAACCTGACATACTATCAAAATCTTCAGTTATTTGTCCGATTTGCATGTATGATAATGAGTGGTAGAAAATAGCCACATAATTAGTATAAACAACTAACTGGGAGGTCATATGAAAGTTGGTCATTTTTGTAAGGTACTCTATTAGCCCACTAGTATATAGTTCTGTATATAATGCATACAGAACAGGGGAGGGAGGCCAGCTCTGTCTTGTACCTTTCAAGATACAGAATGGAACTGACAGATTGCTAAAGTAATCACTTTGTCCTATGTGTCAATTTACAAGACAGTGGGCTTTAATATCATGCTAGAAAATAATGATGCTAATAAGGGCTAGGATTCAAGAACCAAGACAAGTTAAACAATCTTGGGAAATACACCTTAATCAAAAATAAAATATTTATTTAATTCAGGAGTATGAAATGTGTACATTAGAAAGAAAGCTTCTTCCTGAAATGTAAGTTTATTTATGATCAAATGTAATGTTTCAAACCTTCAGTTTACATTAATATTTTTCTTTGTGTGCTGACTTTTATGTAAACTGGGGCTAAATGTTTGACTCCTTTCTAGCCATTCTCCAGTATAAATGCCATGTCCATTCTCTCTCCCTTCACCCACAGTGTGAAGTTTACCACTTTGGTGTTTGCTCCTCTTTTGTTCTTATGGTCAGTGCCTCTGTAGCTCTGTGTTTGCTTTAGCAATTGGCCATTTATGTTTCTAAAATGTTTGGCAATGCTCACATGTCTGTGCAGCTGTTCCTTTACTATGCTTTGTAAAACCTTTACATATTATGTACCGGTGTTTAACAGCATTGCATATACAGACATTTTTTCTAATTTTATTGTGTTTCATTCAGTGTTTAGATGCATTAAAATGGACAATCAGATTCACAATTTGAAACCGTAAGACCATACTGGCCAATGGGTCAGCAATCAGTGGGGGTTGAACTACTGCAATGACATCTATATCATATGGCTGCTGTTAATAACAGGTGCTTAAAGCAAAACAAAGTAAAAATCAGGGATAGATAACCTAGGAATGGGTAGATAAGAGCAACATATGCCCAGTAAAGAAGTGGTAGATATTTAGTATTAGAATTGGATCGTTCTTCAGTTGTGCCCCAATTTCTAATGATAACATGGAGAGAGGTTGTTTTTCAGGTGTTTTTCTGTTTTTAAAATAATAACTCAAAAGAACAATTATACTGGTAAGTAATATAACTAATGTCTCTTGCCCTTGAAATCAATTAAGTATTCATTAAGGCAATTATGTACCAGAAGTAAACAATATGCAGAGGTAGCAGAAAGCAGACAGTTCATTGATCACTTCATCTCTTTTTTGCCAAAAGTAGACAAAATACACAACAGTTGTTTGCTGATTCAGTGCCCATAATACCTCAGAAACTACTCCCACTACAATTAACCTCTGTGGTTTCCGGATTCCTCTTAAAGTCTAGTCCAATCTCCCTGAAAGAGACCAGGCAGGCTATTTTGAACTGCAAATCTGGCTCCCCAAACAATCCTTGTCCTCCTGAACAATTGTCATTGGCAGTGGATGTTATCAACTCATGTATGAAGGAGGTTTAACACTTCTCCTGCAACTGCCCCTGTCCCCAAAAAATACAAACAGGCAGTGGTGATACCACTCCCGAAGAAACCTTCAGCTGAATTGGCCATCTCCGCAAATATCAGAACAATCCCTTTATTGAATGCCATCTCAAAAAAGTTGAAGAAACTGGTCAAAGTCCAACTATCTTCATATCTCACTCCAGTCTTCGATCAAGGTGTAACACTAAACAGCTCTGTTAGGGGTGTCTGAATTTATTAAGGACTTTTGAGATCAAGAACAGACTGCTGCTTCAATTATGATCGACCTGTCAGTGGTGTTTGATACTGTCTCCCACAAGACAGTTCTCCAGTTGCTGTCAAACAGTGGTGTAAGTGGGATAGCTCTCAAATGGTTCCATTAATTTCTTTCTGATGGGACAATCAATATCCTTAGTGACATTCCCCTAAAATGCTCAAACATGGGTGTTATAATCCACAAACTGTAAACGGAGAAAATGAAGCATATTAAGAAAATGTAAATAGTTGTCACGAATAGGTAGTTAATGGCTATAAGAAATATCTACATAATGTTGTTATAAGTAAGAATAGTATCTTCTGTGGTCCCTTGGAATGTAGTGGAATGGTACACCCGGGAGCTCAAAGTAGAATGTTGAGAATGTAGGTTGACAGTGAGTGAGAAAGGCGGAGCTCGGGAAGCATTCAATAAATATCTACTAATCCAGTCATCTTGATCCAGCTTTTATTTCCTAGTAGATTATAACATAATTAGTGGCGACGAGGAAGAAAACCTGTGCAGGGGACAGAGAACGCTTCCTGCCCTTGATGTGTAAATCTCCGTCTACGTGCCTGAAGAAATGGCGAAGTGGTTGAAGCTTTGACAGCTGTTCTGAATTAGGGTAAGCAGGATTTCATATGGACTACGTTTTGAAAATTGGAAACAAACGTGTGGTATGTGAAAGCGCCAGTCCGTACAGAGACGCTGTTTCGTGTTGTGAGTGAAGAACGGAAACAACGCGTGTTGTGGAGGCGGCTGTACGAGAAAGAGACGCTGTTTTTATTTGAGAAAAGAACAGCTGACAATTACATTAAGTTACGTGCTGGCACTAATGGCAGTGGTTGACAAGTTGGAAACTCACAGAACACTCGTGATAAATGCGAGCGAGCGAAATTTACGAAACGCATGCTTAAAGAACAGCCGAAATTAACATCAGTCGGCATTTTAAAAAGAAATCTGTGAAACATCGTAAACGAAGTGCAGGTATTGGGACACAATGGAAGCGGCATTTGAAATAAATAGGAAGCATATGTACAATCATAAGCAAAAGACTATCAAAGACAACGAGGGTAAAACAAGTCAGCACAACAGAGAAATATAATTGTTAAATAAACACATAAATGTGTTGAGAAATAAAAAAAGTGAACATACGTGAAGAGAGAAACAATCCAAATCCTGTAACAAGCTCTGCTGAAGGATCAGTGAGTATTCTGGAACTATTACATACAATCACATGACAAATAAGGCGGAGTCTCCTTCACTGAAGTGAATGAACAACTAGACAGCAAAACTACATTAAGCTGTAGGAGAAACTTCAGAACCATTTAAAGTGATATTAACAGAAAGGCATATTGTTATTTACAAGTATAGATCTCCACGCGCACAATGGCAGCAGCAAGTATGACACAGCCACCTCCTTTCCTTAGTGACTTGGATGAACCAAATCTTCCATGGAAAGAGTGGATAAAATTGTTTGACTCTTATTTAATCGCTATAGGAGGGGAAAGAATCACAGCATTGAGAAGACAACATATTTTCCTTCATAATTTAGGTATCCAAGGACGAAAGGTATTTGAGAGCCTCACAGATGTGGATGTGGAGGAGGACAATGGTGGGGAAGTGTTAGACGATTATGAAAAAACAATAAAAAAGTTAGAAAAACACTTTGGACATAAAGTTAATGTAGTTTTAGAAAGACACAAGTTTTTTTGTAGAACCCAAGAGAAAAATAAAAACGTTGCTAGTTATATTGCGTGCCTTAGAGGACTAGCCAACACATGTGAATTTGGTATCTTAGAGGGCTCAATAATAAAAGATCAGTTAGTAAGATGCACCAACAACCTTAAGATACAGGAGAAATTACTAGTTCACAACCCAGCACTTAAAGAAGCAATCGATATAGCCAAGGGCATAGAACACACAGTTGAGTGCATGAAATTAATTAAACAAACCCCAAACATAGAAGAAGTTAAGGAGGTCAATATATGTTCTAAGCTAGAAGACAAGGAATTGGAATCAGAAAAGGGGAGTAGAATACATGAAATAGCGGTAAAAAGGAATACCACTAACAACATGGATATGAGGAAAAATAAATGTTATAGGTGTGGTAACAATAGACACCTTGCTAACAACCCAATGTGTCCGGCTAGAAATTGTATATGTAGGAAATGTGGCATCAGAGGACATTTCGCAAGAGTTTGTAAAAATGAAAAAAGTGAAAATGATGGAAAAAAAAATATTCACAAAATTGAAAACTCTCAAGAATTTAAAAGCAAGTATGTACTACAGTTAAAAGATACAGAGGTAGGAAAACAATTTGACAAATCATATCCTACGTGTGATATTGACCTGGAAGGAGTGAAAGTAAGAGCGTATGCAGATTATTGTTCCCCGTTTACATTCATGGAATATAGAATATACGAAAATTATTTCCAAGGTAAAGGGTACATATTACAACCCGCCGATATCTCTCCGGGTATGTACAATGACGATCCCATTCCCTTAAAAGGTAAATTAGAGTTACAAATTACATTTAAAGACAGACAGACGAAAGGTAGTGTGTATTTCACTAACAGAGGATCAAACTTACTGGGATGGAAACATCAAAAAGAATTCGGTATCAAATTAGATCCTAATAGTGAAGAGCAAGTTTTAGCAGTGGCCGATCCCAAAGAAGGAGAAAAAGTGTGCAAGGTATTTCCCACATTGTTTAGCGATAAATTGGGATTTATAAAAGATTACCAACATTTGATAAAGGTGAAGGAGGGTACCATACCGGTAGTTCACAAAGTCAGAACCATCCCATTCTTGCTGAGAGAACCTCTAAAAATGTAGTTGGAGAAACCAATAAAATTAGGAGTGATAGAACCCATAGAAAGCTCGTTATGGTTGGCTCTCATAGTCATTACTAAGAAACCGGGGGGCAGAGGAATAAGAGTATGTGTGGATTTGAGAGATCTTAATTCCAGCATTTGGGTAGACAGGTTTCCTTTGCCCAGAATAAGTGAAATGCTGAGCACCAGGGGACCAGCCAAAATCTTCAGCGTGATAGACTTGTCATCAGCATATCACCAAGTAGAACTTCACCCCTCGTCCAGGTCACTTACTTCTTTCATCACCCCATTTGGAGCTTTCAGATACTGCAGGATGCCATTCGGGTTGGCTTCTGCTGCTGCAGTTTTTCAGCGTATTATGCAAAGAGTATTACAGGGCATAGATAAGGCATTGTGCTTCCAAGATGACATTTTGATATATGGGACGACAAAAGAAGGACACGATTCCACCTTGAGAGAAGTTTTCAAAGCTTTAGAGAAATCGGGTATGACTATTCGAAGGGATAAGTGCCAGATAGGAGTAGAATTAGTTGAATATCTGGGGCACAAAATAACAAAGGAGGGTGTAGAGCCAAAATATGATCTGGTTGTGGCTGTAACAGAAGCCTAAACTCCCACCAGTAAGCAAGAACTCAAGTCATTCTTAGGATTAGCTGAGTACATGGCTAAGTTCGTATACAACTTTGCTGATGTGACAGCCCCTTTTAGATCATTACTAAAAAAAATGCTACATTTGATTGAGATAGGAATTGTCAGGAAGCGTTTAAGAAAATAAAAGAAGCTATTGTTAAATCGCCTAATTTGAAAAATTTCGATTTCAGGAAGAAAACCATAGTGACCACAGATGCTAGTGGAAAGGGGTTGGGAGCTACCCTATCTCAGAGTGCAAACGGACAAGAGGATATAATAGCTTTTACCTCAAGGTCTCTTTCAGATGAGGAAGCAAATTATTCCACCATAGAAAGAGAGACACTAGCATGCTATTGGGCCATAAAACATTTTAAGTTTTTCCTGTGGGGTTTGCCTTTTGTTATCAGAACGGACCACAAACCCCTGACAGGGATGTTCACTACAAAAGGGAGGGAGCGAGCTACCCCTCGAATTTCAAAATGGTTACAAGCTTTAGAAAGTTTCAATTTTAAAGTAGAATATGTTCAAGGTAAAAGAAACATAATTGCAGACTTCCTGTCCAGGTCACCTAGGGAGGTAGAAGAGGAGGAAGAGACAGACATATTGGAGCTGGTATTGTATGTAGACCTTGCTGGGTTAACAAAGTGTGAATGGAATGAAGGTGTCAGGAATGACACAGTTTTAACAAAATTGAAAGAGATGATTGTTAAGGGGTGGCCGGAAAAATCAAAAGACTTGGAAGAAGAAATGAAGGGGTATTGGGAAGTAAGATCAGAACTAAACATTCAAGATAACATGGTGATGAGGGGTGAGAGAATCGTACCGCCCAGAGAATTGTGGGACAAGCTGGTTACATTGGCACATGAAGGGCATATAGGGAGAAGCCTCACAAAAAGTAAATTAAGAGCCACGTATTGGTTTCCAACAATGGACAAACTGGTAGAAATCAAGGTAAAAGAGTGTAATAAATGTGCCACCAGTGACAAGATAAACATCACAAGAAAAGCACCGCTGTCACCAATAGAAGCCCCAAGCAAACCATGGGACAAGTTAGGACTGGATATTTTAGGTCCGTTAAACCAGGTGGGTGTGGGTGGAAAATGTTTACTTGTATTGATAGACTACCACTCACACTGGATAATGACCAAACCAGTAAACCAAATAACCACTAAAGAAGTGATAGCTTTCCTAACGGGTGCGTTCATGATTGAAGGATTTCCTAGTGTCTTAATAACCGACAATGGGGTACAATTCACTTCTGATGCTATGAAGGAATTCCTAATGAAAATTGGTGTCAGTCATTTTAGAACAGCCTTGTATCATCCTCAAGCGAATGGTTTAGTTGAGAGAACAAATAGGATGATCAAGGAGTGTTTACAAATGGCCAAGATGGCTCAGGAGTCGGGTGACATGGCTTTAAAACAATTACTATGGTCATATCACACCACACCCAATTTAGTAACAGGTATTTTTCCTTTCACATCATTAAGAGGCAGGTTGCCAAGTACGAAATTAAAACCCAACTGGTTGGGAGGTGGGAAACCCCAAATCGTTCAACATAAAGAGATAAAGGCCCGGGTTCAGCAAAACCAAAGTAAATACAAAAGTTGGTATGACAACAAATATGGCACCAAGAATAGGCGCTGGGAAGTAGGACAGTGGGTGAAAGTTAAACTACCGGAAAAAAACAAAAGAGAAGGTAGTAGGTTTTCAAGCCCCAAAAGAATTATTGAAGTACAAAGAAATGTGGTCAAATTGGAGGATGGCAGATTATGGAGTATGGACAATTTGGCTTGCTGTGAAGGACCAGGCATGGATCATGGAAAATCACAAGAGGAGGAAGATGAAATTGAAACCCATGATCCTACAAGACCTACAAGACAAGAGAGAGAAATGAGGAACAGAAGACATCCAATGTGGTACAAGGACTACTTGCTCAATTATTAAGGAAGGGAGATATGTTATAATCCACAAACTGTAAACGGAGAAAATGAAGCATATTAAGAAAATGTAAATAGTTGTCACGAATAGGTAGTTAATGGCTATAAGAAATATCTACATAATGTTGTTATAAGTAAGAATAGTATCTTCCGTGGTCCCTTGGAATGTAGTGGAATGGTACACCCGGGAGCTCAAAGTAGAATGTTGAGAATGTAGGTTGACAGTGAGTGAGAAAGACGGAGCTCGGGAAGCGTTCAATAAATATTTACTGATCCAGTCATCTTGATCCAGCTTTTATTTCCAAGTAGATTATAACAATGGGGTCCAACATGGCTGTTCGATGAGCCCTATGTTTTTCAATGTGTATTTGTCCTGTTAGATTCTATCATGTAAATCCTACGGCATACAAGTGACCTCTTATGCCAATGATAATCTGCTTCTCTCACTAGGAAAGAAAGCTGAGATAGTTAAACTATCCTTTCGAATCGGTCTGGTCAGTATGGTTGAGCGGATGGGGAAGACCTGCTGGAAAAACAACCCTGATAAAAATACCATGATGAAGAGCGCTGCTACTGTTTTGCCATTCTGCAGAGGATTTGACCAAGGTCTAGTAGCCAGAAGAGCTAGGCCATGCCTCTGAGCCTACAACAGTAGCAAGAAAGTTGTCAGGGATTAACTTTTATAACAAACTATATTTCCATCCCCAAATTCTGTTAGTAGGAGGTTCCTGTTTCTCTGTGATCCGGGCCCTGAAAGAAGACCTTAAAGTTTATGCTGATTGAAACCCAAAAAACCATTGTGCATGCAACAATTACTTTCATAATTGACTATACAAATGCCTAGAATGTAGGTCTTTCTAATTAACTGGTAGTGCAGAATGCCCCAGCAAGCCTGATGTTATGGATTCTATGCTGACAATCTGGTGCCCACCCCCTAACTCAAAGAGTAACACCGGTTGCCAGTGAGGATACCTATCCTGATCTAGCTTATGGTTATTGTACAGTGAACTTTTTATATGACTATCCCAAAATACCTTGTTAATAGTCTTTGCCACCACTTACCTTCAAAAGCATCAAGAACTCATATGCCCTTCTGTTTAAAACACTCAGGCTCAGACATGCAACCTGCAGGAGGTGCTCCTTTACCTGCTTAACCACTAAGGCCTGGAATGAGTTTCACTTCTTCTTTGTCAAACGGCTAAGGAGAGCCAGTTCAGATCACAATTTAAAACAGGGGTAATACCTTTTTAGCATGCTATTTTTTTTAAACAATCTGCTTCTAGGGCCGGCACACCTTGTTCAGCAGCTGTGCACTTTATAAATGTGTTTTGATTTGATCCCAAACCTTGATTCTTGATACTGATGGTGACATTGAAATTGTCCTACTTATCCTCAATTTAGGATTAGAGTGGGAACTTTGGTTCTATTGTCAAGTTAACCATGAGCAGTCAGTTTTTCTCAGAATTGTGTCATTGCTGGATGTGGAGCAGAGGTTTTACCAACTTAATTGTGAAGACAGAAGATCATGCAAATTCATTTTCATCCTAAAATTCTAGGAACTGAAAATAGTATATGGATCTCCTACACAGACAATGACTGCTTTCACCTGATCTCTTACTGGTCAAATAAAGTATCAAGAGAGCAACCACGATTATAAGCAATGATGCTAGGGAATTATTTACTTTTCCTAATCAAATATGGCAATCTGGACATAACTCTGCTCTCCAAGGGATCTAGGTCCTCAGCATTGTAATCAAATGTACTTCTCTAATAACAGTAATTTAATGATTGTTGATGTGCTAAATGACTTGCAGAATGATGGGAGCGATCTCAATTATTCTCAAATCGAGGCTGAATCAAATAAAAGATGGAAGAAATTTCCAAAAATGCAATGACCAGATTGTTACAAGTGAGATTTACAATTGATGGAGGGCAAATTACATTGCACAGAGAGCAAGTAAACTGATGAAAGAGATTATGGGAGATGTACACTAATTTGATAGAGGCTTCCATCATGTCTGGATGGTGAGGCTGTGTAATCTTATAAAACAAATGTTTAAACTGCAACTATTCTAAAGATTAAACTTGCAATTCTTAATTCTAAACCTTGCAGAATTCCTACACTGTCTCCAGGTCCATGCACAAGCTCTCACTTTAGCAACATTACACCTCATTGACAAAGCACCCTGCCTCTGACACAGCCAAAGCTATGAGTACTACAGTTATTTTTTTCTGGAATTGGATTGCGTTCTCATGATGAAACTTTTATCTAACAATTTAATTTACAATATTTCAGAAACCAGTACATCCTGATTGTATCGCCATGTTGTAGTTATTTTGCATTTTAGTTCAGCGTCAGCCTTTAAAACCAGGAAGAGCTATGTTAAAAGAGGGATTTACTTTGCAGTGCATGAGAATGTTACATAATAATTGCACACAGATATCATTATATATACGTATGTGAAAGCCAGGGGTCCGTTTAGGTCCAGTGATGAAATTAGTGGCTAATTTGTCAATTTATCTGCGTTAAATATTGACTGAAATAACTCATAATTCTTCCCATTAACAACTATGGTGGCTGAGCTAGGTGAAGGCAGAAGTCCCTCACTCTGGAGACCCCAGACCCCAGTGAGACTGATGACCCTACTCTGTGTCGAGGTTTCAGTAATTTACACTGGGCCTTCCATCCTCCAGTCACTTTGCTGAGCTGAGGAGGTGGCATCCACAGGGGTGTGACATCTTTAAACCAGCAACGATCAACTCACAGAGCCAGGCACCTGCACATTTAAGTGCATGAATATCTCTAAACTGCCTGACCTGAACAAGAAGAGTGTTTGTCAGGCTGACCTTTGCTCAGTCAGACAGAACCTCTTCACTTGGGGAAAAAGGTGGCGGGTGGACCTCCTATGCCCTTAAGAGAACGCTGCTGTGCTTGTTGCCATAACAACCGATTGATACATTTCCTGATGAATTACAGTGGAAAGAAAAATCACTTCTACAATCCCTCTTAATTTTGATTCATAATGGGCCTCAAAAGAGACCTTGTATATTGAAAACTCTTCTAACTTGGGAAATTCCTTTGCTATATTTGATTCTTATATTTGGATGATGAAAAGACTGGTATTTTGTGAATCTTAGGCTTTATAACTGCAAAATTCAATGAACGATCCTCCAGACACCTTTAAAGAGAAACCCCTTTCTTTGTTCTTACCTTTCATTTTCCTTTAGAAGCTCATCTCCCTTCTTCCATGTGCACAATGCCTTTGGTGAGGCCCGTGGTTTGCATTCAAGATGAACCACATTGCCAATCTGAACCTGTATCAGAGTCTTCATGGGACTTTGGGAAAAATCAGGAGCCAGTGCTATTCACAGAGAAAACATTTCAGAGGATAACTATTTTGTACAAAACAACACCACACTTTAGTAAAAATGTAATCCAGACACATTCAAAGTAAGAGTTTAAAGTAAAACTGCCTTCAGTCTATGTACGATGCAGTGTATAACTGAGGTCGAAACCTATGGTTCTCCATAGGGCTTTGGTATTAGCCACCCTTACCTGACATCCGCATCTCAAAAGACACATGTTTGGACAAAAAATTAAGGGGCTTATTTACAAGCCCCTAGTGCAAATGGAGCATCACTTTCAGCAATGCTCTGGTGGCGCTGTGCCCATTTCCACATTTACAGGTCTGCACAAAGCCACTTTGCGTGGCTTAGTGGTGCTATGTAAATATTGCCCCCAATGCAGTTTTCTTGACAGAGGGGTGTGCAATGGGTGTTATTGTGGGTGTTTTCATGCAACACCTAGTGCTTTTGACACTGCCCCAGATTTACAAGAAATTGCAAATCTGAGGAAGCGCAAAAAACAAACACCACCCAAGGGGCGCGTTAGAGTGGTGCAACGAGGATAAATACTTTTATTTTGCCTTGTTTTTGCTTTTTCAATGTGTGCTGCACTCTTCAGCACACAAAGGAAAAGCAAAACACCATTAATGCTTGTCTATGTACAGGGTGTCCCTTCCTGCACGCAAACATTAATTAACCAATGTTGATTTGCTACTTCTATGTATGATGCATTCTGCAGCACATATAAAAGTAACACATCACCATAAATGATTGTTTATGTGCAGGAAGGGACACCTTACTGCACATAAACAATTATTCCCTGCAGGACAGGCACCCTTGCGCTATGGTGCAATGGTGCCAGCGTTGGCGCTAGACAGCTAATTTGAGCACCAGTACAGGGGGAGAGGACAGAAATGCGCCTTATGTTGTAGATACGGCGCACTTCTGCTGTTTCCCGGTGGCAAAGGGCGGCACAGCAACACATTTGCTGCACCGTCCTGCACTATTGGGCTTGTAAGTAAGCCCCTAAGTGTTACTAAACCAAAGCTGGGGCGGAGCATGAGAGACAATCCGAATGAGAAGAATACTCCTAACATGATTTCTGACTGTCTTTCCTCTCCTTCTACCATAAAGTGAAGAATTGGGAATGTGAACGTAAATTGTAGTCAGTCCTCCCAGCACTGGCTTTTCTCACCCATAAACTCCTGGGACCTCATTTACAACTTTTTGGCGCTGTACGGCGGCACAAGCCTTCCTGCTACGCTGCTCTGCAACAAAAGAAAAGGGGCGGAATCTGCCATATTAATGAAATGCAGCACATTTCTGTCCTTTCTGCCCGCGCTTACATTGGTACCTAGTGCCAATGCAGGCACCCTTGCACCATATCTATGAGGCCCTGAAAAGCCACGGAGGGTGGCTTTGCATGCCTCATAGATATGATTCAGAGGCCTACGTCATCGGAGCATCATAAAAAGTGACTCCTGCAGCACAGGCTTTTTGTAAAGGAGGCCCCTGGTATTTACCTTTCATGTGGGAGAAGTTTCTGTTCCCCACTTTGGTCACACATATGATAGTCTCTTTGTCATCATGAGTGATGTTTCATTAAGTGAGACCACATCACGGGTGATGACGGGACCAAAGCTGCAGCATAGGGTACGAGAGCACGAGCTGCAACAATAAATCAGCATCTGCCATATTTTCACTTCATCTGAACACTTTTGCGTGGCATTTCCTTAGTGCCATTATCAGCAAGTACAATTTCATTTCTATATTAATTTTTTATAAAGTGAAAAGCTCAACTAAAACGAACTTACCTAACACCTTCAGTTCAGCACTGGAGTATATTACGCCGTGTTTGTTTTCTGCCAAACACTGATACATGCCTGAATCAGACTGCTTCAAGCTTCCTATTGTCAGAGCCCCATTCTCAAAATGGATCCGCTCCTACGTAGCCAGAATAACAAACGTACGAGTTAAAATCTAAATGTTGCTAGATGCACAGACATTATTTACAGTAAAATACAGAGTCTAAAATTACATAAAACACTAAGGGCCAGATGTAGCAACTTTGCAAATTGCGACTTGCAAAGACCCAGCTCATGAATATTAATGAGGTGGGTCGCAAATTGCGGCCCCATAGCGACTATGGGCACTCACTGATATGGAGGCCTGCTGTAGTCAGCAGACCTCCATGTCCGTGACTGCTTTTAAATAAAGCAGTTTTTTTTTTTTCAAGTGTAGCCCGTTTTCCTTAAAGCAAAACGAGCTGCACTTAAAAAAAAATCCGAAACCTTTTGTTTCGGAATTTTTTCAGGGTCCCTCGGATCACTACCTGCCCTGAAAAAATAATTTGGGGTCCAGTCACAAAGGGGAAGGGGTCCCATGGGGACCCCTTCCCATTTGCGAGTGGGTTACCATCCACTTCAAGTGGATGGTAACTGCGACTCCATTTGAGACCGCGTACACGGTCGCAAATGGAGTTGCATACCACTGCGACTCGCAAATAGGAAGGGAACACCCCTTCCTATTTGCGACTCTGAAATGCATTTTGCGAGTCAGTCCCGACTCGCAAAATGCATTTCTGCATAGCAAACTCAGGTTTGCGACTCGCAAACGGCAACCCCGAGCGCTTTGCCACACCTCTCTTGGTGACCGCGAGACACAAGTTACAGAAGAGTAGCTTTGCCAGGGGAATACCAAAATCAATAGGTATACCCAAAAGATCATATTTAGGGGCTTCGGGCAGTGATCACCCCACCACCCCACTCTTCTATACAACAACTTTTCTCAGCAGGTGTGTGTGATTGGGCAGGTTCACAGAGTATGCAAAAAATCCCCTCTGAGCCCCCTACACCTCAAACACTCCCAATTTTATAGAGCTAGCATTATCAAAGTAGACCTGGTGCAAAAGTTTAAGCTGAATGAGTTTCAGTCATGACTTGATCGTTACTCCCCTTGGGTTCATTATGCCTCCTAATCAAGATCATCCAGTACTCCCATTTCTGATTCCTACCTAGCCCTCATTTTCTTTAGACCATGCAATACATTACTATTGATGTTTTTGTAAACGAGAGAGAAGGCTTTTTTCCATCAGTTCTTCTATCAGGAGCCTACTTTCCAAGGGAGAGCACTCCAGCATGTCCAAATCTATACCTTCTGCTCTCCATGCATGCCTAAATTGTAAATATCAGAAGTGTTGCGTATCATATTGCTGGTAGTCTCTCTGGAGAGCTTGAAAGGAGATATAGGTCCTCATTATGAACACAGCGGTAAACACCGCCGACCGCCATGGCGACGGTGAACAGAAGACTGCCATTGGCGGTGAACAGAAACCTGCCATATAATGATTCAAAAAACTGATTCTAACCAAAAATCACCAGTCCAGCAGTCTCCTCCAGGACCTTGTCAGTGGAAAAGCTGGACCTCCCACCCCACCACCGCCGAGCACACCAACACCCCGCTCTCTAAATAATGATGCACAAATCACCTTGGCGTCAGTGGAAGCCGAACGACCATTGGCGGTGCAGACCGCCACGGGTGGCAAGTGGACCCAACAGTGAGAAGTGCACACATTGGGTAAGTTAGCAACCCACACACCTGACACACATTCACATCACCATAAAACACTCAACAGAGATCACCAGAAGCAGACACGTAACCCCACAATCCACAATACTTACACCCAACCACAGAAGAGCACACTCACCGAGATACACACCAGACACCATTCACGACACTCACCATGGCACCCCCAAACACCCACGCTTCACAGAAAGGGAGCTAAGGACCATGGTGGACGAGATCCTGAAGGTCGAGCCACAACTATTCGGGGCTCAGGTGCAGCACACACCCATCGCCAGGAAGATGGAGCTATGGCAGACAATAGTCAACAGGGTCAATGCAGTGAGACACCATCCATGCACCAGTGACGACATCTGCAAGAGATGGAACGACCTGAGGGGGAAGGTCAGGGGCATGGCATCTAGGCACCACATTGCAGTCCAGAAGAATGGGGGAGGACCTCCACCAACACCACCCGACTACACTGACTGGGAGGAGAAGGTACTGGCCATCCTGTACCCTGAGGGCCTCACTGGACTCACTGGAGGAATGGACTCGGGTAAGTCATCTACATTTACCCCATATCCCTCACAACTGTAATGCATGCACCACCCCACCCCTCCAACACCCACCAGGACCACTACCCAACCCAGCCCACAGGCACTGAATCTACTCCCCCTGTATGTCCACAAACCCACTAACAGGCTCAAATCCCTCCCCCTGTGCACAGCCACCCACCCCTGCAAGGAAACACAATGGTCTAAAACAACCATAATGCACCTCCACATCCTAAGCTAAACGCAATGCTCACCCCACTAAAGCATCCTGCTTGGCCCCAAAGTGTGTAAGCTACACAAGCCAGCCCAGGTCCCTGCCCCCCACCTGACAATGCCAATGTAACAGACATGTCAATTTTTCCCAACAGGCACCACCACCCATGCCACCCTGACGGACAGGACAAGGAGTGGCAGTGTCCCCCAGGGAGACAGAGGAACCTTACAGGACACTGGGGATGGAACCCTGGACACTGATGATCAGGCTGGCCTCTCACACAGTCCTGGACTGTCACCATCCAGCAGCCCCACCCAGGATAACAGTGACACCCCTACCACCCAGACAATAACATCAGCCCAGGGCAACCGTCCCCACACCACAGACTGGTGGACCACAAGTTCAGAGGCCACAGTCACCCCCTACCAACAGGCAGGAAGACGATGGCCCCAGTACAAGTGGTGCCACCAGACCTGTGCAGGGGACACAGGCACAGGGGGTTAGGCACAGTGGGAGAGCATCAGTGGCCCAGGAGGGAGGCCACATGATGGATGCTGCAGCCCAGGACGTGATCTCTGAGGTCCTGGGAGCCTACCAACATACCCAGGACTGATTGGCCCAGATAGTATCCACCCTGGG
The DNA here is from genome assembly GCF_031143425.1 of Pleurodeles waltl. Lineage (NCBI taxonomy): Eukaryota > Metazoa > Chordata > Amphibia > Caudata > Salamandridae > Pleurodeles > Pleurodeles waltl. The sequence continues at coordinate 120,526,286 of NC_090448.1, read as the reverse complement.
GCACAGTCAGAGGATACAGCAAGCACACCACCAAGAGGCCATGGAGCAGTGGAAACTGCACGATGCCACAATGGCCAGCATAGCAGGTGCGCTGCTGCAGCTTGTCCAAACACAGCCTAAGGCCCACACAGAACAGGAACCCCCCACTACAGCACAGGATACAGACCGGACAACAACAGCATCAGCAGCAAATTCACATGTACTACCCTCTGAGGGGATCCATCTCATCCCCTACAGGCCAACAACAGGCACCCAAAAGGACCCTCAGGCCAAGATATGGGACAGGAACACGTGCCAAGAACAAGGCCCCCTCTAAGAAGTGACTCTGCAAAAAACTGTCCACCAACTATCCCACTCAATCAACCACCAAGCAGTGCTACCAATAATAAAAAACTAATGTACGCATGGATGGACCTACCAATACTGACAACAATTCTGGCACCATGTTACCATTTTGGATAACCACCATTGACCCACTACCATCACTGTAATCTGCACGATTTCATCCCTGCACCAAAAAAAACACATATCACACCTGTTACAATGTCCCCTGTCATTATGTGTGAACAAAGTATGGATGCAACTGGTTGATAACTCCTTTATTTGTACCTGCGTAGCATGAAAAGCACCACTCGCCTTAAATGTTGTTGTGCATAAATATGTTAAAAAAAATACACTCAATTGTAAGCTGTCTTATGCAGACCTGACAGAGTGGCAATTAGTATTTATCCAACCCTCCCCCTAGATGACAAAGCACACTGAAAGTATGATGCACAGACACCAATCTCATCCAATGGTCCCACATTATTACTGGAAATAGAGTTGTATCAGTTGGGTCCTGGAATTTACATCTTCCCCTTCCTCATCATCACTCTCGCCCCCTCTCTGAGGAAGCTGGTCAGGACATACAGCACCCTCCTCCTCCAAGAGGGGGATAGAATTTCTCACAGCCATGTTGTGCAGCATGCATCAGGCCACCATTATTCTACACACCTTTTCAGGCCCATAGGCCAGGGATCCGCCACAGATATGAACCACTATGTTAACTCCATTCATCTATTTACAAATGTCTCTGCTTTCTCTGCTTTTTTGTCTCCCCATCCCTGTTGTCTTGTGTTGTCTGTGTACATCAGCATCATCTGGCAAGGGAGCTGAGGCACAAGCGAGTGGGGATGCAGCGGCCCACGGATCCTCAGAGGCAGAGTCGTCCGAGGCCAAGGGGACCAGTGGTTTGGAGGGCGAGGGGAGTACCACGGGGGAGGCAACTACCACTGGAGGTAGTGACTCTGATACCTCCTCCGATGGGGGCTCCCTGGGATTGGCGGACCCTAGTGGGCCCACCCCTGCTGTGTCATCTTCCGCCACCCCATACCATCACAGCTCTCCCATTTGCTCCCCACCAAGTTTCCTGTGCCCGCTCATCCAGAAAGGTGGGCGTCTCCTTCACCCAGGGCATCTCTTCCTCTGCCCCAGTCAGCCCTGCTGCCCTCACGGTGGAGGCTATTGACCTCCTGGGAACCATCTGTGTAGGGCAGACAACCATCACCAATGCCATCCAGGGGCTAGCATCAGAGATGCAACAGACCAATGCCTATCTGGATGGCATTCACGGTGCCATGTCTGGCCTACAGTGATCTTTACAGGCTCTGGCCTCCTCTTGGATGGCAGCAAGTGTCCTTGGTCATTCCGTACCCCTACAACCTCCTCTACCCCTTCCAGCACCCCACTCCCTTCACCTTTCTAAAGCACACATTCTGACACGCAGGCACACACCTCAACACACAAGAAGCCCACTTCAAAACACAAGCACCACACCTCCCACCACAAGCATTCACACAGCCAACAAACACATGTACACACAACAACATCCACTTCCCCCAGTGTACCCACCTCTTCCGCCTCCCTGTCTGTCCCCTCTACATACACACCCCCAGCCACTGCACCATCATTCACTGTTGCTGACCCTATTCCTGCAGTCACCACAATAGCACACATCCATTCATGTACCCCAGACACCACACCTGCACTCACCACAGCTACTTTAGTTGACATGCAGCACACTAACCAGACTTGCAGACACCCAGACAACATACATTCACACTGGCAGCCTGTCTTGTCCCACTGTGTGCACCCCCCCCTCCCAAAACACTCAAACAGTCAAAAACACCCACCTATCACACATCCACCAAACCTCAGCATACTGTCCAGTCACCTGCACCCACAACACGCACACCTACATCACTTACAACCACTCCCTCTACCTCCACTCCCACGTCTTCCTCCAGGCCCAACTCAATTGCACCAAAGAAACTTTTCCTCTTCCGTGCTTACCTATTCCACCCCACTGGCCCACCCTGTCTTGTCCTTAAACATGCACACCTCCTTGCCCTATCCACTCCTTCCTCGTCACAGCCCGCCCCTGTCCGCCCTTCACATTCCTGTGCCCCTTCGCCAGAGAGGAAGAAGCCCCGTGCTGAGCCTATTCCATCTGGCTCCACCTGGTCCAAGCACACTCCCCACTTTCCAAGGCAAAACCCAAACCCCCTCCACCTTCCGAACGAAAATCTAAGCCCCACCCCCATCACAAATCCCTACCCCCACAACCTCCTGCCCCTGTTCCCTTAGGTGCCTGGATGTCCCATTGTTGCCCCTATGAGGTGGAGTACCGTAGCACTTGTGAGAGTCAGGTTGGGGCCATTGTGGCCCATTGGACTTCTTGCACTATGGACTGGCCATTGGCCTCATATCCACTTTGTTTGCTCAGACAGCAGAACTAAAAGTTAATGTGTGGCCTGTGTTTTTGCCAGCACACTCTGGATCCCTAGTCTCTCGTTTCATTGTTTGTGGGTGTGGGGCACATGTATGTACTTTGGACAGGTAGGATTTGCCTTGTGTCGGGTAAGTCCTTCTTGCTTTTGGGGGTATGGCTTGTGCTGCTGTGAAGGATTGTGGGAGCGTACCCTTTCTTGCCTTGTTTCGTAGGTTGTGGTACTTACTGTCGTCGTCTTCGTCGGCGGTCTCGGTCGTGGAGGTATATGGCAAGGAGAAGGGCTGGCATGATCTGCAGCTCTCTATCCATGTTTGCTTCAGCGTGTTGTGTTAGCCTACGGTGAGTGTTTCCTTATATTTGTTTCGTTTCTCCTGGCTTTGCATGGCTGTGGTTTCCCTCCGCAACTGACGGTGGTCTAGTGGTTCATTATTTGATTGGTGGGTAAGGCCTTTCCGTCCGCCTTTGGGTGGGCTCTGGTGTCGTTGTTGGCACTCCTCTGCTTGTGGTGAGTGGCATTCAGGATGCCTCTGTTTCAGTTGGTTCATTATTTGGCGGTCCGGACCACATATCTGTTGGTGGTTTTTACCGCCACCGACGACTGCAATGTTTACCACTGTGTTCATAATGAGGGCCAAAGTTTCCATCCTCTTTGAGGTCATCTAATGTGGAAATACTGATTAAGTCCCAGATTTTGAAGCTATGGAGTTTTTACAATTCTTTGAGGTATGCCCCCATCCATAATGGAGTATCCCGAGGGACCCTTTGGGCCTATCTGATAAAATCTATTCATTGTAACCCAAGACTTGAGCACTATCGGAGGTGTGAGGAGTGGTCCCCTGGGGTGTGGCTCCAGATATTGATGACAAAGAGGTGGGAAGCCCAGGAATAGGCTTGAACACCTGGGAGGGCGATACTCCCATTGGACTGATTCCTTTGTAGTGTCCTAAGTGCTATCCTAGGATGACCATCGTCTCACAGCAAATTCCTGAGTTCCTCATCAATCTTGATGAAGAGTTCCTTCGGGATGTTGTAGTATGTGTTTCGGAGGGCATAGATGTATTTTGGGAGGGAGCGTGACCACCTTGAACATGGACACCATCCCCAGTATTGTTAAGGGCAGTTTCCTCCAATGCTCTGTCCAGAACGCTGCCTGTATTTTGAGAAGGTTCTGCTCCAGAGTTTTCTCTAGATTCAGGGTCACATATATTCCCAAGAACTGGAAACCATCTTGGTCTATGCGTAGTCTCCCAGGGAGCACCGAGGGGTGCAGATAACCACCAGTGGGAAAAAGAACAAACTTATCCCAGTTTATGGTGTATCAATCAAATGTCTGGACTGTCACAGGGATCAACCCTCCCAGGCTAGTAAGGTTTAAGAGGATATCATCCACGTATAATGAAATCTTTTCCTCATCAATCAGTGAACCTGGAGCTCAAAATCATTTAATGTTCTGGTGTGCTCGAACTAGGTGGGCTAAATGTTCCAGCACCAGGGCAAATAATAAGGGGGACAATGGAAAACCTGACAATTTTGGGAAAGTCTGCAGAGAGGACCTCATTCACACGCATAGCCGCCACAAGAGCGTGGTACAAGAGCATTACCCAGCTTAAAAATTTGCAACCAAATCCCAATTTCCCCAGAGTCTATATCATGGAGGGCCAATGAACAGCATCAAATTCTTATTCCGCATAAAAACATGTAGGTCAGGGCGCGTCCGGGCCTCCTTCAGCCAGTTATGGAGTCCGCCTCGGTTATATCTAGTCATTCATCCAGGCATGAAGCTGGACTGGTCCATTCATATAAGAGGAGTTATAATGCTAACTATCCTCTGGGCCAGTACCATAGCTAGGATTTTAGTTTCTATATTTATCAGCGAGATAGGGCGGCATGAGCCACATTTAGAGGTCGGTTTCCCAGCTTTTGGCATAACCACTATCTTGGCTTTACTCAGATCCAGTGGCAAGATTCCATTCTGTCAGACCCCCAGATACATTTGGAGTAGATGGGGGGCTAGTACATTTGTGTGTTTCTTAAAGAACCCGACCGGGATACAGTTGGGTCCCAGAGTTTTCCCCCGTTTCAGTTTCGTTATGGCCACCTGTATCTCGACAAGAGAGATTTCTTCCTTGAGGGCCATTCTATCCTCAAGTGTTATGGTCAATAACACACCTCTCATGAATATTCCTCTATTTCTGGCTCTATTGCACTGTACAGGGCCTTGTAAAAGGTAGCAAATGTTTCCCCTATGTCCTTAACTTTCGTATAGGTGTGGCCATACACTCCTTCTATGTGATGTACCCCCCCTAGCCTCTATCTTTTGGCAGCCTAGCCATGCCAGTAATTTTTCTGATTTATCTCCAGCATTGGAAAAGCAGTGCTAGGTAGCTAGGATTTGGTTACATGCTTTGTTATAAAGCAGCGCTTTATATGACGGTCACTTAGTTTCGATCTTTCGCAGATGAAGGGGGCCTGGGAAAACTGTGTTAGTTAATTCTGCCCATTTCAGCTTAGATTCCAATGCCTCCACTTCTCCCACTGTCTTCCTTTTCTTACAGGTAATAATATTTTGGGCATGATCTTGCAGTACTGTTTTATGTGTTCCCACAGAGTCGCTGATGTTGCTGAGTCTTTATTTACCGAGAAATAGAGCTCAGTTTTCACATGGAGCTTGTGTAGTATGTTTTCATCCTGTAGCTCCCATGCACTAATTTTCCTTCCCAATCCATTACCCTGATGTTTCCAACCTAAAGTGATACAGAAAGAAGTGTGTGATCAAACAGTCCTTTTGCTAGATGCTCTTGGAGTCATTCTTACTTCACCTGCTGGAACAAACTAATAATCTAGTTGGACGACACTATGCGTAATCCTGAGTGGTAGGAACTGTCCTTAGTCGTCGGGTGGTGACGAAGCCACAGGTCGGTAAGCCCAAGTGTCTCAGCAAAGCGAGCCAGATATGTGTCTCTAGTGGCATGTGGGGAAGGCACAGACCTATCCATCTTCACAGACAAGACTTCATTGAAGTCCCCTCCAATATTATGGAAAGATGAGTCTGCATCTAGTAGTATGCCCATTACTTAATCAATTGTGGTCTCCTGGAGTTGAGGGGTGCATAAACATATAAAAGTGTAATATCTGGTCTACCCACAAACCCTGCATTCAGTTCCACCCATGATCGTTGCACACTGAAGGGGGGGTGATTTTCAAACCAGAATTGCCGCTCCCATGACACAGAAGTGAAGCCTACATAAGCCAGTGTAGTGTATGCCCCTCAGCCTAGGAAATTAAACTGGGTCCTTCTCAAATGCAGTCTTCTGACCGCCAGGGTGAATGTGACGGTCCCACCGCCAACAGACTGGTGATGCAGATCACCACATTATGATTGCCAACCTGTCACATCTCCACTCATGCCACCATGGCGGTCGGAACTGCCAGGCTGGAGATGATCACAGAAGACCACTGGCGGCATTAGGAGCTGCCTTTCTACCATGGTTTCCGCAGCATTTGCACTGCCACGAAAACCATGGTGGAAAGGATACCAGTGACACGCAATTTCTTCCCTGTCACCGCTAGATGACTCCCCCACCCCCCAGCAAGCACTAGACCCCCCTTCCTCCCTCCAGCCACTGCACCCCTCTCCCCAGAGCCCTCCCCCACCCCCCCTCCAGAAACAGCCCCCCCTCCAGACATAGCACCCATAACCTCCAACCCTCCTCCCTGCATATATGCACAGAGACACCTACATGCACCACGCATACACTCATTCACTCACACTTACATACACGCATTCACTAACACGCATCTATACCCTCATTCACTTCAACATTCATACACACATTCATTTCAGCTTTGATATACGCATTCAAGCATGCATACTCACACGCAGACAAACATGCAATAACCACAACACTCACACTCGCATACACACACACATACACACTTACATGCATACATACAGTCACTTCAACATTCAGACATGCATACAACCACGCATACACACATTCATGAACACACGTAGACACCACACACTCTCACATTCACACATGCACACATAACACCCCCCACCTTCCCACCCCCTCCCCTGTTGGACGATCACCTTACCTGGTCCGGGGAGAAGGTCATCCGGCAAGGAACGGGGAGGGACACTTTCACTGCTGGCAGCGCCCCACCAGCAAGACACCGCCAGGATGTATTATTGCCCATAATATGGCTGATGGAGTCCTGCTGGCGGGGCTGGCCGATGGTGGAATCGCCCAACCACGACTATTGCTGGATTTCATAATGACGGCCTATATCTGATCTGTGGCATCTAATGTAGGCGGCAACACGCCCTCTCTTTATCTTATGACCTAAGCCATTGACATTTCATGTGAGTATGGAGTAGCCCATCTGGTCAACTCAATGTAATAAATATTGCCTCATTTCCATGAGTCCAACTGCATCTTGTATAAAGAAACAACATTTACATTCCAAACAAAACAATCCTACTCCCACCCTATCTCTTGCCCCCTACATGCACATATGCACTCTTCCAACATGCATCAATGCATCCCAGAACTGGCCCGAAAGAACTGTAGCCCGCCCCTCCCTTACCCCACTAAGAGTGCTATCAATAAATTGTAATAAAATACAAACCCACTCTCACACCCACTCACCAGTTCCATCATTCTTTCCCCATACTATTCACCTTTCACCCTCAATCAACGCACCCTCTGCCAGTCGATGGTTGATTAACCCATACATTCACACAAACAAACAGAACTAATAAAATTAAAAAAGAAATGTAAGCTAAAATGAACAAAGGAAGATATAGGGTATCAACGGGGGGCTTGTAGACAGAGCACTGCAATGTCTTCACCAAGTCAACCAATGGGCATCTCTGTCTAAATGATGCCCGAGCATCATCACCAACCCTACTCACTATCCGGCCCTTCAATTACAGAGCAACTCATAAAGAAACCAGGTACTTAGCATAGTTAAGTTTGAGTATTTGGCTCGTGTTCATTTGGAGTGTCCCCCTGCTCTTCCTCTGACAGCAAGGGAAGGAGGCTTTCCAGCATCTCATGTTCATGATGTTGCTTCTCCTGTCGCAATGCAGTGGTGTTTGTGGAGCGATCGCCGGTGAATCTCTCCCATCAGTTCTGCCTTGATGCGATTTGCTCCAGCACTTCTATTTCAAAGTCCACAGTTTGGCTGTAGCCCCCAGGCCCACTCCCCTCAATGACCTCTGTGGGGACTTGCCTGAGGGCTGCAGGGACTATCTCTCTTTGACCCATTTCCAGGCAAGGGAAGAGTAGCATATATTGGAGTTTCATTGACCTAGATTTAGCAATGACTGCGTCAAAGGAGCATCTTTGATTTTGCACTTCTCTGCAGTAATCGGGATAAAGTATGATGCTGGAGAAGTCACACTTGAGTGTCCCAAGCCATCTCGCCTCTCTCAAGCATACGTCACATTTGTGAAAGTTCAGGAATCGTACGATAAGTGCCAACCGGAAGGGCGACCTGGTATCAGCTTGGCAGCCAGGGACCTGTGGGCACGTTCACAGACAAAGCAGGTTTCCCAGAGCCAACACCTAGGAGGGCATGTAGGGTGGCATCCTCCACTCCTTCTGGAAATCCTACAAATCTACCGACCCTCAATAGTAGGTCTTTGGTAAGTGTTTTCACAGTGGCCAGGTCTTTCCCATCACAGTGTGTCATATCTTCCAGATCAAATATCCTTTCTTTCATTGCTGTGACTCTGTCTGAAACCTTCTGGAGGTCCTGCCGTGGGAGGGAGACCTCTGTGGCTGCCTCATGGATCTTAGTTTCCAACGTCAACCTACACTGGTGGATTGCTGCTATCAGCACTGCATTGTCTGGGTAGGCATCTTCCACCTCCTCAGCAGGTGAGTCCACCTGTCTGGTGTATTTCTCTGTCTTCCCCTGGTAGGTCTAATTCCATTCCTTGTTTTTCACTATCCTTAAGGGAAGCAGGGGGAGGGTCACCACTGTGTATCCATCAGCAAAGTGAGGCCCATCAAGGTTCTCACATTTATCTCTTACTCTCTTCTCTTAATATCAGTGACCACATGTTGTCAAATGTCTCTGCTCTTAATGTCAGGTCCCTCCGTTTGGTCAGTGTCAATAGTTTCTGCACCAGTGTCAAAGAGAAAGCCAGAGCTTCCACTATTGTAGTAGGTGAGCTAATTTCTTCCCTCTAGGCTTCAGTGGCACTGAAAGTCCTCTACCTAGTTCCACAGAGGCCACTTTTAGGGGCTAAGGCCACTTAAGTAGGCAGGACACAGTTTCTGGTTCTACCTTACTGTATCTCTTTCTCCCCCTCAGGTCTTTTTCGCTTGCAGGAGGAGACTCTCTAGCAGTCAGACAGCCAGTCTTGTGTATATAGTTCAAGCACCTTAGGCAAGGGAGACTTCCCTCCCAGTCTCAGGTTCAAGCTCTGGGTATGTATTAGGCGAGGACCCATACAGGCAGGTCTGGGACACCAGGTGTGGGTGACAGAATCAGGGCATCAGTTTCTCATTTCAGTCTGTGCTTCTCTGTTCATCACTGCACCAGGCCCAGGACTTACCATGTTCAAGGAGGGGAGTAGCGGTGGGGGGTGGGACAGGTGCCTGTGTGTTGTTCTAGCTCCACATACTCTCCCAGTGGGTCCACCCTTTCATCTTTGTTGTTTACAGCCTCTTGCTTTACTGGTCCTTACCTCTGGGTCACTGCCAGGGTTGGGCTGCGTTCTCTACTGGGAAAAGCATCAGGGCATGCCTCTGTCTTCTAGGCCATCACTTCTCACCTGACCTCCGTCGCAAGTGGCTGTAGCTGTCTCCTCACTCCAGAAATCAATCTCCCGACCCCGCTTGGTCTTACTGGTCTCTCATGACCATGGGGAGCCAAACCCCAGATGCCTCCTTCCCTGTTGGCAATGCTCTGCTCTGGTTCCCTTGAACGCAGCAGGCCGCACTCCGGGCTGCTGCAGCTGGCAGACCGGCAGGTGAGACATGGTGGGGGTGGGAGAAGAACGGTGGCACCCATCACGCAATCATCATTGCAATCTGATGTTGTTACCTCTCTATACAGTTTGTGGCTCACTCAATCCACTGCTTCAGAAGCCGGTCATGGTGGCTTCCATTCTAACAAAAGGGGATGCTCACTGGCACTGCAACTCTGTTCCAGGCTGCTTCAGGGGCTCCAAATCGCCTTCTGAAAGATTGTTCTGCAGCAGGGGTATAAAGCCATATTATATATACTGGCTGATGGGGGGTCGAGAAGCAGAATTATGTCTGGATAAAGTTAGGCCCTGCTGGAGCTTATCTCAGGCACAGTCACTTTGCCATCTTGTTGGCTATGCCCGTCTGCTATCTCTTTTAGACATTGCGTGATACATGCTTGGAAAATAAACTTTAGGCTTTTGGAAAGGAGTTCAGGTACAGATCGGCTCTAAAAAATAATCAAAAGTGGGGGATTAGTGAGAAAGCTGAAAGGCATGTACTCCTTACATATCGGTGACCTTGCTAAGACTTTAACCCTCCAAGCGGTATTTCCAACCAAACAACCCCTTAAGTCCAGTCTTTCCTCTGTAATACCCCACACAGTTATTGCCACTGGTGAGGAGTCACCAAATTTAATGAAATTAAAATAGCAAGAGTGCTAACTTTTCAAGTTATTACAAATGTAGAAATATTACTGTTGGAAAATGGGTTATTGGTAGGGCAGGTAGGTACCTACACCTAGCAACAAGCCACAAACCTCCACAAAAGTACAGTTAGGTCTCAGTAAATTAATCCCAGCTCTACCCTTGGTAGCTTGGCATCGAGCGTCAAGGCTTAACTTAGGAGACAAAGTGTAAAGCATTCAAATATCACACAACAGTAATTAAATAAAACACAGGAAACAGTTTAAAAATCCAAAACCAATTTATAAAAATAGCTTATATTTTTATCTTTAAAATGACAGAAAAACAATTAAAATCGGTTCAGGGGAACCGGAGATATGAATTTTTAAAGTATTATTATTTTCTAGCGCATAGAAACAAAAAGCGCCAATCGGGTCATCTGGTTGCACCAGGACCGGGACAAAGTCAAACTTTCAGGCCGACCGCGATGGAGCCCTGCTCGGCTACAGGTCGCGGGAAGCCTCGGTTAAAAAGTTACCTTCTGACTTAGTCTTTATTTTGAAGTTTTTCTTCACCGGGACGAACCTGCCAGTTGGATCCGACCTCCTGGAGCCCTTGTCCGGATACGCGAAGTCGGTTTCCTCGGTGGTGATTTTTACCTTCGGACTTAGTCGTTTTTTCGAGATGAAAATCCTTCGACCGGGGTAAACCTGGATCTTGATCCGACGTCCGTGGAGCCCTTCTCGGATACGATGGCTGGAAGGTCCCGGTCAACTTTTTACGTTCGGACTTAGTCTCTTTTTTGGATGTTTTTCTTTACCGGGACGAACCACGAAGTCAGGCCGGGTCGCGGTTGAGGCAAGCCGGCTAGAATTTCCGTGTCGGGTCGGTCACTTTATGGAGCTTTTTTCCAAAATTTCTCCAATCTTTTCCAAACTTCTGGGGCTTCACCCAGATGTTCTTTTAAGGTTCTTTTGGGGTCCACAGCTCACCCCAAGGGTCCAGAAGTTCTGTGATGGTCCTTGGGAAGTGCGGACTTCAACTCCCAGAATGCACCTGGTGCAAACTCCTTTTTGGCCACTGGACAGTGGTCAGCTGGTCGCTTTCTTCAGGAGTTGGTGCAGGGGACTCTGGTTAGCAATTTTTCACCTGTAGCAAACAGGGAGTCCCTCCTTGAACCAGTTGAAGCCAGGCAAAGTCCTTCTTGTGGTGAAGCCCAAGTGTGCAGCTGGTGCAGTCCTTCTGAGTGCAGGGTCCAGGTGCAGGCCAGGGGTCCAGCAGGGCAGTCGTTCTTCTTCTTTAGTTCCTTTCTTGTTGATTTCTGGAGGGGATCTGAGGCGTGGGTGCAGGTCTGCCAGTTTTATCCTTGCTCCTGGGTGAAAAGCAGGGGGGCCCTGGTTCTCCAATCAGGGACAGGGTCGTCCCCCTGTGATGACCACTTCCTGGGAAGTGTGGCAAAAATCCATCCCAGAAGGCAACAGTCTCTAAAAATCCAAAATGGATGAATCAGATTTTTGGAGGAGAGATCTGGCTGAGCCCACCCACTGGTGTGGCTAAAAATCATAAACACACCCCTCTCCTGCCCTCTCCTAATCTAATCAAGGGGGCACCTAGCTGTCTGGGGTTGCAGGATGTGGGGGTGTTGCTGGGTGCTCCAGATGTCCTTCTCTGCCTTTGAAGACCAGTTTGGCAGCCCTCCCCCTTCCTGCCTCACCATCTGCTGAGGGGAGATTCTCTCCCCCAAGCACATTCCTTTGTGTGAAGTCAGGCCACTTCACACCTCATTAAAGTAGCCTGGCAGAAGCTGCTGCAGGCTGGCCAATCAGAGCACAGCAGCAAAAACAATGCAGAGCTGAAATTGGCAACTTTTTAGGTAAAGTCTAAACTTTTTACCTGCACTAGTTATATTAAATCCAACAACTGGAAGTTGGGGGATTTATTATAACAATCAATTTGATACCAAATTCTTGGTATGTAACATTTAAGGGGACTTTAAAATTTAAAATAAAGTCTGCCCATTCTAGCCTATGAAGGCCATTTACTTCAATGAGGGAAAAACGAATTTGGCTGTTTTTACCTCACCAGGGCTTATAAATCTATGTTTATAAAGTCCCTGCTTATAGTTACATGGCACCCAGCCCTAGGGGCACATAGGGCACACCTTAGGGGTGACTTATATGTAAAAATAAGGTAGTTGAAGACTTTGGAAGTACCTTTAATTCCAAAGTCGAATTTGCATATAACTTTAATTTAAAAGCAGCCAGCAAGGCAGGCTTGCTTTTAAAATGACACTGGGCACCTCAGCAATGCACCTAGGTGTGCACCACCTATGCTGTGGTCCCTAAACCTACATGCCCTACTATATACTAGGGACTTATAGGTAGGTTAACTTAGCCAATTATAATTAGCCTAATTTGCATATCCATTTTACACAGAGCACAGGCCCTGGGACTGGTTAGCAGTACCCAGGGCACCATCAGAGTCAGGAAAACACCAGCATAAAGTGGAAAATGGGGGCAAAAAGTTAGGGGGCCTCTGCAATCATCCCCAGTTTCTCACACAACCCCCCCCCAGCCCACTCGCCCAGGAGACTCAGCCCAACCCTGGGAGAGTCTTCCTGGCTTGTTAGGCGAGGAAGACAGTGAAGAAAACTGGCTGTCCCTTTGCAGGGCCTACTCTGCCTTATATCCTCCTGTCAGGGTCACTCCCTCTGGGTAGTGAAGCCATCCCAACAGTAAAAGGACCCAACCCAAACTGAAACTTCCCTCTAGGGGGGTCTTCCTCCTCTCTCTCTGCCAACTTGGGTAGTGAGGTGCCCACCTCCCCTACTCCTAACTTTGCTAGGGCAACACCTAGCTTACCCAAAGAGGTCACCCAACACTTGAGCAACCCCACCATGACCAACAGGGTCAGGGGGCCTACTTTGCTATTGGCCCTGGGGTCTGCCTCCCAGGCCAAGTACAGTGCTGCCAGGAAGGCTAGCACCCAGCAGAGGCTACTGACAGCTGTCAGTACCCAGAACCACACCCTAAGCTCTCCACTGACAGGTGGCTGAGCTGCTTTAGGGGCATCTTTGGGGTCCTGGCACCCCTCTTGCTGTCTAGAGTGGGGGGCTACCACCTCCTGTGGCAGACACCCTCCTTCCACTCTCCCTTCTGTCAGTGCAGGGGCAACACCTTGCATCTGGACAGCTGCCTGACTACTCAGGACTTCCTTGGGGTCAGGTGAGGCCTCACCAGTGCCAACTCTGGGCTCCCCCCCTACTGGGGCAGAAGGCCCTTGGCTCCCTGGAACTCTCTTTAAGAGTGGCCTACCCTTCCTTTTCTTCTTTCCTTTTCTTGGGGACCCCTGTCTCCTAACTGTAGGGACTGACTCCCCAGGACTTTGGGTTGGGGGGGCGCCGTGGGCGACCACCCCATCTGTGACCAGACTCACCTCTGGGAGGTCATTGCCCAGGATACAATCTAGGGGAAGGTCAGCACTGACTACCACCTTAATCCAGTCAAGGATACCCTCCCTCTCTAGGGGCACTATGGCTACAGGTTTGGAGGTGACCTCCCCTGTGGCTATCCTGACTTTCTTTGTCTTTCCTGGGACATACATGTCTGGGGTCACTAACCGGTCACTCACTATAGTGTGACTGGCACCGGTGTCTCTCAGGCCAGTGGTAGGGATCCCATTCACTTGAATGTGGTGGAAGTGCCTACTCCCACCCTCAGGGATCACCAGCTTACCATCTGGTCCTGTCTCCCAGCTCAATGCTAGGAGGACTTCATCATCTGAGGAATCCTCCTCTATGGCTACACTGGACAGCCCAGTGCTAACCACCTTCTTTGGACAGGCTGCATCTCCTCTGAAGTGACCTGTCTGCTGACAGTCAAAGCAAGCCCTACTGTCCAAGAGTTTTTTTAACCCTGGGTCTCCCTGTCTCTGCACGTCAGAGTGGGAGTGGGATTTACTCTCCTCCTTCTTAGGGTTCTGGGGTACAGAGGGAGTCTCTGTGGTGGGCTTACCACCTCCCTCCTTAGGTTTTTGGGGACCTGACCCCCCCTTCTTGGAGTCTCCCCCCTGGGACTTGACAACCACCCTGGTTCTCAACCACTCATCAGCTGCCTCCCCTAGCTCTCTAGGGTTGGTCTGCTTAGAGTCCACTAGATGCTGGCATAACCTTTCTTGGATACAATTGGTCAAGATGTGCTCTCTCATGATCAGATTGTATAACCCCTCATAAGTATTTACTTTGTTGCCAATAATCCAGCCCTCTAGTGCCTTTAGTGAGGTGTCCACAAAGTCAACCCAAGACTGGGTACTGACCTTCTGGGTGTCCCTGAACTTCATTCTATATTGCTCTGGGGTCAGACCAAACTTCTTGACTAAGCACCTCTTCATACTAGGGTATGAATCTGCCTCCTCCCCCCTTAAGGTCAGAAGCCTATCCCTCCCTGAGTTGGGGACCAACTCCCACAAAAGGGAACCCCAGTATTGAGGCCTAACCCTTCTCATTTGGAGTGCCCTCTCAAAGGCCCCTAGCCACTTATCTATGTCATCCCCCTCTACATAAGCAGGAACCACCCCCTTGGGTAATCTGGGGCAAACTCCCCCACCCATGGACACCTCAGCTTCTTTATCGCTGCTTCCATCTCTTTTCTCTTTGTATGCCCACTTTTTCTTTTCTAGGGCCAGCTTCTCTGCTTCCAAAGCTATGTAGGCTAGCTGGGCTTCCAGCTCTCTTTCCCTGATGGATGGGTTCTCTCCTCCTGAAAGGACCCTCTTCCTACCACTAGCTTTGGGTCTGCCCCTAGTGACTGTATCCAGTGAGGACCGTTCCTCCTCTTCCTCACTTGGGGTCTGATGCCTTCCCTCCCCTGAGTGGTTAGAGTTAGCATCTTCCTCTTTTTCTTCCCCCTCTGGAGCTTCCTCTGTCTCTACCTCTTGGGCCTCAGCCCATGCTGTCAGGGATTTAATCAGGATTTGCTTCCTGAGATCAGGGGTTGAAGGCAACCCCCTCTCAATACACAACCCCCTAAGCTGGACTACTGTCAGTGTGGGTAGGCTAGCCAGATCAAGCTCCATGGTTCCCTAGTTTTGTGTCAACAAAAACTTTTTGCAAAAATTGGAAACAAGAATTTAGAAAAATTACAAAAATTCAATAATTGAAATTAATCCAAATTAATTTAAAAAAAATTAAAATTAAAAATTAAAAACAATTTTTGCACTAGGACAATTTAAAGGATTTTTAATTTGTTTTATCTAAAACTGTAACGTGATATTGAACACAAGTACAGGATCCCGTCGCTGCTTCCAATTATGTTGGAAAATGGGTTATTGGTAGGGCAGGTAGGTACCTACATCTAGCAACAAGCCACAAACCTCCACAAAAGTACAGTTAGGTCTCAGTAAATTAATCCCAGCTCTACCCTTGGTAGCTTGGCATCGAGCGTCAAGGCTTAACTTAGGAGACAAAGTGTAAAGCATTCAAATATCACACAACAGTAATTAAATAAAACACAGGAAACAGTTTAAAAATCCAAAACCAATTTATAAAAATAGCTTATATTTTTATCTTTAAAATGACACAAAAACGATTAAAATCGGTTCAGGGGAACCGGAGATATGAATTTTTAAAGTATTATTATTTTCTAGCGCATAGAAACAAAAAGCGCCAATCGGGTCATCTGGTTGCACCAGGACCGGGACAAAGTCAAACTTTCAGGCCGACCGCGATGGAGCCCTGCTCGGCTACAGGTCGCGGGAAGCCTCGGTTAAAAAGTTACCTTCTGACTTAGTCTTTATTTTGACGTTTTTCTTCACCGGGACGAACCTGCCAGTTGCATCCGACCTCCTGGAGCCCTTGTCCGGATACGCGAAGTCGGTTTCCTCGGTGGTGATTTTTACCTTCGGACTTAGTCGTTTTTTCGAGATGAAAATCCTTCGACCGGGGTAAACCTGGATCTTGATCCGACGTCCGTGGAGCCCTTCTCGGATACGATGGCTGGAAGGTCCCGGTCAACTTTTTACGTTCGGACTTAGTCTCTTTTTTGGATGTTTTTCTTTACCGGGACGAACCACGAAGTCAGGCCGGGTCGCGGTTGAGGCAAGCCGGCTAGAATTTCCGCGTCGGGTCGGTCACTTTATGGAGCTTTTTTCCAAAATTTCTCCAATCTTTTCCAAACTTCTGGGGCTTCACCCAGATGTTCTTTTAAGGTTCTTTTGGGGTCCACAGCTCACCCCAAGGGTCCAGAAGTTCTGTGATGGTCCTTGGGAAGTGCGGACTTCAACTCCCAGAATGCACCTGGCGCAAACTCCTTTTTGGCCACTGGACAGTGGTCAGCTGGTCGCTTTCTTCAGGAGTTGGTGCAGGGGACTCTGGTTAGCAATTTTTCACCTGTAGCAAACAGGGAGTCCCTCCTTGAACCAGTTGAAGCCAGGCAAAGTCCTTCTTGTGGTGAAGCCCAAGTGTCCAGCTGGTGCAGTCCTTCTGAGTGCAGGGTCCAGGTGCAGGCCAGGGGTCCAGCAGGGCAGTCCTTCTTCTTCTTTAGTTCCTTTCTTGTTGATTTCTGGAGGGGATCTGAGGCGTGGGTGCACGTCTGCCAGTTTTATCCTTGCTCCTGGGTGAAAAGCAGGGGGGCCCTGGTTCTCCAATCAGGGACAGGGTCGTCCCCCTGTGATGACCACTTCCTGGGAAGTGTGGCAAAAATCCATCCCAGAAGGCAACAGTCTCTAAAAATCCAAAATGGATGAATCTGATTTTTGGAGGAGAGATCTGGCTGAGCCCACCCACTGGTGTGGCTAAAAATCATAAACACACCCCTCTCCTGCCCTCTCCTAATCTAATCAAGGGGGCACCTAGCTGTCTGGGGTTGCAGGATGTGGGGGTGTTGCTGGGTGCTCCAGATGTCCTTCTCTGCCTTTGAAGACCAGTTTGGCAGCCCTCCCCCTTCCTGCCTCACCATCTGCTGAGGGGAGATTCTCTCCCCCAAGCACATTTCTTTGTGTGAAGTCAGGCCACTTCACACCTCATTAAAGTAGCCTGGCAGAAGCTGCTGCAGGCTGGCCAATCAGAGCACAGCAGCAAAAACAATGCAGAGCTGAAATTGGCAACTTTTTAGGTAAAGTCTAAACTTTTTACCTGCACTAGTTATATTAAATCCAACAACTGGAAGTTGGGGGATTTATTATAACAATCAATTTGATACCAAATTCTTGGTATGTAACATTTAAGGGGACTTTAAAATTTAAAATAAAGTCTGCCCATTCTAGCCTATGAAGGCCATTTACTTCAATGAGGGAAAAACGAATTTGGCTGTTTTTACCTCACCAGGGCTTATAAATCTATGTTTATAAAGTCCCTGCTTATAGTTACATGGCACCCAGCCCTAGGGGCACATAGGGCACACCTTAGGGGTGACTTATATGTAAAAATAAGGTAGTTGAAGACTTTGGAAGTACCTTTAATTCCAAAGTCGAATTTGCATATAACTTTAATTTAAAAGCAGCCAGCAAGGCAGGCTTGCTTTTAAAATGACACTGGGCACCTCAGCAATGCACCTAGGTGTGCACCACCTATGCTGTGGTCCCTAAACCTACATGCCCTACTATATACTAGGGACTTATAGGTAGGTTAACTTAGCCAATTATAATTAGCCTAATTTGCATATCCATTTTACACAGAGCACAGGCCCTGGGACTGGTTAGCAGTACCCAGGGCACCATCAGAGTCAGGAAAACACCAGCATAAAGTGGAAAATGGGGGCAAAAAGTTAGGGGGCCTCTGCAATCATCCCCAGTTTCTCACACAACCCCCCCCCAGCCCACTCGCCCAGGAGACTCAGCCCAACCCTGGGAGAGTCTTCCTGGCTTGTTAGGCGAGGAAGACAGTGAAGAAAACTGGCTGTCCCTTTGCAGGGCCTACTCTGCCTTATATCCTCCTGTCAGGGTCACTCCCTCTGGGTAGTGAAGCCATCCCAACAGTAAAAGGACCCAACCCAAACTGAAACTTCCCTCTAGGGGGGTCTTCCTCCTCTCTCTCTGCCAACTTGGGTAGTGAGGTGCCCACCTCCCCTACTCCTAACTTTGCTAGGGCAACACCTAGCTTACCCAAAGAGGTCACCCAACACTTGAGCAACCCCACCATGACCAACAGGGTCAGGGGGCCTACTTTGCTATTGGCCCTGGGGTCTGCCTCCCAGGCCAAGTACAGTGCTGCCAGGAAGGCTAGCACCCAGCAGAGGCTACTGACAGCTGTCAGTACCCAGAACCACACCCTAAGCTCTCCACTGACAGGTGGCTGAGCTGCTTTAGGGGCATCTTTGGGGTCCTGGCACCCCTCTTGCTGTCTAGAGTGGGGGGCTACCACCTCCTGTGGCAGACACCCTCCTTCCACTCTCCCTTCTGTCAGTGCAGGGGCAACACCTTGCATCTGGACAGCTGCCTGACTACTCAGGACTTCCTTGGGGTCAGGTGAGGCCTCACCAGTGCCAACTCTGGGCTCCCCCCCTACTGGGGCAGAAGGCCCTTGGCTCCCTGGAACTCTCTTTAAGAGTGGCCTACCCTTCCTTTTCTTCTTTCCTTTTCTTGGGGACCCCTGTCTCCTAACTGTAGGGACTGACTCCCCAGGACTTTGGGTTGGGGGGGCGCCGTGGGCGACCACCCCATCTGTGACCAGACTCACCTCTGGGAGGTCATTGCCCAGGATACAATCTAGGGGAAGGTCAGCACTGACTACCACCTTAATCCAGTCAAGGATACCCTCCCTCTCTAGGGGCACTATGGCTACAGGTTTGGAGGTGACCTCCCCTGTGGCTATCCTGACTTTCTTTGTCTTTCCTGGGACATACATGTCTGGGGTCACTAACCGGTCACTCACTATAGTGTGACTGGCACCGGTGTCTCTCAGGCCAGTGGTAGGGATCCCATTCACTTGAATGTGGTGGAAGTGCCTACTCCCACCCTCAGGGATCACCAGCTTACCATCTGGTCCTGTCTCCCAGCTCAATGCTAGGAGGACTTCATCATCTGAGGAATCCTCCTCTATGGCTACACTGGACAGCCCAGTGCTAACCACCTTCTTTGGACAGGCTGCATCTCCTCTGAAGTGACCTGTCTGCTGACAGTCAAAGCAAGCCCTACTGTCCAAGAGTTTTTTTAACCCTGGGTCTCCCTGTCTCTGCACGTCAGAGTGGGAGTGGGATTTACTCTCCTCCTTCTTAGGGTTCTGGGGTACAGAGGGAGTCTCTGTGGTGGGCTTACCACCTCCCTCCTTAGGTTTTTTGGGACCTGACCCCCCCTTCTTGGAGTCCAAAGTCGAATTTGCATATAACTTTAATTTAAAAGCAGCCAGCAAGGCAGGCTTGCTTTTAAAATGACACTGGGCACCTCAGCAATGCACCTAGGTGTGCACCACCTATGCTGTGGTCCCTAAACCTACATGCCCTACTATATACTAGGGACTTATAGGTAGGTTAACTTAGCCAATTATAATTAGCCTAATTTGCATATCCATTTTACACAGAGCACAGGCCCTGGGACTGGTTAGCAGTACCCAGGGCACCATCAGAGTCAGGAAAACACCAGCATAAAGTGGAAAATGGGGGCAAAAAGTTAGGGGGCCTCTGCAATCAGCCCCAGTTTCTCACAATTACATTACAAAATATGGCTTTGTACAGTCCTTTGTTAGAACCACTGCTTTATTTAATCATTGCTACCATATCCCTCAAGTTCATTATTCACTTCTAACAATTATATTTTTTAATTCGACTCCTTAATTAATGCTCATCAGGAAGTGCACAATTCATTGAATTTAGCCCACATGAAAATGTATCTCATATTTCATATGAAGAGAATATCTGGTGTGATCAATGCAGTGAAATCAGTCAACACCTGTTTTGCTATTACTCATATAAAAACTAAAGACTCAATACAGCCGGAAGCCCCAGGGTACTAAATAAACAGCAAATAATCCAAGTAGGTTTGAGATAGAGACATTTTAGACAAGCATGGCAAATGTACCTAGTACTTGCTGACTGGCTGTAATTGGGATTAGGTACCACTGAGATAATAGTGCTTTGAGTTATGGCCCTTAGAATAAAGCACCTCATCAAAGGGCTTTATGTACGCCTGAGACTGGAGGACATAGTACTGAACATTTTTCTATATATTTGTGGGTAACTTTGAAATGACCAGGGTCGTGCTGATGGATGTTGAGAATGTGAACCTAATTACATTTGCATGACTTTGTGGAGTTCAGGTCACTTAAACAGGGGTACATTGTAAACTATGTCTAACGTTCCATAGCATCTGCCTGGAATCAAATTAAAGCAAATTCTCTAGGGTTGTTGGTAAAGGGTCAATCAAAAAACAAGATACCCTCCTTCATTTTTATCTGCAGTCATTGCTACTGGATTCTCTTAATTATACTTCTTTTGTGAATAAGGTTTTCATTGTGATTTGCAGATGTTTCAGTGAAAGGTTCTTCAAAAATGGCTTCCTTGATTTGTTTGGGACACTAGATTGGTAACCAGGGAGGACATGTTATGAACGCCAATAAAGTTAATGAATCAGTATCTCTTTAGGTAAATACTATTTAAGTGAGTAAAACTGGGTTTAATCTGATAGCTGAGGAACAGTCTTTGCCCTCATAAATTGTATGTAAAGTATTTAAGCCACACAACAAAGCCTTAAGTGCAAGAACTCAATTCCCAAACCGAGATTGCACAGAGAAGAAAAATGCATTTACTAAAACACAATTTGAATAAGGAGCTTTAAATATTTGAAGAAAATGTCAAAAGGTATCCTTAGGAGACAAAGGGTTGTAAACATCAATTATAGTCCACAAATATTTCCAAAAGCAGCCACTAGAGGCCACTACTGACACAAAGCTAAAACATAGTTAGCAACAACTGTGCTACAGGCTAAAAGGGCAATTGAAGGGTCAGTTGCATTATAGGTGGAAAACTCAATTTTCCTAATCATCTAAGGTTGCTGATTATTTTTCTTCTGGTTAATTCTAAAGTTCCTAAATATCTAAGAATATTTTCCTTGGTATTAGAAGTGGGTGACAGGCTCAACCTCTCTCTTCAGCTGTGGACCTATCACCAGTCCTAGTTCCTAAAGTTTTTTTTGCTGTTTTGAAAAAAAGCCCTTCTAGTCATGCATCTACTCATTGTATTCTCGGGCTGTATGATAGAAGCCTTTCTTCTAGTAGTCACTGGATGCTGATTGGTGAAGAGGCATAATCGACCCTAAGAAAATTCCCATGCTTAGTTCTGTTGTGCAGTGCATCCTGTTCTACCTGCCAACAATCCCAGAGCAATGCTTCTTGAGGTCATTACATGTTACCAAGACCAGTTGGCCTCTATGTAAAGCTCACCCAACACTCCAAGAGGCTGGAATAGTAAAACATATTTTCCACTTTTTCCCTACCTTACCAAGGGACCTATTCAAATTGCTTCTGGGCTCAGGACATTATCTGCGGTTACTAGAGACAGCCTAGGAATGGGAAGGCCCTCTCGAGAGGAGGGTGTCACACCAGAAGCCTCTAAACATGCAACAGGGTCTTTGCTAGTTCTTTCTAGTTCTTTTGTGTTGTCTCCTCTACCTTGCCCTTATTTTCCTAGATATATATAGTTAGAAGTTCCTCTCATTATTCTCACCACCATTCATGGATCTTCCATCAGCACCCAATTATCTATTATATACTTTGAGAGCTCATTCACCCCGTTGGGTGTGAATTTTCAATTTCTCACTTTTGGAGCTTTACCACCAAAGTTAAAGGCTTCATTGGGACCTCATCAATTGGCTATCCAGCCTCATGGACCCCCTTTTCAGTCACAGCCTGCTGCCTTATCCTGCTGAAGATTTTTGAGTACCATTTCAGAGACCAAGGGCCTGAATTTGACTTTGGAAGTCCAACTGCTGGACTGCCGGTACGGCAGTGGGGAGGACGCCACTAAGCTGGCAGCCTCCTCACCGCTGTATTATGATTTTCTCTCCAGGCCGGACAGCAGAGACAGTGCAGCGGCATTGGCGTCGACTCTAAGGGAGAGCCAAGGCCAATGCCGCTGCACTCTCTGTGCTGCCAGCACAGTCAGAATGTGCATTGTTGCCATTGCAGACAGTATGCATTCTGAATGTGCTGACAGGAGAGCCTCAAATCTGCCCATGACATGGGCATGGGGGTGCAGTAGTCTCACTGTGGCCCTGTCTCTGCCGTTCTGCCAGCTTTTTCATGCCAGTGTCCCGGCCATGAAAAGGCCAGCGTAAAGGCAAGTCCCCATCAGCATGGCAATGCCGACATCAGCACTGCTGTGCTTGACAGCGGTTTTCACCACTGGCAACCAGTGGGGACCCAAAATTCTGGCAGTGGCGGTGGTCTTGTGACAGTCCAACCGCCAGTATCCAAATCTGGTGGTTGGACCACCAAGGATGGGGCAGTTGGACTGCCACCACGGGTACGGCGGTCTTAAGACCTCCAAACTCATAATCAGACCCTAAGTCAGAAGTAAAACGTCTAACAAGGAGGAACCTAGTTTCTGTTTTTAACCCATGCTCCTTCATGGTTGGCCCTAAATTGCAACTAGGTCCCAGTCAAGTGCAACCAGATGACTGTGGTTGGCATATAACTCTTTTTGGTGTGATTTTTATTTATAACTTACAAAAAACACACATCTCCAGTTTCCCCTACTAATGTCTTGGTGTTTTGGGGTCTTTTTCTTCACTAAAATGAATACATTTGCCTAATGTGCTTTGAAGTAAGTCATTGCTTTCTACTTCATTCAATATTCACTGTTCATGGACGAATTGAAATTGTGTATCATACTATACCTAACATGCTGAGCACTCCACATAATTATCTCAGGTTAAGTTTATTACACGTTTGCACCTAACTGCTGTGTCCGTTATCTGGACCTCTTCTTCTCGCTTCAATAATCAGTTCACCAAGCTAAACCCTACCATGAACAGAAGGGGAATACTATCTCAGTTGCTATCTTAGATACAACCTGTTGTCTAAAACAAGAGAACTCCTTTTCCCACGTGTGGCTCCCAAACATAGCTTGTTTTACCTATACTTGTGAAAGCAAGACATTCCCTAAGTATCCATTTCTGTATCAAAAAATCCTTTCACAAAATAACAATCGCATTTTTCATTCTTTTTGTACTGTATGTCTGTGGTCAGAAAGTGTATGACGACTGGCCATACTGTACCAGTGGGAGTATAAAGTACAGCAATTGATTTTGATGTCCTTGTTGTTTCAATTTAGGGACCCAAAAAGCTAATAATCATTTCTAAAAGTGTTATTTATGTAGACTTAAATATTTTTGTAGTATTTTATAAAGGGTACGTGAGGGATATTCATTGTACCAACTGGGAGCCACTTGCAGCCTTCCTGTTTCTTAAATGTGTCCCTCTGGTGAATGCAACACCTGCCATCTATTTATTTGATTCTACACTAACAAACTGGCAAGCACTTATTTACACATTAACTAAAGAAAAGGAAAAAAGTAGCAGAAGGACCTCCACTATTTATTTTTAGAAACCCCTTCATGTTTAAAGACATTGTCAAACAAACATGTAAAAATACGGTACAGTTTATTCAAAATTAAAAAAGTGCATGTCTTCAACATGGGGAAATGTTTCACTTTGGTAAATCAGATCATATCACTGCATTAAGTGGCATTAGTTTTCAAACATAAATTTAGGGACATTCATGCCATTTTTCATCTCTGACAGCAATGCCACTATTGAACCATGTTGTAGTGAAACACATTGCCTTACTCAGCTCTATATAGTCTAGATTTTTGTTTTACTTAGAATAACATAGTCTATTAAGTCAAACAGAAGAGTTTTTTTTGTACACTGCACATACTGAGTGCGTGTCTTTGCAGTGCTGTGTGATAATGAATAAAAAGGAGACAAGGTAAAATAAAACAAGTGCCTAGGAACACAATTTTTACAAACAGGGAAGTCAGGATTTCTCCCAGGATATGTGGGTTCACATTGAGCAATTCAGCAATTATATGGGTATATCACTCTCTGTTTCTCTTTGACTTTTCATCGTTAATGCTTTGGATTTTTGACCCATCTGGTTAGCACTTGATTGGCAGTCAGTAACCACTTAAAGCCCTAGCTTATTATGGGCTTAAGGATCCAAAAGAACTTTGGGTCAAGACAAAGCCAGGAATTTGCTTCAAGCCTCCGGGGTCTCACCCACCTCTATCATATAATGTTCAGGGGGGTCGTTGGCAAAGATACACAGATCTGATTGTAAGTACTCCAAATGTTTGCAGATAAGAGACTAAGGGCCAGATGTAGCAAACGTTTGCGAGTCGCAAATGGCTCGAATCGCTATTTGCGACTCCTCAAAATCGGAAATGGGATGCAAAAATCCCATTACCGACTCTCAAAAAGCGATGCGAGCCGTTACCGACTCGCAAAATTTGCGACCCCATTTTGCGACCCGCAAATAGGAAGTCGCAATTTGCGAGTCACAAACCATATGCAATTGCAACTCGCAAATTG